>NC_133408.1:195999285-196307142 GCF_049350105.2 Macaca mulatta
CAGGTTGAAAGGGCTGGAATATATTCTAGGAAATTAATTTCATGGACAGTTTAAAATTCTGCAATTTATTTCAAAACATACTCAGCAAGTTTATTTTGACATGACATTATTGCATACTAAAAGCAAAAAGTGAAAACATATGCATGTACCTGTGTGTTTGCAAGGTGTGTGTTCATGTTTAGTACATGCTAGGCAGTAGATGTTGTGTAAAGTGTGTATATAGTACAAGCTGTGTGTTCATTTGTGTGTTAAGGGCCATGTTGTTCCCCTCACAATAACTAGGCTTTTCCCCTTTCCCCACTAGGACTAGATTGACGTGTTTGAGATAACAACCTGAAAAATTAGGATTAGAAGTATTTTGCTTACTTATAATATAGTGACAGATAAAGAGACCCATTGCCCTGTTTTTACTGGTTTAAAATGAAAAATACATTTATAAACCTATATATGGTTCTATTTTTAAATAGTAATTTAAAATGGCAATAATAAATGACCTAAGACTGATTTTTCACAAAATGTGATTAAGTACAAGTCCATATTATGTGCTGCCTGATGTGACTTAGTCACTAAAAAATACTAAGTTTAAAAATACTAAGCCCCACAGAGGTCTCTGGCTGTAATGCTCACTGTATGTTACTAGTGCCAGATATATCATAGATAGTTGTTGGATGAATGATTAAATGAACCAACCTGAGTAGCTCCCAAAGATGGCATCTATCCAGCAACCATGTGACATGCCATTCTCCCTGTTAGCTGGCTCCTGTAAGATAATGCATTCATTTGCTAGAACTGCCATAATGAAGTTCCATAGACTGGGCTCTCAAACAACAGATATTTATTTTCTCACAGTTCTGGGGGCTGGAAGTCTGAGATCAAGGTGTCAGTGGGGCTGGTTCCTTACAAGCCTCCTTCTTTGGCTTGTAGGTGGCTGTCCTCTCCCTGTGTCCTCCCATAGTCATCCTTGTGCATGTCTGTGTCCTAATCTCCTCTTCTTATAAGGACACCCATCAGATTGGATTAGGGCCCATCCCAGTGACTTCACTTTAACTTAGTTATCTTTTTAGGGACCCGTCTCCAAACACAGTCACCTTCTGAAGTCCTAGGGATTAGGACTTCAACATATGAATTTTATGGGGGCATGACTTAGCCCATAATAGGTGAATATGGACAAACTGAACTCATCTCCATTTAGAGAGGTAAAAAGAGACACAGTTCTGGATATTTGGAGTAGGGTTTGAACCATATACAAGTACAGGAATAGCTTGCTATCCATCAGATTAATAATGAAAGTGGAAAAACAGAGAAGAATTTATTAATAGTTGTAATTGCAGCCTGCTCTGCCTTGGATGGATTGGGCCATGTAACCACCAAGACGTGTAAGAGGAACAACATGGCGAGATGTGGGAACAGATTCTGCTATGCCAGCACAGCAGGAGAGGCCCATGTGGGACAGCAAAAGATCAAAGACTGGGGCCTACTACTTAGATAGGGAGTCTCAGCTGAGAAATGATAGGGTTTCTGTAGAAAACTGTACGATCCATAGTTAGCATCTACATGATTTTGTATGTGTGCTCCTTACTTCCACAGGGAACCCATATCCTTCCCAGTGGGCAGAAGTATCTTCTCTTTTATCTCCACTTTATCTGCACCTGACTCTGTGAACTTCTTTATCTTTCTGTATTAGTCATCTCAGGCTGCCACAGTGAAGTAGCCCAGACTGGGTGGATGACACAGCAGATGTTTACTTTCTCACAGTCCTGGGGGCTGGAAGTCCAAGTGCCAGGGTTGGTTCCTGGTGAGGGCTCTCCTCCTGGCTTGCAGACGGCCGCCTTCTTGCTGTGTCTTCACCTGGCAGGGAGAGCTCTGGTATCTCCTCCTCTTGCTAGAAGGGACTAGTCCTGTCAGATCAAGGCTCACTCTGATGACATAATTTAACCTTTATCACCTCCTCACAGGCCTCATCTCCAAACACAGTCACACTGGGGATTAGGGCAACAACATAGGAATCTGGTTGGGGGGGCACAAACATTCCATCCATAACATGTTCCCCAAATAACATAGACAAGCCTCAGTCCATGCCTTCCAAAATGTGCATGAAACTACAGCTGCTCCAGCCTAACCAGATGGCATTTCCCTTTTTTGAAGGATGGGAGCAGCAGCCCATGTGAATGAATGATGTGGGGGCTCAGGCACATTGGAGTATAAGGAGGGGAAAACATGGGAAGGGGGTGGCTCTCCCCAGCCCCACATTCATTTATATGTATGAAAAATCAATAATTTTTAAAATTTTGTTTAAGTACCAGGTTGAATTTACTCCTTCTTCTTACTAAAAGTCATTATAAGAGACCCTTTCCTATCTAATTGCTTATAAGTTTATGAGAGAACTAAAAATCTCTCGATATTTCCAAGGTAAACTATGATTTTAATTATCATTTCTCATAATAATTAAGTCCTTCAGCAAAAAAGAAAATACCGTTCTGGTTTTCTAAATGGTGATGACTTCTTCAGTGGTCTTCATTAGCATTTTGGTTTCGGGCTGAGAGGATGGAACAGAGGCCACACAGCAATGCAAACAGTTTTCACTGGGGTGTTATGAGAAGGTTTGACACCTGCATGTGTAGCTGCAGGACCTGTGTGAGTTATAGCCTCACTTGAAAAGTGCTTTGGGATTAGAATTTCAGGATCTCATAGATTTGAGAACAGAAAGGGACCTTGAAGTCCAGGCAAAAATCTTTTGAGGTGGAGAACGCTGCTTCTTTAGGCAGAATCTGAGCCCCTGTGCTAGTTTATCTGTGGGGACAAATGTACAGGAGGTGTGCAAAGGACACTAGAAATTGACCCACAGGGCCATCATTTCATTCCTGGGGCTGCCATGGCATCTATGCCTCATCCTTCCCGTCAGCTCTGTGACCTGGCATCCTCTGCCCGCCCGTGCTGACCCTCCTCTGTGACCTGGCATGCTCTACCCACCCATGCTGACCCTCTTCTGTGGCCTGGCATCCTCTGCCCACCCATGCTGACCCTCCTCTGTGGCCTGGCCTCCACTGCCCACCCATGCTGACCCTCCTCTGTGGCCTGGCATCCTCTGCCCACCCATGCTGACCCTCCTCTGTGGCCTGGCATCCTCTACCCACCCGTGCTGACCCTCCTCTGTGGCCTGGCATCCTCTGCCCAACCGTGCTGACCCTCCTCTGATGGCTCTGTGCCCCCAGGCCAACCTCTACAGCTGCTTCGCCTGGACCCCTGTGACCTCTGGCTTCTGATCCAGTCCAGCAGGAGACACAGGCAGCAGACAACCAAGTGCCGCATCCAAGACTGGGCCTCACGCGAACGGCCCTCCCTGGGCTCTGCACCCTCTGTCCCCTCCATGCCAGGCCAGCCCCAGGGAGCAGCACCCTCTCCGGTGCTCTCTGGGTGCCTCAGTTTCCTGTGTCTGTTCCCTAAACTCACCCATCCCTTTGTAAATGGGCCCTGCATTCGCGTTCTGTCTCTGCCGGACCTCACCTGGGGCAATGAAGGCAGAAGGAAGAGGGCTCCTCAGACCTGAGTTCCACTCAACAGACCATGTTCTCACTGCCTCATTACAAACAAACCAGGTTCTACATTTAAAAATGCAGCAAAATGCACATAGGCCTTATTAATGTGGGACTCTAAGAGAATGAAGAGATCGATCCTGGGATGTGACCTCTTCAAAGCGGCGTCTCGGACACTCACAGTCGGCAGCAGTCTCTGCTTTCATAATGATGCCCTTAAGTTGATATGGGGCCTGTTATGCAAAACCCAGAGAACTGCACAGTGCCATGGCAAGACCAGCTGGCCAAGGCCAACCTGACTCTACCATCCCACTCCTGGCACTGGGCCGGGCCCAAACAGGAACCCTCAGCCAAGAGGCTCGGCTCCTCAGCTTCCACCTCGACATGTGATTCCCGTATCAGGAAAGACCCTTGTGTCCCTTTAGGGAGTGGCAGCGAGGCCTCAGATTCCACCAGCATGCCTCTAACAGCCTTTCATTCAGTGCAACCGGCCTCAGCAGGTGCAGCAAAGCCAGTGTGGGTCAGAAAGCCTCACTGCCCAAAAGGTTACAGACCTCTTAGAAACAAGTCAGTTGTAGACTTGAAGAAAATTTTTAAAATGTATTTTTTGAAAATCAAACAAACCTGATACCATAGTGAATTAAAGAAGTTACTACTTCTGGGCTGAAGTTAGTCTGCAGGAAAAAAAAAAAAAAAAAAAAAGACAATCTTCTGGTTTCTTTAGTAGGAAAAGGGACTTTTGCTTGAAGCAATAAGCTTCAGGTTCCTGATTTTCCTGTGAACTCTTTGCAAATCTTTTAAGACTTACCAAGAAATTTATGCCCAAATACTATTAAGCAATTTAGGAAATGATATGCTATTTACCTTCATCATTTGTGTTGAGGATTTTCTGAGTGTCTGTGCCTTTTTGTTCCCATCAGAAAGATTAATCAACCATCAAAGTTTTCAGATCACGGGGCTACCTTCATTAGCGTTGGCATGACCCTAGAAAATGCTCTGGCAACAAAACAAAACTTCGCATGAGACCAAACATAAAGGCAGGTTATGAAAGATGTTTCCTGGGCACGCCTGGAATTCCCCTCATTAGCAAAGAATCCTCCTAATCCGCCGAAAATGTATCACGCTGTATTCCAGAGCACTTCCCGATGTTTCCTCTGCCTCGGTGCTTTCTTCTTTTAAGTGTGTTTTCTTTTGAGGCACTAGATTTGAACATGTGACAAGACAGCATCGCCTAGTGGAGACAGAGCATTGGGTAGAATCCAAGACTCCCAAGAGTGACTCGGCTTGTTGACGACTTGACTTTCTCAACTATAAAATGGGGATAATGCATCATCACATTCCGTTTCACAAGTATACTATAAATACAAATTCTGTTCATTGAGGAAAGCCTTCTAACTTCTTAAAGGAAAGGCAAAGGTTGAGTTAGTCAAGACTTTGCTTTGAGTGCTCTCGGGTTGATATCCTTGCTCTTTAGAAGGAGCTTGAAGCTTCAGGTGGAGTGGAGAGGTGTGAGATCGGTAAATGTGGCCTTTTGTATCTTTCTCCTTCTGGACCTATCAACAGTCCTCTGCCTCCCAAGTCCTCTTGAGGTGTCAGTGGATGCCAGTGCAGCTGCTTCTCTGAGATACATAGGGGTCTTTTTGCATTTCACCAGGAAACTGTGGAAAACCTAACGTGTCTGATACGAGAATTCCAAGGGCTCCCATGGGAGGCTCAGTGAATCTTCAGGAGTCTTCCAGAATAGTCCTCAATCTAACCCACCTGCAGGACATAGCTCTGTTCTACCTCCCTGGAGTCAAGCCCTTCCTGAAGGAAGCATTCTGGTCTTACCCACAAAATTAAAACTCAAGAATTCAGACAAAGTCAAAAGCCAGATAAACACTTGCAAGTTACTGGGGTAGAAACCCAAAAGAAGAGGCAAAGTTTTGATGGAAGTATTTTCGGCTCAAGGAGGCCCAAATTCCTTCTGCTGCTCAATCATTTGGTCTGATTTTGCATCTCGTAATTGGACCAGCCCCATCAGTGCACTTCCCATCCACACAGCTTGGAACCTGTTCCTGCCCTACTTCAGCCTTGTTAAGACCCTCCCCAGTTTTAGCCTGTTTTCTGCTTCAGTGAGATTCCCTCAACTGTGGGCTTTTTAGGGGTTTATGTTCCCTGTATCTTTTCAAATGATGCTCCTTAATGGAGCGTTGAAAATCTTCCCCATAGTGAACTTTCCTCAAACTTGTTTGGTGGAAGAAGAATATCTTCCTATTATTAAAAGCAATTCCTTCATTTCAGGACATCTGAGAGATACAAAACTATGCCCCAATGTCAACCTAGCCAGCTGGGTCAGCTCACAGCCTCGGCGACACTGACTCGAAAGCAGAGTTCGAAGTGTGTGAGTTTGATCAGCGAAGTGCCTGTGAGTGAGAGAGAGGAAGCAGGAGCAGGAGGGGAGAGCCCACAGCTGAACTGCAGACCTGACCTGCTGCAGGATGAGGAAGGAGGCTGGGGCACAAGGTCCCGGGGCAGCAGCACAGCTCGAGAGTCTCTGCCAGCCCGTGCAAAACTGGCACAGAGGGAGCTGTTGGCCTGTCATCCAGTAGGACCCCAGCTATGACCACTAGCAAGAGTTCTCACTCTCGGGGAACTAGAACTACCCTTGAAGACACCACAAATGTTTGATTACCACCTTTATAGCAGGTTTTAACATTTTGAGGCATTTGTGTCTCCTCACCACTCTTTCTTTTTTAAAATGTCGTGTTTACTCGTGGCCATTCTCTTCTGAATACCTGGAAATTAGTTAAAAAGAATCTAGTACCAGTAGTCACTAAGTAAATGTTCATTGTTATTTTTAGTATTATTTCATATTAGGTTTATTCTATCAGATAAACAGTGGCAAGAAGAGGAAGCACCAAGTCTCCCAGTGGGCCACCAGGAGGGATGAAAAGTGGGGCTACTCCTTTCTCCACCCCTGGTTCCTGGGCTTCCTCGGGAACACAGTGCCACAGAGAGAGCTCAGATTCTGGGCATAGCCTGTCACCTCGCAGAGCACTGCCCTCAAGGTGGGGTTTCAGCCAACACCCCTCTGCTCTATCAGGCCTCAAGCACGTGGACAGGTGCATGATGCTTCCAGTGGCTACTGTGGCAGAGGCCCTCCTGCCCCTCTGATATGGTCTGGCTGTGTCCCCACCCAAATCTCATCTTGAATTGTAGTTCCCACAATTTCCACGTGTCATGGGAGGGACCCGGTGGAAGGTAACTGAATCATGGGGGCGGGTCTTTCCCATGCTGTTCTCGTGATAGTGTGTAAGTCTCACGAGATCTGATGGTTTTGTAAAGGGCAGTTCTCCCGCACACGCTCTCTTGCCTGCCACCATGTAAGACGTGACTTTGCTCCTCCTTTGCCTTCAGCCATGATTGTGAGGCCTCCCCAGCCATGTGGAGTTGTGAGTCCATTAAATATCTATCCTTTATAAATTACCCAGTCTCGGGTATGTCTTTATGAGCAGCGTGAGAACAGACTAATACACCCTCCCTCCCTGTGATTCCCTGAGGTTCCATTAGCGTCCCTGCCTGTGCACCTGATACTCAGTGATATTGTCTGAAGCTTTGAAGCAGGAACAGCAAACCAGCACCCAGGATGGGTGACTGCTACCATGAGGCCAAGCTGCCATTCCTCCCAGATAGAAAGGGCACAAGAGAGCCAGTTTGTCCCCAGGTGGTCAGAGGCCTCCTTGAGGAACAAAGTCACCTCAGGGGCTCACCTGTGACTTTTCTTGCTGACTGTTGGAACATCAGCCACCAAATTCACCTTGGCAAATGGGAGTTCCTGCTACTGGGACCACAAATAGCCCCTATCTCTGCCACTGCGTGCTTCATGGCAGCTCTTACCTTCCAGGGCTAAGGTCCCAGAGTGTGTGTTTTCAGGGGGCCCAGCTCTGTGGGTTCTCTACTACTCATCTCAACCACTGCCACTCAATCTCCAAAGCTTCCGTTATTATCTATATGCCAGTAACTGCAAAATCTGTATTTCCATTCAAGACTGGTCTCCTGAAACTCAAACACACAGGTCTAGCTGTCCATAACATGTCTCCGCTTGGGTATTTCAGAGCCCTTCAAACTCAGCATGTTGAAGAATGAACACATGAGCTACTCCACTCAGCCTGCTTCTGCACCCTTCCTGTCTTGGTGAATTGCACCACTACTCCCAGCTGCCCAGCTCCTCCCTCTTCCAGAACCTCATGTCCCATCCATCACAAACTCTTGAATATTTCTGTGTGTTCATGATCTGCACCTAAACCCAAGCCACCACTGGCTTTCCTGGACTACAGTAGTTTCCTGGCTGGTCTTTCTGCCTGCAGTATAATCCACCTCCAAGTCACTTTCCATTTTGCAAATGGGTGATAATTCAAAGACATTTGCCTGTTTAAAACAGTTCGAGAGATGATAGCTAAAATCATTCATCGACGGGTGAAGTCCCTTTATGGTGTAGTCAGAATGGAAAAAAGTCTGGGAATCAGAATTAATGAAAAGTGGCTGAGCTGAAATGAAATGTGAGGCCCAGGGAAGATTTGGGAGAGACCATGAGAGTATTTTTCCATATTCTATGGCCTGATGTTGTTCACATGTTCACCTCATCTAAATGTAATTCATTTGGGAGAATAAAGTAAGCGTCTAAGTTGACCTTTTAAGACAATAGTTAAAATTAGTAGCCAACTATAACATATAGAATATATGACATATTCCTTTACATAATGTAAAGATAAATTCAAAATGAGCACTTGTGAGGCTCTCTGATTTTCAACTTATTCTCCTGAGCAGACACCACAAATGTTTGATTACCACTTTATAGCAGGTTTTAATATTTTATAGCATTTGTGTCTCCTCACCACCCTTTCTTTTTTAAAATGTCATGTTTATTCATGGCCATTCTCTTCTGAATACCTGGAAATTAGTTAAAAAGAATCTAGTACCGGTAGTCACTAAGTAAATGTTCATTGTTATTATTAGTATTATTTCTTATTAGGTTTATTCCATCAGATGAACTTTAAAATAATTCTGGCAATCTCAAAAATATGAAGAAGAGGAAGCTTAATCCCATTTTCATTGATTATTTTAGTCCTAACAATTAATTTTAGGAAACCATCCATCTCCCACTGCATCAACATGGAATGCTTCTCCATTTATTGTTTCTATCTTTTCATAAAATAAATGATTGCTTTCCTCTAATATGTTCTGTACTTTCCTTCTTAATATTATTTTAGGCAGGAAAATCTTTGGCTTTAATAAACAGAAATGCCACTCAAACTAACAAGAAAAAGAGATTTTATTGTAAGAATATAGCTCATGGAACTCAAGGAATTCAGACAGAACACAATATAGACAAGCACCCCAGGGGCTGGAACAAGATAGCCAGGGCCAAAGCTCTTCTTCCCACTCTCTCCCTCTCTCTCTCTCTCTCTCTCTCTCTCTCTCCCTCTCTCTCTCTCTCTCCTCCCTCCCCCTCCCTCTCTTTCTCCCTGTGTCTCTCTCTTTCTCTCTCTCTCTCTCTCTCTCCCTCTCTCTCCTCCCTCCCCCTCCCTCTCTTTCTCCCTCTCTGTGTCTCTCTCTTTCTCTCTCTCTCTCCTCTCTCTGTCTCCCCCTCCCTCTCCCTCCTTCTCTCTCTCCCTCTCTCTCTCCCCCCCTTCATTCCCCCTCCCTGTCTTTGTCCCTCTCTCTCGTCTCTCTCTCTCTTCTCTCTCTCTCCCCCTCCCTCCCCCTCCTTCTCTGTTTCCCTCTCTCTCTCTCTTTCTCTCTCCCCCTTCCTTCCCCTCCTTCTCCCTCTCTCTCTCTCTCTCTCTCTCTCTACCCCCCTCTCCCCACTCCACCCGGCAACATACACACACTGTCTCAGTCTCTGCTCTGCTTGGTGAATCCACTCCGGTCCTGAGTGTCTCTCTTCAGACCAACTTCTCGATTTACTCAAGGTGTCTGCTTCTCTGTGAATGTAGCTGGCACAGGGATTTGATTTGTTGTGGTCCATTTTCCCACCAACTGTGCATGAATTTTCACCTCCGTGCCACCCTCCCCACCACCACTGAACTAGCCTGTACAGTCTCTGTGTCTCTTAATTCAAATTCAGCAGAGAGAGAATTGGTGGCAGGTGTGAGTCAGCCACTTCGCTCCGGGAACCATCGGTTTGGGACACGAGAGAAGTGCACAAGACCCACGAGGCAGCAGGGTGGTGTTTGCGTCATGTGACGCTGAGGCCGCCCCTTCCAGGGCAACGCACAGGTGACAGGGCCCCTAAAAGTGCAGTCAATAGGTCTGAAAATGATCGACGTGGCTAATGGCATTCCTAGACATCACACACACATTTATTATAGCAGGATTTATCTTTCATTATATTACCCACAAGTTGTTCCCAAATATGGTAATAATCTTGACATCTATGTAGTTATTACACATCCAGCAATCAAATTCAATCATTTTAACTTGCTTCCTTTTAGAATTTTCTGTGCTAACATTTAAAATACTGATTCCTTTTTTCCTCTATTTTATTCTAGTTACCATATTGTTGTTGTAATTGCTTGGATTTTTCAGAATAGTAATAAATAATAATGGGAATCCTAGCCATTCATGTTTTTCTATGTTTTTAACAGGATTTTCTGTAATGTTTCACTATTAAATACCATGCAGGAAATTAGGAAATAATATCACGACCCAAGATAAATGGAGCTAACAGCATACATGGGACAAGGTAAGACATGAGGACCAGCTTGCAACTCCAGACCTGGGAAGACCCCATGAGAAGCGGGATGGGGAGAGGGTGGGGACAGTCATGGGCAGGCTGGGAACTCCCTCTGCTCACTAAGCCTGTGGGAGCAGGACCCTGGAGACCTCAGGTTTCACACAGTAGCCGTACAAAGCAGACAGTCAGAAGCACAGAAGGCTTCTTCCCAAGGTGGTGGGGCAGGCCAGGAAGCAGGTGGCAGAGCCTCAGCATGAAGGCCAGCCAGAGAGCAGAACGCCAAACACCAGCCCCTGGGGTTCCGCTGGCATCACCAACTCCCACCATGCTGAGTGGAATTTTCAGGTGGAGGGGAGTTGGGAAAGGATAGAAGTGATATGCTATGGAAATCCTTACAGTTTATGCTATTACAAAGTTGAGTTTTAAAACATTATACTGTGCTATTAGAAAAAAAAAATCCTTTTTTTATAGTCATTATTCTTCTATGGTCATATCTTTTTATTTTGTGGATGGGCTTAAGCCGGCTTAGTTGGTTCTAACGTGGTTTGATTAGCACTATACTATAGCCTTTCTCAACGAATTACAATCTCCTGGAACAATAGCCATGGCTTCACAGCTTTTATATTCTTCACAGAAGCTACTATTTGGCTGTGTCTATGATAGGCATTCAATAAATACTTACTGAACACAATCAAAAATTCTAAAAAGTATTGATACCCGGAACCCACTACTAACCTGGGTCATCCTCGCATAAATCCTTCCTATTGGCATCAAGTGCAACGGTGGCCAAGAGAATGTGAATAGGCTGATACCAACCACTCTCTGTCCCAGTTTGGAAAACATCAGCCTGTAGCACAGTGTGACCCAGGAAACATGCCAGTGTGTGTGTGTGTGTGTGCACGCCTGCACGTGCATGTGAATGTGTGCAAGTGAAAGTAAATGCTGATTTTATTTATAGGATTTTATTTTTGTTGAAAAGGGAAATGGGGAAAGGATGGCCCTAAAAGGCTAAAGCATAAAAGCTTGTAAGAGAGCCTTTCAGGCTTCACTTACAGTAAACTTATTTCTGCTTTACATATCATTTAAATAATCTTGGGGTCTGTGAAGTTTTTACATCAAATGTTTTATATAATAAATATCCCTCATCTTTAAAATAAAATCAAAATCCAAAAACACCTGCCATCTACAGTTCTTTTGCAAGAACTGGAATGCGTGCTGCAAAGGAAACGATCAACAGAGTGAGGAGGCAAACTACAGAATGAGAAAATATCCGCAAACCATCCATCTGGTAAGGGGCCAAACATCCAAAATACATGAGGAACTCAAGCTACTCTGCAGCAAGAAAATAAAGAACCCGATTACAAAATGCACAAAGGATCCAAACAGACACATCTTAAAAGACGAGATGCACATGGCCAGGTACATGAAAGATGCCAACTTCTCAAGTCAGCAGGGAGATCCACATGAAAACCACCAGATATCACCACACACCTGTTAGAAGGTTATTACGAAAAACACAAATGGCAAGTGTTGGCAAGGATGTAGAGAAGGGGGAAGCTTGCACATTGTAGATAGGAATGTAAACTGGTACAGCCATTTTGGAAGACAGCATGGAGGTTCCTCAAAAAGTTAAAAGTAGCACTACCATACAATCCAGCAGTCCCACGGCTGGGTATAGACCCAAAGGAAATGAAATCAGTATGCAGAAGGGAGACCTGCACTCCCAGGTTTATTGCAGCACTATTCACAATAGCCCAGATTTGGAATCAACCTAAGAGTCCAACGACGTATGAATGGATAAGAAATTGTGGTACATGGCCTGGCGTGGTGGCTCACGCCTGTAATCCCAGCACTTTGGGAGGCCAAGGCAGGCAGATCACGAGGTCAGGAGATGAAGAACATCCTGGCTAACACGGTGACACCCCGTCTCTACAAAAAATACAAAAAATTAGCCAGGTGTGGTGGCGGGCACCTGTAGTGCCCCGGCCTGGGTGACAGAGCAAGACAGAGAGGTCAAAAAAAAAATTGTGGTATATATATGCAATGGGATATTATTCATCCTTAAGAAAATAAAAAAGGAAATTCTGTCATTTGTAACAATAAGGATGAACCAGGAGGACATTATACTAAGGAAATATCCAGGCACAGAAAGAAATACTGTGTGATCTCACAGTGAAATTTAAAACGTCAGTCTGATAGACAGGGGAAGCAGAAAGGTGATTTACCCCAGAGGCTGTGGTGGTCGGGAGAGGACAATGCTGATCCAAGGCCTCCCTTGGTGTGGAGGAAGAAGTTCTAGTGATCTAATGTACTTCATGGCGACCATAGTTAATAATAACATACTGTATATTTCAAATTTGCTAACAGAATACATTTTTAACATTCTTACCACACACAAAGAAAAAACAGTTGGTAAGGTGATGGATATGTTAATTAGCTTGATTGAATCTTTCTACAACGTATTACCTAGATCAAAACATCACATTTTACCCCAAAAGTATACACAATTATTTGTCAATTAAAAATAATATACGGCCAGGCACGGTGGCTCACGTCTGTAATCCCAGCACTTTGGGAGGCCAAGCAGGACAGATCACCTGAAGTCAGGAATTCGAGACCAGCTTGGCCAAAATGGTGAAACTCTGACCCTACTGAAAAATACAGACACTAGCTGGGTGTGGTGACGGGTGCCTGTAATCCCAGCTACATGGGAGGCTGAGGCAGGAGAATCGCCTGAACCTGGGAGGTGGAGGCTGCAGTGAGCCGAGATGGTGCCACTGCACTCCAGCCTGGGCGACAGAGCAAGACTCTCTCATAATAATAATAATAATAATAATAATAATAATAATAATAATGTAAAAAGTAATATCTATTTTAAAAAGTAGAATAAGTAAATAAATACACTTTCGATAAAGATTTTTGATTAAACAAACAACTAGAATGAGTTTGGGACTAGGGATGGAATAAAACATTATTTTATCAGGAATCGGGAAGGAATTCTAATTCACCGAATGGAGGAGCGGAGTGGGCGAACCTGCACCGGGCATGCGCACACGTGAGAAGTGCTGCCTGTGGCCGCTGGGAGGCCACGTCATAGCAGCGCGCCCCGGAGAGCTGCGAGGTGGCTCCGCGAGGTGTGGCTGGGGCTGGGCAGCGAGGCCTGCCCCAGGCGGGGGAGTCGCCGGCCCGCCATGTTTGCTTCTCCCGCGCGCAGCCTCATGGGCCTGCGGTGAGATTTATGGTATCTATTATTGAGTTGTAGATCAGCCTAGATATTGCATGTCAGTGTAAACACCTTTTCACACTCTTCACCATATAACTTGTCATTTTTAATCTCCTACACTGATGTTAAACATCTCCTTACCATCAAACTGTAAATACAGCGTGGACCATTTTTCTACGTGACTAAAAAGAGTGATTGAAGAGATGATTAAAAAAAAAAAATTCCTTGATTTATGTCACCCGAGGTTCCTCAGAAATATGCTATGATTTATATCCTAGCAGAGGCTGTCTGATTAGTTCACTCTGGGCTAAAAAGGCAAACCATTAAAGGCATTAAAATTGCAACAAGAACGTTATCTCCACAGTCAGCACAATAGTGACATCTTGTGCCTAGAACTCGGGAGATAGCGCAGCCCTGCCACTTTGACTCGGGTCAAACCTAGGGCCCCAGGAACCAGCACACGGCCAACCGCGACAAAGACTAAACTATTTAAAACGTTGACGGTGCCTCCATAGACGGACCGACCCCAGCAAGGGAGGCTGCTTTTTGAGTTAGACTTTCCAGGTGCAGAACAGAACTGGGTGGTCCTGGCGCCTTTTCTTATCATACAAGAGAGTCGGCAGGTAAAAGAAAGAGCACTGTTTCCAGCATTCCAGGGTCAGGGTTCCAGCCCCACTCAGGCCAACTTTAAATCACGAGCCCGTTCTTCTTCTGTAAAGGCCTCAAGTCTGAGGTCAAACTTTTCATATTTACAGTTCTTGGATTATTTTCATTAGGAAGACTATTAAACGGAAATAGAAAACCTGTTGCATTGTCAGTTAACACATTTTGTATCACGTTAAGACAAAGACAGTGCCTCTCTGTCTCAAGGCGTCCTCGATAACACTAGCAGTTACCTATAGGCACAGACCCAAGCAACCACAGAACTTCAGCACAGCACACAGAAGGCCTTTCCGTGGCTCCCACACACCTGAAGGTCAGGTAGGGGTCAGCCGATCTAGGCTGGGTTCAGCTAGAGCAGCTTGCCTCTGCCCCTCCAGTCTCTTCCTGGGAAGAGCGGGCTATCCTGGGCCAGTTCCCAACTCAAGGGAAGTGGGCTATCCTGGGCAAGTCCCCAACGAAAGGGAAGAATTCAAGAGGCTGGGGGAAAAAAAGGGCCTCTGAGTTCTAGGTTTATGAAGGTGCACTGGCACATTGGCCCCCTTCCAAATGTCAATACAACTCACACATCTGAATCCAAAGTCCAGGGCAGGAAAATGCACACCACCCTTTCAGCAGGTGGAGCTGCAGAGTCACATGTGTGAAGTCATGTGAATAACCCTGAAGTCTAAGGAGGAAAAAGGAGGGAACGGAAAGGCAATCTACCACTCCACACTGGGAGAAAAGTGAATGGAAAGGCAGAGACCCCATGTGCATTTCCATTGTTCCATACACAGCAAACACTCCAACCAACCCAACTACCAGAACCCACTTATTTGATTTAATTTAATAAGTATTTGTTTTGACTCTGTCTGATCAAGGCTTGGTGGTAGGCCAGAATCGGGGAACTGGTTTACCCACCTCCTACTCAGGCCTCTGGACATGCACCGCCTGGCCAGAGATCACACCAGGCAATACGGGGGCATATGCATTCAATACTAATGAGGCTTCCTGCTCATTACACAGAACACCAGAAAACATACACAAGATAAGTCCAAGTTTCATTCAATCACTCTTTGAAAACACATCATCAAATTCAAATGAGTGAAGCAAATTGGTGTGTATTCCGAAGTAAAAAATTAAACATTTTCTTTTTGAACTTTAGCATGAAAGCCTGGATGTGAGAAACTTGGGAATACCTTAGTCAATAATTTGGATATAAAATTATTTTTAATTTGTTGGCACTGAGGTAATATTTTCTTTCTCAGTATGATGGCATTTTGATCCAAGCATGTGTTTGTGAATTTTGTGTTAGACTTACTCTATACCTGACACATTTCATGAATGGGCCGCAAAGGTCTCCTGACGTCAGTTATATGCCTGAGAAAACTCATTACTACAGCTTTTTAACAATTTTAAATTCAGGTGTTCCCTGTAGAGTAACAAATAAAATGCACGCAGGGTCTCTTGGGGAGGAGGCTGAAAAACGTGACACAAAGCTGTTGTTGCCCAGGAAACAGACACAGCAGCAGAAAACCACGGGAGGGCCACCTCCCCACCCCGTCATCGTTGGAAAGGCTCCTGTGCCGCAACTGCCGTCCTTCCAGCAGTCAGAAACCATGGAAGTGAACGTGGATGATGATGAGGATGAAGGGAAGGGGTGGCTGCACGGTGAGATCTCTCATCCATCGGAAACTGGGTCTTCTCCAAGCTCTGAAAGACTCTCTTGGAGATGCATGTTGCACTAAGGAGCAAAGTGACAACATCCAAAATGTGCTTTCCTCAGTTCAGCCGAGAAGTTGTACACACGTCGGGTCAATGTGGCAAGAACGCTCACCAGTGATGATCTGTGCCTGTGTGCTCCTCACAGCACTCTTCAACCCTCCCTCTGCACTTGAGCCTTTTCCAAATAAAGACGTTTTAAAAATTCAAAAATAAATAAATGTCCTCTTGCGTGCTTCTTGCCAAGATGTCATTATAGCATCAGTTTTGAGGTTCCCTCTCAGGCCCATTTACCATGACAGATAAAATCTACCAATTGCACCACCCCCTGCTTCCCACCCCCCCCCCCAAAAAAAAACATGATCAAGCTCAAATTTAGCTAAATAACTCTATGAACCAAAGGTGATACAAAAATGGAAAGCTGGCTGGGCGCGGTGGCTCATGCCTGTATTCCCAGCACTTTAGGAGGCTAAGGTGGGTGGATCACTTGAGGCCAGGAGTTCAAGACCAGCCTGGATAACATGGTGAAACCTCGTCTCTATTAAAAATACAAAAATTAGCTGGGCGTGGTTGTGCACGTCTATAATCCCAGTTACTCAAGAGGCTGAGGCAGGAGACTTGCTTGAACCCAGGAGGCAGAGGTCGCAGTGAACTGAGATGGTGCCACTGCACTCCAGCCTGGCAACAGAGCGAGACTCCGTCTCAAAAAAAAAAAAAGGAAAGCTGAGAGTCGTAGAGTTTGAAAACAGCACAACAACCATGACACAGCATCCCTGAGGTACCAGGTAAACCAGGCTCACAGACGAGCAGCGCCAGAGGAGGGTCCCACCCGTTTAACGCAGCCAGCAACGTTAACACTAGAACCAGAGCGGGAACGTGCAGGAGAAAGTCACTGCCATTCCTGCTTCTGCTCACACATGCAAGAATTCCAAACTCAATATTAGCACATCAGCCATGTATACAGATCATTTATCGTGGCAATGTGGGATTTAACCTAAGAGTGTAAAATGGTTGGACGCCAGAATATCTACAAAGTAACCACTAAGTTAACCTAACAGATTAAAGAAGAAAAGACATACGCTCTCCTCAGTTGATTCAGAAAAATCATTGTATAAAATTAACAATCATTCATGTGTTTAAACAATATAGAACATAGAAAGGAACTTCTTAACTTTCTTTTTCCAAAAAAAAAAAAGGGGGGGATAATCAAAAACTCCCAGCAGGGCATGATGAAATTTCAGCTCACTTCTAGGTGCCTGCCTAATTCTTCAAATCATTATAGGGTTGCTTTTCCCTTGCAGCTTCCAAGAGGACAGTTATTTATTATTAATGTTTTAAACTGTTTTTATTTGGAAAAAGCTCAAGTTGCTGATGCGGGAGGTTGCTTGTGGTGAGCCAGTGCTCCTGCCAATATTAAATAGAAAATGTGGGAAAAAACCACCCCCAAAATCTGTTTGAAAGCACTGAAGCACCACGCAGGCCACAGGGACTTGAGAGAAGGGTAAACCCCACGGAGAGGGGGCCACATCCTGCAGCTTCTCCCATCAAGCCATCTACTGAGTCTGATACAGAGCGAGACTACAGTCTGCACAAAGGGCCGGTCCTGAGGCCACGACGGAGAGGCAGAGACCCCACCCAGGTTTCGGCAGGCTCATGCGGGTGGAGAACTAAAATGAGAGACTCGAGGGACCAGGTGTCCCCTGGGAAGGGGAGAGATAAACCAGTCCTGGCAGGTGCAGCGTTTTCCTTCACACATACACTGCCTTCTGAGGCTGCAAGGGGTGGAAAGGCACCATGCCAAGAAGCCCCAAGCCACAGTAGTGAGTGTTTAGCAAGTTCTAGAAAAATCAAGGCTTGGAGATTAGCACCTGCTGAGAAGAGGGGCCTGCCGATCCCCACAGGCCTTTGGCTGAGACCCCAGGAGGGGAGGGGCACACGGAGCCCTGCTGAGGGCCTGGCCTCAAGTCAGCTTAGACCACAGTGAGGGAAAGGCGATCATCACCTCCTTGATCTGCCTCGCACAGAAAGCGTGAACCCTCTCTGGGAGGAGACAACACCCAGGGTCTCACAACTGTTCATATACAAGGTCTAGAATTCAGGGTGGGCAGGGGAATTCTGTGCACATTAAAGTGACAGAACTCAGTGACCAAAAGTCAGGGGAAACCAGTCAACAGAAATACACCCACCTTTGATACACATATCGAAATTATCAGGTAAGGAATTTAAAATAGTTTACGGATATGTTCAAGGAAATGATGGAGAAAAGAAAGAAAAATGGGAAATCTCACCAGAGAATTGACATCTATTAAAAAGAACCAAATGGGAATTTTAGAAATGGAAAATATAATAACTGAAATTAAGAACTCAGCAGATGGGTTTAACAGCAGATGACACCCAGCAGAAGAAAGGGCCATGAACTAGAGTCTGGGTCAATGGAAAACATCGCGACTAAAGCACAGAGAGGAAAAGGGTGGGGACTGCAGAAGACAGCATGAGGCTTGCTGGACTTCAGGGAAATGGCGTGACATGCATCGAACTGCAGCTCCAGAGAGAAGCCGAAGCCAGAAAAACCACTGTTTAAAGAGATCATCGGTAACATTTTCCAAAACTAATGAAAGACATCATCAAGGCAAGCCATACATTTATAAAGTTCTACAAATTCCACGCAGGATAAATAGAGGGTAAAGAAATGAAGCCCTCCACACATACTCTCCTTACAGGTAAGAAGTTTAAGGTGCAGCAAAAGCCTGCAGAAACCAGTAAGTCACAGCCTGGCAGATTTTTGCCATCCATAAAACCAACAAAAGATTAAAAACCACATTATATATTTTTAAAGTTGAAAAATCGATTTTTAAAAGAGAAGCAAAGCACGTTCTTGTCCAAGTCTGGGAGGCCTCACATGACTGGACCAAGGACTGAGAGCACCTGCCGTCCCGTCTATCTGCCTACACACCACCTGGTCCCCTCCTGGGCTCCTTCTCTCCCAGTACTTGGCTGGAAGCAGCCAGAAGACACCGGGACTCACCAAAGCCTTTCTTATTCCCAGAACTGCCTCTCCTGGAGCAATGGGTTCCACAAGCCACAGCCTGCCTTCTGGGTTCCAGGCCATGAGGGCAACACTTTCACCAAACGTCTTCCCAGGACCTCACAAGACCATCATATTCACAGCCCACGATGTCTGTTTCTTCACGCTTACCCCGACCACTGGGCCAACGCACATGTTGTAGGGTTTTATTACAGCGGATCCCCATCTGTAGGCTCACATTTCTGATTAGGTTACTGACTGCATATACAGCGAGATGAATAAGCTGTCAGTGTACATCATGCTCATGTCACCGTCCAGAGCTCCGCGGTAGGTACATGGCAATGGCATGATGCTGCTGGAGGCCCAGGCTGGCCCGGTGGCTCTGCCATGCTGGGCGCATGGCCGTCTCTGGGCAGAGGCGACAGCTGTCTCCACATCCTACCAGCTGAAAGGAAAAGCAGGTGTCCAGGCAAGGTGGTTTTTTCACCTCTACCTTCTCACCAGCCCAGACAGTCATATGGCTACACCAGTCGCATGTATGTCTTAGAAACACAGTCGGCTTTCCAACCACTGCAAAAAACAGAAGGATGAAGAGGTGGAAGGAGTTCACACGAAGTACCATGGGGCTGATTCTTCCATCCCACAGTCATATCCCCTCCCCAGGAGGCTGCCTGAGGAGAGCTGGGCTACACAGATCAAGGATTTGACTCCTCCAGGCTCACGGCCACTGCCCCTCTCCTCCTCCTCCTTGTCTACTGATCCATCTCTTTCTGCCACCAGGACAAAGTTATTTCAGGGACTTACCTCTTCTGACCCTTGACTTACTTCGGTGCCAACTTGCTAAGCCCTGACAGGTCTCCCCAGCCCCAAATCCAGGGAGGAAAAGGCTGAGGTGCTGGTTTCCCCCCAGGAGACCCTGGACTCCTTCTACTATATAGTAACCCCTTCCCCAAGCCCTGCATCTTCAAGGAAGAACTGAGTGGGTGTGTCCAACTAAGGTCCTGATAGTTAATTTTGCCAAGGTGGGGGTTAATTAAGAGACATAAATTTATCAGGCAACATAGATTTCCTCTGTGGCAATCTCCATCTATCCATAAAGAAAAGTAACTAGCACATCTTTTGTCTACACACACACACACACACACACACACACACACACACACCCCACACTGAGGTATTCCATTACACCCATTACACACTGTATGCCACCCAAGGACATAAAAGAAGACTTGAGAGAATTTACACCTGTTGCTCCTAAATGAAGAAATTCAGCTCTCTAAAATATCAGTTCTCCCTAAATTAAAAACATCATTTCTATCCAAAGCTTAATGAAGTTACTTTAGGAATTTGGGAAAAAAAGATTTGAAAATTCTTCAGGAATCTTATATACATACAAAAAGAAGAGCAATTAGGGAAAATGGTGCCAGCAGATAATAAAACCACACATTGGAACAGTCTAGAACAGGCGGATGAAATACAGCTCCCTGAGACTGACATCAAAGCAGAACCCATACATATTGGTTGATGTGAAAATGTGAAACGTCTGCATGCCAAAAAGAAAACACTGTTTATTGATGAAAATGCAAATAGTCTTATAATATATTGAAAGGGAAGGGCTGGTGATATAAAATCATTAAATCCTCATCAATCATAGGAGGAATTGGAAAGACATTGTCCAAATTGCTAAAATCAAGGAGCTGCAGAATACTCGGATAGCAAGGACTGGGGTAAAGGGAGTGTTACCTCAACACTGGCTAAAGAAGTTTCGCTCATTCACCGCTGGGAGTGTGAGAAGTATGGCTTGTTACCATTTTCTTCACTAAGTCTAGCAACATACAGAAAAGCATATATCCATCTACTTTTCTATCTTTTCCTATCCCAAAGAGCAAAAATCACCTTATATAAGCACTCAATGTGTACAAACAGAAGGGTCTTATTAGTTTTAAGTGTCCAAAGAAAGAATTAAAAGTAAAATAAAAATGGGCCTGAGATGACAGACTCTGGCACAATGCCATGGCATCTACTACACGGAATGAGATAGAACTATGCCAACGGGCTTGGGGGAATTTCTGTGCCTGTTTTTTTGTTTTTTGTTTTTTTTTTTCCATTCCACATTTATTTTAAGAAATTTATGTGCCAGGCACAGTGGCTTGCACCTGTAATCCTAGCACTTTGGGAGGCTGAAGCAGGTGGATCACTTGAGGCCAGGAGTTTGAAACCAGCCTGACCAACATGATGAAACCCCCTCTCTACTAAAAATACAAGGAAGTTAGCCAGGCATGGTGGCAGGCACCTGTAATCCCAGCTACTCAGGAGGCTGAGGCAGGAGAATCACTTGAACCCAGGAGGCAGAGGGTGCAGTGAGTGGAGATCATACTACTGCACTCCAGCCTGGATGACAGAGGGAGACTCTGTCTCAAAAAGAAAGAGAGAGAGAGAGGGAAAAGAAAGAGAGAAGGAAGGAAGGAAGGAAGGAAGGAAGGAAGGAAGGAAGGAAGGAAGGAAGGAAGGAAGGAAGGAAGGAAGGAAGGAAGGAAGGAAAGAAGGAAGGAAGGGGGGAAGGAAGGAAGGAAGGAAGGAGAAGAAAGAAAGAAATGAAGGAAAGAAAGAAAGAGAGGAAGGAAGGAAGGAAGGAGAAAGAAAGAAAGAAAGGAAGGAAGGAAGGAAGGAAGGAAAGAAAAAGAAGGAAAGAAAAGAAAGAAAAAAGAAAGAAAGAAAGAGAAAGAAAGAAAGAAAGAAAGAAAGAAAGAAAGAAAGAAAGAAAGAAAGAAAGAAAGAAAGAAAGAAAGAAAGAAAGAAAGAAAGAAAGGGAGGGAGGAGGGAAGGGAAGGGGGGAAGGAGGAAAGGAGGGAGGGAAGGAAGGAAGGAAAAGAAAAAAGAAAGAAAAGAAAGAAATTTATGTAAGCATAAGAAAAAATAAGATGTAGTGAAATACATATAATATGAATGTATTTATATAAAAGAATGAACTAAAAAATACACCAGAATATTAAGTGTGCATGGAGAAACAGATGAAAGTTTACACACTATAGTTTTCATAATTTTGGTGTGGGGCTGAGAGAGAATTTCAGAGGGATATTAAGATGCAAAATGAACAGAGAGGTAGAAGAAAAAATATGAAGTTGCATGAAATAATTTCATCTGCATAAAATCATACAAGTTTGAATCTCTCCCGAATGCCGATGTTTGTTATCACAGGTGGTGCATATCTAGGTGGAATTCACTTTCTCTTAACACTTTTGTCCAAATGTTTTGCAAGGAAGATGTGTCTACAATATTATGCTATGATGTAATCAGAAAATAGTTTTGGGTGTGCAAGACATATGAATCAAATTGAATCTAAAGTACAAGAAAATAGAGAGTTAAAAACAAACAGAAAATAGATAAACAATAAAGGAATATTGGTGGTTTTTTGAAAGATCAGTAAAAATTATTAATTTTAGTTAGAAAAAAAGAGAAAACACAAATTGCCTATATCAGGAATAAAAGAGGAAATTTCATGATAAATATTACAGATATAAAACAGATAACAGGGGACTAGTATGAACTACCTTATCACAACAATTCAACAATTTAAGTGAAAATGATGATCTCTATGAAACACACAAAATACCTACTTAAGAAGAAATAAAATGTAAAGAGATGCAAAAAAGAAAGAAAACCGATTTAATAATTTAAAGCCTTCCATACATTTAAGCACAAAAATTTTAAAAATTAAAAAATAAAGCCTTCCTACAAAGCCTTTCTACAAACTCCCAGACCTATAGGACTTCAGTAAATTCTATCAAACTTTTAAGAAAGTAAAGGAAAAAGAACCCCTTTCCAACTCAATTTTGTGAAACCAGTTATACCCTGAAATCAAAACCAGAAATATCACAAGAAAAATCTAGGGACTATATCCCTAGTTTAAGTGTAGCCAAATACTAGCAAATTTAATTCAGCAATATATAAAGGGATAGGAAAAAAGAGTAATACACTGTTGGCCAATATCAATATCATAAATAATAATAAGCGCTTAGAAAACCAGAAACAGAAGGGTCCTCCTTCAACCTGCTTGGACATGTCTAGGTGAAGCCCACAGCTATCATATTTAATGTTGAAAAACTGAATGCCTTCCCCTTAAGACTGGCAACCCCAGGCAAGGAAACCATTGGCACCACTCCTAATCAATATCATCCTGGAGGTGGTAGCCTCTGCAGTCAGGCAAGAAAGAGAAATTAAAGGCACACAGATTGAAATTTTAAAAGAAAATTCTTTATTTGCAGATGACATTATTGGATATATAAGAAATCGTAGAAACTCTATAAGGAAAAATAGTCCAACAAGTGAGTTTAGCAAGGTCTCAGGATATAGGGATAGCGTTCAAAAATCAATTTTGCATCTCTATATACAATAAACAATTAAAATTTTAAAGTTTTTAAATGACATTTATAAAAACATCCAAAAATCTGCAGTACCTAGAGATTAATCAGTACAAGTCCTGTGCTTTGAAAGTTCTAAGAGATCACTTAGAATAGCTAAAGAAGAACAAAATAAATGGAAAACTGTACCATGATCATGAACTGGAGGGATTAAATGGCAATTCTGTCCAAACTGATGAATGGATTCAATGTTATTCCGATCAAAATTCCAACTTTTTTTAAATTATCAAGTTGACTCTAAAGTTTATAAGGAAATGTAATTAAGCTGTTTTACAAAAGAACTTATACTCCCTGATTTCAATACTTACTATAAAGCTATAATAACCAAGACAGTAGGGTAAGGATGTAAGTATAGACATACGGATCCAGGAAACATAATGGAGTTCAGAAATAGACCACACTAAGATGGCCAACTGGTTTCTAACTAATGGGCTAAAGCAATTCAATAGAGAAAGAAAAATCTCTTCAAGAAATGATGCTAAAATAACTGGATATCTGGTCTTACCTCACCCCATAAAAAATTAACTCAAAATGAATAGACCTGAGCCTAAACTAAATTCACATCTCTTCTAGAATATATAAGATAACATCATTATGATTTTTGGTTAGGCAAAGAAGTTTTAATAAACACAAAAAGCTTATATTCTTTTTTTTTTTTTTTTTTTTTTTTTTTTGAGACAGAGCCTCCCTCTGTTGCCTAGGCTAGAGTGCAATGGCACAATCTCTGCTCACTACAACCTCCACCTCCCAGGTTCAAGCGCTTCTCCTGCCTCAGCCTCCTGAGTAGCTGGGATTACAGGTGCCCGCCACCACACCCGGCTAATTTTTTTCGTATTTTCAGTGGAGACAGGGTTTCAGCATGTTGGTCAGGTTGGTCTCAAACTCCTGACTTCATGATCCACCTGCCTTGACTTTCCAAAGTGCTGGGATTACAGGCGTGAGCCACCGTGCCCGGCCAAAAAACTTATATTCTAAAAGAAAAAATATGGTAAGTTGGACTTCATCAAAATTATAAACTTTTACTGATCAACAGACATTGTTAAGAAAACAAGACAGAAAACCAAGGATGGAAGAAATTATTCTCCATACATATATCTGATAAAGGCCTGATAGAATTTCAGAACAACATAATTCAATAACAAGGAAATAAGTAACAATTTAAAAATAAATGAAAAAAGACTTGAACATCTATTTCACCAAAGATACTACGCACAAATGGCCAATGAACACATGACAAGATGTTCGACGTCATCAGTCACTAGGGAAATGTGAGTTAAAGCTGTGACAGGATCCCACCACACAGCCGCGAGACGGGTAAATGGAAAGATCCTTCGGCGCCAAACATTGGCGAGGAGGGAGAGCAGGTGGAACACGCATATGCCGCGGTTGGGAAAGAACAATGACAAACACTTTGCAAAATGGATGGGCAGGTTTGTTTGGTTTTTCATTTGTTTGTTTTAACATGTCCTTACTATACAGCCTAGCAATTCTACTCTTGAGTATTTACCTAAAACTAGAAAAAATATCCACACAAATACTTGTAACCCAAATGTTCATAACAGTTTCATTCATATCAGCCCAAAACTAGAAACAACCGTCATGTCCATCGACATTTGAATAGATTTTTTAAACTGTAGTATAGTCACACTGCTCAGCAATAAAAAGGGAAACTCTATAGACATATGTAAAAATATGATGAATTTTGAAAACATGATGCTAAGCAAAAGAGGCCAGACACTAAAGATGACATGCTATACGATTCGATTTGTATGAAACTAAAGAAAAGACAACTCTGATTCAGAGAGAAAGATGAGTGGTGGCCTAGGGCCAGGGTGGGCCAGGGGCTTGATGGTAGGGAAGGGGCACCAGGGTGTCTCCTGCAGAGATGAATATATTCTAAGTCTTGATTTCAGTGGAGGTTACACCAGGGTATGTATTAGTACACTCAAAACGAATGCATGGCTGGGAGCACTGGCTCACACCTGTAATCCCAGCACTTTGGGAGGCCAAGGTGGGCAGATCACCTGAGGTCAGGAGTTCAAGACCAGCCTGGACAACATGGTGAAACTCCATCTCTACTAAATACAGAAAAATTAGCTGGACGTGGTGGCAGGCACCTGTAATCCCAGCTACTCAGGAGGCTGAGGCAGAATTGCTTGAACCCAGGAGGTGGAGGTTGCAGTGACCTGAGATCGTATCATTGTACTCCAGCCTGGGCGACAGAGTGAGACTCCATCTCAAAAAAAAAAAAAAATGCATTTGCTGTACGTAAGTTATAGCTCGATATAGTATTTTTTAAAGAAATATGTAAAGTACTTGATATGTATTAGGATTAGGTGCTCACAAAATGGTATATGTAAACAGTACAATTGTAAAATGAAAGCAATGGCAGCATAAGCCACAATTTAGAGACGGGGGGCCAATTGTAGCATAGAGGCAAAGAGCCTAAGCCCGGCAGACCCCCTCTCTGAGTCCCAGGGCTACCACTTAGTAATGGTATGACCTTGGAAAGGTTATTTAGCCTCTCTGGGCCTCGGTGTCCTGGTCTGAAAAAGAAGCCTGCCATAGTATACACTTCATAAAGTTGCGTAAGACAGTCCCAGTTCAACAAATGCTCATTGTTTGCTTATGATATTCCTGGGAATATTTATCACAATCCAAAGTCAAAAATATTGAGGCCAAGCACAGTGGCACCTGCCTGTAATCCCAGTGCTTTGGGAGGCCAAGGCAGGAGGATCACTTGAGGCCAGCAGTTCAAGGCTGCAATGAGCTATGATCACACCACTGCACTCATTCCAGCCTGGGCAACAGAGTGAGCCCTGTCTCTAAGAAAGAAAGAGAGAGAGCGAGAGTGAGAGAGAGAGCAAGCAGAGCTGAAGATACCTACCATGAAGAGAGGAGCATAGAGCTGAGGAGGACTAGCAAGGGATGCTGCATTTTCTCATAAACCCTTATATATGCTTTGATTTTTAACCAGATGTTGATAATACCTTATTTTTTCAAATTTAAAAAGATAGGATAGAAAAAAAATACAAATATATCAACAAATAAAAACAATGACAAATACATGAAAAAACAGTTTACAAGAGAAGTATGCATATGAAACAAGAAATTCTTACAAAAGAATTTCTATGCATATGAAACATTACTAATAAAGAACATTACTAATAAAGAAGATAAAACGGAATCTTTTTTTGTTTTACTGGATTGGCAAAGATCTAAAATAATGGCAAAGATTTGAAGAAACAGGAGTTTTTATGTTGTTGGAAGGAGTGAAAATTGTTACAAGCTTTTTTGGAGAGAAATTTAACAATATACGTCAAATTTTAAAAATCTGTATAATCTTTTAACAGTGACTACGCTTCTCAGAATTAACCCTTAGATCAGACAAGTTGAGCTGGGCACAGAGGCTCATGCCTGTAATCCTAGCACTTTAGGAGGCCAAGGTGAGCAGATCACTTGAGGTCAGGAGGTCAAAACCAGCCTGGCCAACATGGTGAAACCCCATCTATACTAAAAATACAAAAACTTAGCCGGGCATGGTGACGAGCGCCTGTAATCCCAGCTACTTGGGAGGCTGAGGTAGGAAAATCACTTGAACCCAGGAGGCGGAGCTTGCAGTGAGCTGAGATCAAGCCACTGCACTCCAGCCTGGGTGACAGAGTGAGACTCCATCTCTGAAAAAAACAAAAGACTTAGACAAGTATGAATATTTAAGAATAGCCAATACAAAATTGTTTATGTTTGCAAAACTAAAAGCTGGCAACAAACTGAATGTTAAACAATATAATTAATATTAAAATGATATAGTTAAATTAGAATATATCTATGACATTTACACAATGGAATGATTGATAGTCAACAATGATGGTATAAATCTATATTTATTGAATTAGAAATATGTTCAAACTATAATATGATATGTAAAATCCAGGTTATAAAATAGCACACCTGGTATAAACAAATTTAGTTTTCTTTGGAAGTGCATTTGTATGTTTTCGTGGCAAAAGAAAAAATCTGAAAGGATTTTTACCAAAATGATAATGATGATTATTAATGGACAGTAAGATCTGAGGGATTTTTACTTTTTACTTTAAAGTTGTCTGTGTCACATAAACTTTTTATAATGATCATATGTTAATTTTTAATCTGCATTTGTAGTTCTAGATGTTAGGATGTGCTGGAGAAGGTTCAAGTTCTTGCCTCTCCAACATCAACTCCTTACAAAAGTTAGTGTTGTAAAACATTTTACATTTAGCAAAAGACTGCAGTCTGTTCCTATTATTCTCTCTTTGTTTTTTTTTTGTTGTTGTTGTTGTTGTTTTGAGATGGAGTCTCGCTCTGTTACCCAGGCTGGAGTGCAGTGGCGCAATCTCCGCTCACTGCAACCTTTGCCTCCCGGGTTCAAGGGATTCTCCTGCCTCAGCCTCCCAAGTAGCTGGGACTACAGGTGCCCGCCACCACACCCAGCTAATTTTTGTATTTTTAGTAGAAATGGGGGTCTCACCATGTTGGCCAGGCTGGCCTTGAACTCTTGACCTTGTGATCTGCCAGCCTTGGCCTCCCAGGTTCCTATTATTCTTTTGTGCCCACAATGATGAACACACCTAGTGATTCAGACCTCAGGAAGCCTGGCCTCATCTCATGCTCTGATCTCATCCACACTGGCCTGTTGCCTGGTTAATGAGCTGTGATACCGTAGCTTGTGAGGATGCATACTTGAGCAGGGATGAGACACTAGACAATATTAGAGTCAACGCAAAGAAAAGAAATAAATACATTCCAAGGAGCACAGAAGGAAAAAAATCTTAGGTATAATGGTTTTTTTCATAAAAGCATTCTAATTTTCTGAGTATATATTATAGTAATGTTTTAGTTTAAATGTTTTTTGATACAGAATTTTGCTCCGTTGCCCAGGCTGGAGTGCAGTAGTGTAATTAAACTTCGGCTTATGATCATCTAATCTTAGAAAATAAAGTTAAAAAGATGCTAGCTAATATATTAGAATATTTTCCACAAAAGAAGGTGATCTTTGTCCCCTGAAAAGCAGAACCAAAAGTGGTTCCATGTATGTTTCAGAGTCATATAAACATGGACCACTGTGGAGGCAGCAGGACTTGCTCAGAGGAATGTTTGGAGCGTTATCATTTTTATTCCTAAATCCTCAAATGAGATAAAGTAGCCATCAAAATAGATTCCTGGCCTCTGTTGGGATCTTGGGGAGCTAAGCCCCACCTTCTGGTGTGAGCAGCCTAGGCCAGGTGACCAAGTCACAAGCAGGCCCATTTCTAACACAGAGGTGAGGGGGTCTGCGTGACTCAGGGGTGCATCCTGCAAGAAGACAGGGACCTGCTCAGGGGCTGTGACCACTCCAATGCACAAGCTGCTTGCTTTTGGCCAACTGGACTCTAGCAAGCTTCTTCACTGGGAGCTACAACCGCCTGAAAATGATGACTCAGCCACAGGCATGGCCAGGGCCACAGCTCGCGTCTGTCCATGCCAGGGAGGCTGTCCTTCAGGGCAATGGGCAACTGGAGCCTCTCCTGTCCTTGACCGCCTAGGCTGCCATAGCCAGGTGATGGCCTTCTCATCCAGGCACGGTGACTTGTGTCACCAGAGGGAGGGAGAATGCCTCCCATGCTAACCACGTTTGACTGTCACTTTGTAGAACATTCTGATGTGTATAAAGCATGAATTTGAGAATCTCCAAGCTTGGTTGACTTTGTAAAAGGAAAAGGTAAGAGATAAATGTGGACTCTGCCAATCCAGCACTGTCTAGGAGAGAGGACACTTTGAGAGCCCCACACTTCTGGGGAAAGGCAACCCAAAGGGGAGCTGGGCGCTGGGGTTCCAGGCAGTGGGGTCCCAGTGTCCTCATCCCAGGAGTGAGACCACTCCCACTGAATGCCAATAAAGCCTCTGAGGACAGCATTCGCCTCCTTCCCTCTCGGGATTCCTGTTCACCGAGCAGAGCACTTGCTCCACACTCTCCCCTGGTATTCCGAGCCCTTACACTGTTGCTTTGCCTTATAAATTAATAAAGCAGGGCTGGGCATGGTGGCTCACACCTGTCATCCCAGTACTTGGTGAGGCCAAGGCAGGAGGATCTCTTGAGCTCAGGAGTTTGAGACCAGCCTGGGCAACATAGTGAGACCCCCGTCTCTGCTAAAAACTTTTTTAAAAAACATTAAAATTAGCTGAGTGTGATGGCGCACCTGTAGTCACAGTTACTTGGGAGCCTGAGGAGGGAGGATCACTTGAGCCCGGGAGGTCAAGGCTGCAGTGAGCCATGATCGCACCACTGCACTCCAGCCTGGGCAACGGAGCAAAATTCTATATTAAAAAACAAACAAAGCAAACAACAGCAACAACAAAGCAGCATTCTAATTTCATGCATGTGGCTCATGAGTTTATTTAGGATAAGTTTGTCCCTGGGATTGGCAAGACTTTCAGGTTAGACCCAGAGCGCCAGGAAATCATGATGGCATCCCGCAACACCTGTTGGGAGACAGTGAGCAGAACTTCCCTTGGTCGCCCCCGGAGGCTACCATGAGTCTGGGAACATTGTGACTTTCTCTCCGAGGATAACCCCCACTCCTGCAAGTGGCATGGAGGTCTCTGCCACCTGGCTCAGCCCAGCTCCTGGCCTCAAACTGCAGCTTTCTTATGCTGCACTTCCCAGCACCTCACAACTACTTGTACCCCACACACCTGCCCCATGCGTGTGCATCCGCGCATCCCACCCACACAGCCTTATTTACAAGCGGGTCCTGAGCCTGTGGCTTCCTAAAACACCTACCCCCGATCGCACCACAAGCTCCCTCGGCTTTCAGGTTTTGGCAACATCACTTCCTCTTTATTGCGGCCAATCCCACTGCCCCAGCCACCTGAGCACTCCCTGTCTCCATCTCCTCCGTCGTCATCATTTTATTACAATATTTAGTGTATCTGTCTCCTCCCAGATTGTGAGCTTCCAGAGATGAGCAATTCTATCACTTTCAGATGCCTGGGATTTGCGACCTACTAAGTACACGTATTGTAGGTGTTTCTCAAATGTGAAAGGAGTAGCTACAGTAAGATTTATTATCTATGTATCGGAGGAAAATGCAAATGCAGTGAGTTTCCAGGGTGTTTCCTCACAGCACCAGGAGTGAAATGTTGGAGGAGATGGAATGAGGTCTGAAGGAGCTTCCACCTGACCAACGCTGGAGCCACCGGGAGGAGGGGGCTCCGCGCTCTCCCTCTCCTCTTCCCCCCTGTCCTGACTGCCGAGAGCCTCTCAGGAAGCAGCATGTGAGGAAGGTGTGAAAACGAGAGTCAGGGAGATGAACTCCAGGCATCCACCAGATCTGCTGTGAAGAAGGAAAGAGAAGGCAGGAAGTCACTGTGTGACTGCTGGAAGGAAAGAAAATTCCAGGGGCCAGCCATCCAGGGCAACTGTGCCTGGGTATCTGTTCATTTGCAAAAGTGCCTAAGTCTTCAATTACCTGTAAAATCGGACATACTTTCTCCCAACAATTTTTCTTAATTGGGTAAAGAAAGATATTAAATCCGATTTATAATATAATAAATTTTCCAAATTTGAAAAACTACTTTATATTCTCTAGGGAAGAGTCAGGCTGGAGGAATCTTGCCTTAACTCACAGCTCCTACAGATTGCTTTTGACCATGAATATCTCATTTTATAGTCCCATTTTTCTAAGTGATATCCTGAACTAAGGAATAATTTAGATAATAAATCCATTTCAATTACTGTCCATTAGAAGACAGGAAAACATTAAGCCCAACCAAAGCTCATGGGAATTATGGTCGCCCTTGCAGGTGAAAATGAATTTAGTGCCACCATAGGTGATGCCGCCCTCCTCTAGCCCACGTTCTTTCTTATGGAAAGAGCACTCCACATTCAAACGACATGCTTCTCTGTCATGCTTCTGAATGAAGAAACCATCATCTGAATTTTCCTAACACAAACTCAGACCCCATGACACAAAGTAACAACAGTGTGGGTCACAGAACTGTCTGATTCCCCGTCCCTTCCCACTCTCCTCTCCTCTCTCCTTTCTTTCTCTGACCTCCTTTGCTTGGCCATTCTACAACTCAGGAGACCTTCCCACATTTGCAGACAGAAGCGGACAACAACTTGTTGGGGGCTGGGAGGCCCAATGTCAAATCTCTCAGAGAATCTGATCAGCTTCACCCAGGTCAGTACCCGCCCTGGTCCACTCAGCTGTGCCATGGCCATCGGATCACACAAGTTGAACATCACTGATGGGTCAAGGCTCAGAAAAAGCAGCTGGTTCAGGGGTTAAGCAAGTGCTCCTGACATTTACTTCATAGTTTCCCTAAAGCATTGTGGGAAAAGTACATTTTGAAATATAGACGGGTCCCAAATTACAACAGTTGACTTATAATTTTTCAACTTTACAATAGTGTAAAAAGGGAGATGCCTTCAGTGGAAAGCACACTTCAAATTTTGCATTTTGATCATTTTCCAGGCTAGCAATATACTGTAGGATACCCTTACACTGCCTAGCAGCATCTGCGGCTCCCAGACAGCCCCACGGCCATGAGGGTGAGCAGCCTACCCTTGATAATTTTGCCAACTATGGGCTAACAAGCATGCTCTGAGCACAGTTAAGGTAGACGAGGCTAAGCTGTGGTGTTCTGGAGGGTCAGTATATTAAATGTAATTTCGACTTTTGATATTTTCAATTTGAAATGGGTTTCAAGTTGAAGTTTCAATGGGTTTTACTGGAACGTGACCCCATCATAAATTGAGGAACATCTGTAATTATTTATGCCTACATCAATGAGAAGATGAAGAAGTTTATTTTTCTTGTTTCCTTATGATTATTAGCATACATGCATCTTAACTCTTTTTAGGCAGTGAGAAGCATGGGTAAAGATGGCCCAATTCCATCTTGTGTGAAGCTCTTATCATCACTCATGTTCAATTGGGATAAATAATTAAATAGCAATTATTTTGTTCTTCATCATTCACACTCATAATAATCATGGGAAATTCATCACGAATTTAGTAATTCCAAGGGGCTTTCAAGACGATTGATCAGAATCAAGAAGAGGAAATTGGCAAGGCTGATGAAAATATACTTGTTTGTCCTGGAAAATTGCATCACACACATCTTTTTGTGTGATGGAGAATGGAGATGGACTTCCTCCTCACTATGCTGGCTCCTTCCTCTTCTCCTTCATTCTCTCAACCCTACCAGGCCCACTTCAAGGGCCATCAATGAGTCCCATAAGCCTCACAGGCAATCCACTGATGAAACTCTTTTTTCAGAGGATAATGAAGACAGGAACTATAAGTGGATTTAAGAATTATTGGGATAAAATGATAATATTAGAGCCATAAACTGCTACAGAGAGAAGCTATGATATATTTAATTCTTAAAGATGCTGAGTTTAGGGGTAATCCTCCAACCCAATCCTCCTATGAACAGAATTTAATTAGAAAACACATAGAAAGGGAGAAGATTTCAGACAGAGGAAACAGAAGGAATGAAACTGAGGAGAAAGGAATTTCGAGAAGCTGTGCTTAGGGGAAGGAAATAAAACCTGTTATACAGAAGAAAGAAGGATTTCTCCTTTGGCTGGATGTTATAGTCATGACACATCAGCTAAACATCACTCTTTCAGGAGGTCTTCCCTGAGTTGCCAATGTAAGTAGCTCCTGCCCACTCTGTAGGACATGCTGTCATAGCACTTACCACTACCTGATTTGGGAAAGGTGGGTGTATTAGTCCTTTTTCACATTGCTATAAGAAACTACCTGAGACTGGGTAATTTATAAAGAAAACAGATTAATTGACTCACAGTTCCACATGGCTGGAGGGGCCTCAGGAAACTTACAATCATGGCAGAAGGCAAAGGGAAAGCAAGGCATGTTTTACATGGTGGCAGGAGTGAGACAGAGCAAGGAAGAAAGTGCCACACTTTTAAACCATCAGATCCTGTGAGAATTCACTCACTATAATGAGACCAGAGTTGGGGGAAACCACCCCCGTGATCCAATCACCTCCTACCAGGTCCCTCCCCTGACACATGAGGATTACGATTTGACATGAGATTTGGGTGGGGACACAGAGCCAAATTATATCATTCTGCCCCTGTCCCTTCCCAAATCTTATGTCCTTCTCACATTTTAAAATACAATCATGCCTTCCCAACAGTCCCCCAAAGTCTTAACTCATTCCAGCATTAACTCAAAAGTCCAAGTCCAAAATCTCATCTGAGACAAGACAAGTCCCTTCCACCTATGAGCCTGTAAAATAAAAAACAAGTTAGTTACTTCAAAGATACAATGGGAGTGCAGGTATTGGGTAAATGCTCCCATTCCAAAAGGGAGAAATTGGCCAAAACAAAGGGGTTACAGGCCCCATGCAAGTCCAAAATCCAGCAGAGCTGTTATTAAAAGGTAAATCTCCAAAATAATCTCCTTTGACTCCATGTCTCATATCTAGGGTATGCTGATGCAAGGGGTGGGCTCTCAAGCTCTTGGGCAGCTCCACCCCTCTGGCTCTGCAGAGTACAGCCCTCACAGCTGCTTTCACAGGCTAGTGTTGAGTGCCTGCAGCTTTTCTAGGTGCACAGTGCAAGCTGTCAGTGGATTTACTATTCTGGGGTCTGGAGGACTGTGACCCTCTTCTCACAACTCCACTAGGCAGTCCCCCAGTAGGGACTCTGTGTGTGGGCTCCAATCCCACATTTCCCCTCCACACTGCCCTAGTAGAAGTTCTCCATGAGGGCTCCACCCCTGCAGCAGACTTCTGTCCAAACATCCAGGCATTTCCATACATCCTCTGAAATCTAGGCAGAGACTCCCAAACTCTTGCCTTCTGTGCACCTGCAGGCCCAACACCACGTGGAAGCTACTAAGGCTTGAAGTTCACACCTTCTGAAGCCATGGCCTGAGCTGTACCTTGGCCCCTTTTAGCCACAGCTGGAGGAGTGACTGGGACACAAGGCACAATGTCCTGAGGCTGCACATAACAGCAGGGCCCTGAGCCCAGCCCACAGAACCGTTTTTCCCTCCTATGGGAGGGGCTGCCATGTGATGGGAGGGGTTGCCATGAAGGTCTCTGACATTCCCTGGGGACATTTTCCCCATTGTCTTGGTTATTAACATTTGGCTCCTCCACTCATGCAAATTTCTGCAGCCACCTTGAATTTCTCCCCAGAAAATTGTTTTCTTCTTTTCTACCACATGGTCAGGCTGCAAATTTTCCAAACTTTTATGCTCTGCTTCCCTTAAATATAAGTTTCCATTTCTGATCATCTCTTTGTGAACACATATGACTGTATACTTTTAGAAACAGCCAGAATACTTCTCAAATGCTTTGCTGCTTAGAAATGTTTTCCACCAGATACCGTAAATAATCTCTCTCAAGTTCAAAGTTCTACAGATCTCTAGGGCAGGGGCAAAATGCCACCAGTCTCTTTGCTAAAGCATAGCAAGAGTGACCTTTACTCCAGTTCCCAATAAGTTCCTCATCTCCATCAGATGCTGTGAAAACTCACTCACCATCACAAGAACAGCATGGAGGAAATTCTCCCCCATGATCCAGTCATCTCCCACCAGGTCCCTCCCCTGACACGTGAGGATTACAATTCAACGTGAAATGTGGGTGAGGACACAGAGCCAAATCATATCAGGAAGGCTGTTTTTCACTAGAGTGTGAGCTGTATGAGAATTTGAATAGCGTCATCTGACACATAGTAGGGACTAACTAGGTGCTTATGGAGGGAAGGAGCGAAGGAAGGAAGCGGGTGGGGGAACTACAGAATGCTTGTTATATTATGTGTGATCCTAGCCTTCACACTTGATTGCTTTTGAGTGGTATTTTAATGCATTGTTGATATAACTCAAGACATTGACATTCTCTTTTAGCTTATTTTCTCAATTAATCATCTGAGCCAATACTTCATTTCAAATCCTGAAATCACATACCTCTGTCCTCTTTCTGTTGCTGCTTCTTCCCCTTGGATTGCCTCAATCGCCATGACCAAAAGTGACCTCTCCCTCTGTGCTCATTATCACCCCTCTCTGTACCAATTACTTGGGAGGTCTTATATTGTTATTGAACTACTGAGTGTAATTTCACTTTTACCTATTTATGGCTTTCCCCCAATCGTGCCGTAAGCTTCCAGAGCCCAAAGACTATGACTTGAATTTGATGTCCTTATGCTCCCAAGAGTACCTGGCATCAAATTTTGCACAAAGTAGGTGCTCAGATATTCTCTATTCACATATTTATTTATGTGAAGAGCTAGTTTATCTCAGAAATCATAGTCTGCCATGTTTCATTACAATACTAATCACAAAAGTCAAAATTTTGATGAGTGCAACTCAACCAGAATTCCTGAGTTAACATAAACATTTTGATTTGCATCACATTTATCAGAGTTATGACATTTCATTGAGAACAGAAATCTCAAAGTCTTCACCTTCCACCTTTCACCTGGCCATCCCAAAGGCATCCTCTGCTTCCTATTCTACACCTCCAGACCTGAATAAGGAGAATTCATCTGGAAATCACCACTTCAGAGAAGATTTACCTGTAGATTGTGGGCTCTCAGAATGTGGGACCTTTTTCATCTTTATTGTTCCAATTTCTGGCACATAGATATTAGCTAATTCAACATCAGTCATTATTGAAGGATTCTATTATTTTTATTACATCATACTAAAGCTTTCACTAAAACTTCAGATCACTAAATAACTACCATTTTTTGAGCATATCATCTGTGCTAGGACACATTTTACCTAATTTAATCCTTCCAAGAGCCCTTGGAGGCAGAGATTAGAATGATGAATAAAAGAGATTAAGTAATTTTCCCAAGTTCAAAAAGCTGGTAAATGATGGATGGTTCTCAAATCCAGATCCTTCCAATTTTAGATAAGGGTCAAAATGATTTTTGAGTTTAAAAAGAATCCTCCATGGTTAACTCTCAATGAATCAGAACATTCACTGCAACACAATGCCCTTTGTATTCCCTGGGGCATAAAAATAAAATAAAAAACACAACACCACAGTCCCCAAACGTGTGACCTTAATTAAACCAAGAGGCCTAACTGGGCTGAAAACGTAAGCACATAACTTTTAAGAGTACACATTTTTAAAACTAAATTGTGAATTTAGTTCACAACAACTTGCCTTTCCCACATGAGCTCAATTTGTTGAGCCTGCTCACCTGTTCCTCAGGATAAGAAAGCATGTATTTTTCATCTTATCCTGATGGATAAAATGACAATAGGAAATGAGGTGTTTCAGACCAAGGTGTTCACACATTGGTTGGCAAACATGATTACCTAAAAATTCCTTTCCAGAAATGACCCTTCTTGAGCCTATACGGCTTCATAGAAATTGGCAACAATCACAAACAGGATTTTATACCACCTTGCACATCTAGCACAGGTGAGTTTGTCTGTTGTTAAATCATATCACTTTAACTCCTGAAACACAAGGCTGTCAGCAGAGCCAGCGCTGGGCCATCCTGGCCCCACCACACCTTCAGGTTCTGCCGGGAGCTCAGGGCTCAGCCTCTCCCCAGCAAGCAGCTATCATCCCTTCTGTTCTGTTTCAGCCTCCACCCTATGCTATCCCTGCCAAAGGTGTTAACTCATTAACCAACCAACTCTTGCTGTTGGTTCAGTTGAATTAAATCAAGAGTTATTGAGTGCTGTGATGTGTAGGCTCAGCATTAATTAACTGGCAGGAACTGAGGTTCGGGCCCCACCCAGAAGAGACTTACCCTTTAGCGGGAAACTTGAGGAACACGTTGCTCTGATGGTGTTGAATGGTTAACATCTCAGGGCTAGGACCCTGCCTTGCCTGCTGTGAGGTGAAATGTCTGTCCCTTCCCAAGGTGGTGATGAAACAGAAGTGGGGGCACCAGCTACGCCTTCCACTCCACCAGGACTCTGCCCCCACTAAGAGTGCCTCAGTCTTAAAGCAAATGCTGTGTAGATGTAGCTTCAGGATCATTTCCCCAAGATCTCTCCTCCAAACCAGAGGGCTCCCCCAACCCAACCCTTTCTGTACTAGAAATTCTGCAGCCTCCACTGCACCATCCAGGACTATTTGTAAAAATGTTAAAATTTCCACATGCATCTGATAATGTCATGATAGATTTCTAGTTTAGAAAGCATTCAGGCAGAATCAATAGTGAAAGCCAGCATCAAAGTATCGCAAAATGTTCAAAAAATAATAAGGCTGATTCTTCGTGTTAAAAAGCCCACTCACCAAAAGTTATAGTTTTTAATTTACATAATCAAGAACAATAAACTTTATTTTAAAACAGAAGTAAAAATTATTTTTTAATCCTTAAGTATAAAACACACTTTTTGGCTGTATTTTATTGGCAGATCTTAAAATAAATTTAAAAGTGCTCATTGTTGATAAATAGACCCAGAAAGTATTTGTGCCAGAAAAGTCATAATTAGACTAATAGCTGTGACATCAAAAATCTTGTAATTGAAGTAGAAACTCTGAATGAGCTCTGTTGCAGCAAAACCTATAGTCTCTTCTCTGGAATGAACACTCCGGAGACCAATAAAAGATTAATCAAGACAAAGAATCAATAACTTCTCAAGTGCTAATAAGCACTGCCTTGTTCTGTGATATGTTGAGCAGTTTATCATGTTTAGCCGTATGAAGATTTATAGAAAATCCATAGTTAAAACTGGAGGATGAGGTAATGCAACACTTAGTAAATGAAGCCAATTAAAATTTATGCTTGATATCGTGCATTCCAAGGACCTGAAAAAAAAATCACTTTTGATTCCTCCTCCCTTTTTCTTAAGGATAAGAAAAAAGAGTTAGTCATGTCACTTAACAGTGTTACTAGGGAATAACTAAGAAAAGTACCATGCTATTCTAATGACTAGCTCCCCGTTCTGGAATGGAGGGCACGAACATGCATGGAAAATGTGTCAGGTTTTTTTTCCTGCCCTCTTGCTCATGCAAGGATCCACTTTTCCTGGAATTCTTTGTGAAAGTTATATAAAATACCTTTTAGGATCATTTAGGTCTGTACTCTCAATCAAGCTGATGGATCTACAGGTCATGTGAGTGGATGAGTTAATGGGTAATTAATAGCTCATCAATTGCAGGTCTTGACCATTAGGTTACGTCATGAGCACTATGGCATGTGATTAATTAAAAGCATCAGATTATATGTTTAGTAAATTAATCTTTGAAGCACTATTATGATCACGAGACTATGCCTAATCAAATAGATGGGCCACAGTAAATGTTTTCATAAATTTGGAAACATAAACTATTGTGAGTAATTAGAAACAAGCAGATCCTGGTGGGGAGTTTCCTCCAGTGTCAACAATTAGAAAGATGAGAGCGCTACATCAGATAAATTGAAATCACTAGTTGAACCAAGGTTTAAAATACAACATATGAAAACTGTGAAAAAGACCACATTTTCACAATAAAAAATAAAGTTCACCACCACAAAGTGGTAACTAATACTTTTTAAATTGATAACGTAGGGTGAGCGTGGTGGCTCATGCCTGTAATCCCAGCACTTTGGGAGCCCAAGGTGGGCGGATCACCTGAGGTCAGGAGTTCGAGACCAGGCTGGTCAACATGGTGAAACCCCGTCTCTACTAAAAATACAAAAATTAGCTCAGTGGCATGCACCTGTAATCCCAGCTATTCAGGAGGCTGAGGCAGGAGAATTGCTTGAACCTGGAAGGCGGAGGTTGCAGTGAGCCAAGATTGTACAACTGCACTCTAGCCTGGGTGACACAGCAAGACTCTATCTCAAAAAAAAAAAAAAAAAAAAAAAAAAAACAAAAAAAAAAAAAATTGATAATGTGATCCATCCTTAAAAATAAGTAAAGAATTTCCAGAGAAAATTCTGATGTTTTTAATGCTTTCTGGTCCAATTACACTGGGAATTTTTTTCTAATCAGAAAGGTCTGGTGAATAATGAGCGAAGTAAGCTTTATTTAACAATGGCTACTGACAGGAGTGATCGGAACACACACCTAGGCGGGCTCCCCGACACGGGTGCTACCTCCACACACTGGCTGAAATTTGCTTGAAACGCTTCTTTTGAAGGGTCCTTGGGAAGTTCATTTGAGGGTTTCAGGGATGTCAAATCTCTTCCCATTCACAGTTTAGTTAATGTGGAATTGGCCAGAAATCACACATAGGCCAGTGGAGCAAATACGGAGGCTTGAGAACCAAGGGTACGTTTCACACATCAGGAGTTGCCAGAGGACAGCCTGGGTGCGTGTGTCATTTAGTATCTCTGTGCTTTCGAGCAACAGAAAACCAGAAGCTGCATGGCTTAGATAATAAGGAAATGGATTCGATCACACAAGAGCAAGTCCAGAGTCCTCGGGACTTCAAAGGTCAGCCCAATGGCTGGGCAGCCTCCGCTCAAGCCCGAGTGACCACCTTCCCTGCAGCCACCCACGGTGTCACTTTGCCCCACTGCTGCTTTTCTTACGGCTGTAACAAGGCTCCCAACAGCAGCCTCAGCTATGTGCTTCTTCACACCATGGAAGGAGGAGAGATTTCTGTGACTCTCCTTAACTCATCAATCAACGAGTGGATAAAGAAACTTTATATATTTTATATAAAGTTTTATATCTATAAACATATTTTTATATAAAAATATATATTTTATATAAAACATATATTTTACATAATATATAAATATAAAAATGTATTTTATATAAATATATATAAAATGTATATAAAACTTTATATAAGTTGTATATATATGTTATTTTATATATATATACACACATATATATATGATGGAATAATAGCCATAAAAAAGAATGAATTAACAGCATTTGCAGTGACGATAATGGAGACTATTATTCTAAGTGAAGTAACTCAGGAATGGAAAACTAAACATCATATGTTCTCACCGATATATGGGAGCTAAGCTATGAGGACACAAAGACGTAAGAATGATACAATGAATGGCCTTTGCAGACTTGCAGGGAAGAGTGGGAGAGAGGCAAGGAATAAAATACAACACATATGGTGCTCGGGTGATGGGTGCACCCGGATCTGACAAATCACCACTAAAGAACTTATTCGTGTGACCAAATACCAGCTGTATCCCAATCACTCATGGAAAAATAAAATTAAAATTAAAAATTTTTTAAAAAGTGAGAAGGAGCTTTCCTTAAGGTACCAGGAAACTTCTAAGTTTCATTGGCCCACACTGGGTCGCAACCTGATTCCGAAACCAATCAGCAGGAAGACGGAAGCAGCCGAGTCCAGGCCTAAGCACGGAGACTTTTGGAGTGTGATGCCCGGTGGGCTCCTGTTTTTGGGGAACAGTAATAACGTGGACTGAGACAAAGCCCCCAGCACACAGCAGTGTGAGTGCCAGGCCGAGCTCGCATCTGCGGGAGAGACAGTAAGAAGTCCATTCATACGTCTCGGTGGGGAGACGGTGCACAATTCTCTTTTATCCGCGTCTCGGTGGCGAGACGGTGCACAATTCTCTGTCATCCGCGTCTCAGTGCGGGAGATAGTCCACAATTCTCTTTTATCCGCGTCTCAGTGGCGAGACGGTGCACAATTCTCTGTCATCCGCGTCTCAGTGCGGGAGATAGTCCACAATTCTCTATCCTTCCTTCCAAGGATGTGAGCACTGATTTGCATGCAGTTAGTTGCCCTCTCACCCAGCAAGATCTGGTTCAACAATGTAATTACCTCAGAACCTAGAACTAATTAAGGTAGAGTTCAAGGTCACAGCCTCATAATCAAGGGATAATTACCTTTGCTGTTTAAATCACATCATTTTGATGAAATATAAAAGTTACATGGCAAATAAACATCTAATTACATGGCAACTTCAGTGTAATTACTATTAAGTCATCTATCAGATATAAAATCACTACTCAATGTGCTTATTATGATCAGCCTTGCTATTGCCAAAATGTTTCCCATGACTACTATGTCTCGGAAAAGACGCCATTCTAAAATAACACCAAGCATTAAAAAACAGATTTTGTTTTCTCTTTACCAAATAGGATCCTAAGTCTTTTCATTGGGTTCAATTCAAGGCACTTCAGAACACCAGAAAAAGAAAAAAAAAGATACAGCATAGAAAAAAACAGCTAAAAGAACATGAAGAAAAAACAGAAATAAACAAAATCTTCTCAAATCTCACACACTTTCAGATTAAAAGAAAAAAGTCTGAAATCCAAAAGGCAATATAGCAAATGGTTGAAGGAGCAAGGGATCCAGTTGAAGAACTGCTGCTCATGTTTTCAGAATTTCAGGATGCAGAGACTTTTCCATTCCCACAAGGGAGAATAGATGGTCACAAGATTATCACAAGCCTCTCTTTCTCGAAATTACTGACAAAGAAAAGCTCAGAATTCACTATTTCTACATTTTATAAGGAGGCACACACCTATGTTTCTCACCATGGATTTGTTCTTCCACAAAGTAAGACTAAAACAGCTATACAAAAATTAACATCACCAATTTCTCGCATTCATGCCCATTTGGACAAGAAATTGAAACTGATAAGTTTGTTCAGATTGACTGCCTCTATAGGGCCCATTTTGTTGTAATGATTTTCTTTCTATTCTTCATCACTTTTTCCCAAGTGACTTTATATTCTTATTTCTTTAACCCTGCAAATATTATATATGCTAGTTTTCATTGACTTTGGATTCCAGAAGTTGTGTCTATTTGCCATATATCTGAAAGCCTTTATCATCTCTTCTATTACTCCAAAGTCATTATTGTCCACATAAGAATTAGATTCAATTTTTAAGTCAGTCAATACTGAGAAAATAGGAGTAAACTGGAGTTTACTCAAAATAAGGAGGAGAAAAGGTGAAAGGGTGAAAAAGGTGGGGGGAGAGGGTGGCAAACAGCTGGGGACCACAGGGTAAGGCGAGGCACACAAGAGAAGAGACAAAGCAGCCACACCTAGGCTCACCCACCTCCTTCTCCCGAGGGAGCAGGACCAGGGCACCCGTGGCCTCCTCCCTCTGGGGCAGATGCACACCGCTCAGGGAAGCCCTGTCTTCCCCTCCTCCCTGTGAGAGAGCTTCCCACTTCTCATTTGAAGAGCAAGCTTGGCTCCAGGAAATCCAGTCGACCAAACAAGGGGAAGAGACGCCCAAAGACCCAAGGATGCCTCCCTGAGTTGTTGAACACTGAGTGCCCGCCATGTGCCATGATCTGTGCAGATCGGATGATGCCTGCCCATCTTACATATTTTCTTTTCCTTTTTGGTTTTTCTCTAAATTTGTGTCGTTCTTCTATTTCGTGTCCAGGTTATCTACGGTTCCTGCGGCAATGGAGGGCAGAGGGCTTGGAGCCTCCTTTGACCTTGGCCTCCTCCCTGACACCTTGTCCGCCAGCCTCCCTGTGCCAACGCCGGCCCTGCACCCAGCACGCTACTGACTCTGCGCCCCTGAGAGTTCTCAACCTTTTTCCTACCAAATTCAATCCCCATGTTTCAGTCTTCATTCCTCTGTAGTTCCCCAAGCATCTGAGCTGATGGACACCCCGTTCGTGCGTCCCAAAGTCTCCCCTCCGAGTTTCCATGACACTGAGTCTTCCTGCCTCACTTGCTTCCTCTCCGTGATGACCCCGACTCAATTATGTCCCACCACATTCATCAGAGCCCCGCCAGCATTCCCTCCCAGCCTCCCTTTCTGGAACTCCGTGGGCAGCCTGCTCACTCCCCCCACCCCAGCCTCTCTGGCCCCTGTTCTTTCTTTACTCCCCTCAAAGCCCCTCAGAGCTCCCGCTGTGTTTCTCTTAGGTCCCTCCCACCCTGCCTCCCTCTCCAGTTCAGGCTGCCCCTTGCTGCCCCCGACACTTGGACCCCTGCACCTACTCAAACAGTCGGCGTTCCCGATGATCTTTCCACTCATGCACAAACAGCAGACTCATCTTCCTAAAGGTAGCAGTTTGAGAATTCCCCCCAAATCCTCTTTATCTAGGAGTCCAGTCCAAACGCTTGGGGCTCTGCACGATGCAGCCACTGACTGCATCCGTTCACACTCCACCCGATCTTCCAGTTCCACACCCATTCTTGCCCTGACGATGATCAGTATGGTGAACACTCTCTTCTCTGAAATCTTGTTGAATGTATTGTCACCTTCATATAGTTTTTTTTTGTTTGTTTGTTTGAGACAGAGTCTTACTCTGTTGCCCAGGCTGGAGTGCAGTGGTATGATCTCAGTTCACTGCAACCTTCGCCTCCTGGGTTCTAGAGATTCTCCTGCCTCAGCCTCCCGAGTAGCTGGGATTACAGGCATGCACCACCATGCCCGGCTAATTTTTGCAGTTTTAGTAGAGACGGGGTTTCCCCATGTTGGCCAGACTGGTCTCAAACTCCCAACCTCAGGTGATCCGCCCACCTCGGCCTCCCAAAGTGCTGGGATTCCAGACGTGAGCCACTATGCCTGGCCATCTTCATAGATTTAGTATTTAATTAAAGATAGGCCTGTACTGTTACAGAATTTTTTAAATTTAACTTGTTTATTTTTTTGGTTTTGTCTCCTCCAGTGAAATGTTTAACTTCTCCAGAGAAAGCCTATGCCTAAGTTTATTTTTCATTATTCTTACCACTGAACATTAGTAAGTATTTAATAGTCATTAAACTACCATTTCATTCATTCAACAAATATTCATAGAGACCAACTAAGTCCGTGGGGCTGTGCAGGGTACTGAGACACAATGGCGTATGAAAGACATGACTCTCACCATTAAGAGGTTTCAATCCAATGACTAAATGATCAGAGATAATACCATGACAAATGCTGTCACAGGCCAAGTTCAAGTACAATGCAGGCCAGAGGAGGAGGAGCCTTAGAGGTGGGAAGGCTATGCAACACAGACATATTTAATAATCTTAGATGCGACCGGATCCATCCCATCTCCATCCACCTCCCTCACTGAAACTCCTCCCTGCCCACTTTTAATCCTAATGCATTCAGGGTCTTCCTTCCTTATGGTCTTATTCTCCAGGAATTGCTGCTACACGTTAAAGTGAAATTTCAAAGTTTTGTGACATGTATCCAATAGTACGTGGAACCACCAAATCCTTCTTTTCATGTCCTCTTTTTTCTCCTTACAAAACAGGAAGCACACAGTGTGTTACCTCTACAAGTGGATTGCTTAAACTTTTCACAATTAATTACCTATAAAATTCAAGCACCACAAGCAAAACCTCTGGCTTCATTTCATTTTACACCTCTCAGTATAACGCCTTTGTCTCGGCGTCCTCTGAATCTTTGTTGTCTTCATTATTTGCTCTTTCCTTTACACTCTAATAATAATCTATAAATTATCTACGGGAAAAAAAGCTTCAAGGGCAGATACATTTTAGCCTTTGTGGGCATAAGAACATCCTGTATTCTCCTTTCTTGGAATGTTCTAGAAGATCCGTAGTTAACACCTAAAATAGCATAAGCCTTTTCCTTCTCGACTTCACTTTTAGTTCCTATTAGATATTTCTGCCCATTTATGACAATCAGGTCTTCTCAGTTTCTGCTTTCAGTGAAAGGACACATAGTGATAATGTTTACTGAGATGGGAAAGACTGATATTTATATATAATAACGGAGATAAATCAATAATTAGGCTTGAGGCATGTTACATTAATTACAATAATTAGGCTTGAGACAACTGAGTGTAAGTGACACGGAAACAGATGGATAGACATCCCGGGCCTCTGGGGGGAGATGTGGGCTCTGCACAACAATATGGGAACCATGGACAACACAAATCCGGAGGAGTGGCCAGGTCACCTGGGAGAGAGAAGCAAAGGCTGAGGGCTCGGTACCAAGTCCTGACTATTACACACTGGAGGTCTCGTGTCTCTACAGATTGGAGGAGGGACTCCTAAAGGAAATTGAGAATAATCAGATAAAGGAAGTAAACCAAGAGAATGTGGGTTTGTATTAGCCAAGAGATGACGGTATCTTGAGTGGGAGCCATCCTGAGCTGGGGAAGGAGAAAGACTGACTCAGACACAAAATAGGAATTTTGACTTAGATTGGTCTGGACTATTTTTTAACTCTTGAAAATAAGAGATTGGCCAGGCACAGTGGCTTACACCTGTAATCCCAGCAATTTGGGAGGCTAAGGCAGGTCAATCATTTGAGGTCAGGAGTTCAAGACCAGGCTGGTCAACATGGTAAAAACTCATCTCTAGTAAAAATACAAAAATTAGCCAGGCATGTTGGCAGGTGTCTATAATCCCAGCTACTCGGAAGGCTGAGGCAGGAGAATCACTTGAGGCAGAGGAGGCAGAGGTTGGAGTGAGCCAAGGACATACCACGGTACTCCAGCCTGGGTGACAGAGCCAGACTCCATCTTGAAAAGAAAAGAAGAGATTATCCTAATATAATACCTGAAATGGACTGTCAGATCCACCTGAGATGTCATCCGAGAGAGAAGATTTGGCAGAGTGTGTCTGAAGGTAGTGGTGAGTGAAGAAAAGAGATTCCTGGCAGCTGGATCCCTGGGGATGAGACAGACAGAAGAGGAGCTTCCTGTCATGAAAAATGTCTGGTCAACAGGAAAGCTGGGAAGTTAATTAAACAGACTCAGGAAAAGGTTAGATCAAGGAAAGGTTAAGGAGAGAAATCTTACTGAAGTTGATGGGAGCCAAAGTGGGAGGTACTTAGGAACTACCCCGGAGACTGACTGAAGCAGGAGAATCACTTGAACCCCAGAGGCAGAGGTTGCAGTGAGCCAAGATCACGCCACTGCACTCCATCCTGGGTGACAGTGAGACTCCATCTCAAAAGAAAAGGAGTTAAGTTCTTGATTTGATTCTCATCTTGGTCGTGGTTGGTGTACAGCACTGCTACTGATTTGTGTACATTGATCTTGTATCCTGAAACTCTGCCGAATTCATTTATCAGGTCTAGGAGCTTTCTGGAGGAGTCTTAAGGGTTTTCTATGTATACGATCATATCATCGGTGAACAGTGACAGTTTGTCTTCCTCTTTACCAATTTGGATGCCCTTTATTTCTTTCTCTCGTCTGATTACTCAGGCTGGGACTTCCAGTACTACATTGAATAGAAGTGGTGAGAGTGAGCATCCTTGTCTTGTTCCAGTTCTCAGGGGGAATGCTTCCAACTTTTCCTCATTCAGTAAAATGTTGGCTGTGGGTTTCTCATAGGTAGCTTTTATTACCTTGAATTATGCCCCTTCTCTGCCAATTTTGCTGAGGGTTTTAACCACAAAGTGATGTCGGATTTTGTCCAATGCTTTTTCTGCATCTATTGAAATGATCATATAATTTTTGTTTTTAATTCTGTTTATGTAGTGTATCACATTTATTGACTTGCGTATGTTAAACTTGCATATGTTGACCTGCATCCCTAGTATAAAATCCACTTGGTCATGGTGGATTATCTTTCTGATATGCTGTTAGGTTCACTTAGCTAGTATTTTGTTGAGGATTTTTGCATCTATGTCCATCAAGGATATTGGTCTGTAGTTTTCTTTTTTTGTTATGTCCTTTCCTGGTTTTGGTGTTAGGGTGATACTGGCTTCACAGAATGATTTAGGGAGGATTTCCTCTTTCTCTATCTTTTGGAATCATTTCAGTACGATTGGTACCAATTCTTCTTTGAATGCCTGATAGAATTCAGCTGTGAATCCACCTGGCCCTGGACTTTTTTTTGCTGGCAATGTTTTTTATTATTGTTTCAGTCTCACTCCTTGTTACTGGTCTGATCAGATTTAATCTAGGAGAGTTGTATACTTCCAGAAATGTATCCATCTTCTCTAGATTTTCTAGTTTGTGCATGTAAAGGTGTTCATAGTAACCTTGAATGATCTTTTGTATTTCTGTGGTATTGTTTGTAATAGCTACCATTTCATTTCTAATTGAGCTTATTTGTATCTTCTATCTTCTTTCCTTGGTTAATCTTGATAATGGTCTATCAATTGTGTTTATCTTTTCAAAGAACCAGCTTTTGGTTCCCTTTATCTTTTGCATTTTTTTGTTTCAATTTCATTTAGTTCTGCTCTAATGTTTGCTATTTCTTTTCTTCTGCTGGGTTTGGGTTTGGTTTATTCTTGTTTCTCTAGTTCCTTAAGATATGACCTTACTTACATTGTCTATTTGTGCTCTTTCAGACTTTTTGATGTAGGCATGTAATGCAATGAATTTTCCTCTTAGCACCACTTTTGCTGTGTCCCAGAGGTTTTAATAAGTTGTATCACTATTATCATTCTGTTCAAAGAACTTTTTAATTTCCATATTGATTTCATTGCTGACCTAAAGCTCATTCAGGAGCAGATTATTTAATTTCCATATATTTGTATAGTTTTGAGGCTTCTTTTTGTGGTTAATTTCCAATTTTATTCCACTATGATCTGACAGGGTATTTGATATAATTTTGATTTTCTTTTTTTTTTTTTTTTTTTTGAGACGGAGTCTCGCTCTGTCGCCCAGGCTGGAGTGCAGTGGCTGGATCTCAGCTCACTGCAAGCTCCGCCTCCCGAGTTCACGCCATTCTCCTTTCTCAGCCTCCCGAGTAGCTGGGACTACAGGCGCCCGCCACCTTGCCCGGCTAGTTTTTTGTATTTTTTTTAGTAGAGGCGGGATTTCACCGTGTTAGCCAGGATGGTCTCGATCTCCTGACCTCGTGATCCACCCGTCTCGGCCTCCCAAAGTGCTGGGATTACAGGCTTGAGCCACCACGCCCGGCCACAATTTTCATTTTCTTAAATGTATTGAGACTTGTTTTGTGGCCTATCATATGGTCTATCTTGGAGAATGTCCCGTGTGCTGATGAAAAGAATGTATATCCTCTGGTTGTTGGGTAGAATGTTCTGTAAATATCTGTTAAGTCTATTTGTTCTAGGGTATAGTTTAAGTCTATCGTTTCTTTGTTGACTTTCTGTCTTAATCACCTGTCTAGTGTTGTTAGTGGAGTACTGAAGTCCCTCACTATTATCTTGTTGCCTTCTTTCTCATTTCTTATGTCTAGTAAAATCGTTTTATAAATTTGTGAGCTCCAGTGTTAGGTGCATATATATTTAGAATTGTGATATTTTCCTGTTGGACTGATTCATTTATTATTTTATAATGTCCCTCTTTGTCTTTTTTAACTGTTGTTGTTTTAAAGTCTGTTTTGTCTAATATAAGAATACCCCACTCGCGTTTTGTTTCCATTTGCACGGAATATCTTTTTCTACCCCTTTATCTTAAGTTTATGTGAGTCCTTATGTGTTACGTGAGTTTCTTGCAGACAGAAGATATTTGGTTGGTAGATTTTTACGCGTTCTTCCATTCTGTATCTTTTAAGTGGAGCATTTAATGCAAATCCCATCAGAATTCATCATCATTCTTCACAGAACTAGAAAAAATTATAAAATCCATATGGAACCAAAAAGACCCTGCATTGCCAAAGCAAGACTAAGCAGAAAGAAAAAATCTGGAGGTATCACATTACCTGACTTCAAACTATACTACAAGGCTGTAGTTTCCAAAACAGCATAGTACTGGTATAAAAATAGGCATGTAGACCAACGGAACAGAATAGAGAACTCAGAAATAAAGCCAAATATTTATAGGCAACTGATCTTCGAGAAAGCAAACAAAAACAGAAAGCGGAGAAAGGACACCCTATTCAACCAGTGGGGCTGGGGTAACTGGCTTGCCACATGTGAAAGAACGAAGCTGGATCCTCAGCTCTCACCTTATAGAAAAAAATCAACTCAAGATGGATCAGGGACTTAAATCTAAGGCCTGATGCCATAAAAACTCTAGAAGACAACATCAGAAAACCCCTTCTAGACATTGGCTTAGGCAAAGAGTTCACGACCAAGAATCCAAAAGCAAATGCAACAAAAACAAAAATAAATAGATGGAACTTAATTAAACTAAAAAGCTTCTGCACAGCAAAGGAAACAATCAGCAGAGTAAACAGACCACCCACAGAGTGGGAGAAACTATTTGCAAACTATGGATCTAGCAAAGGACTAACATCCAGAATCTATAAGGAACTCAAACAAACCAGCAAGAAAAATAAACAAATAATCCCATCCAAAAGTGGGCAAAGGACATGAATAGACAATTCTCAAAAGAAGATATACAAATAGCCAACAAACACAGGAAAAAATGCTCAACATCACTCATAATCACAATGCAAATCAAAACCACAACGCAATACCACCTGACTTCTGCAAGAATGGCCATGATCAAAAAATCAAAAAATAACAGATGTTGGCATGGATATGATAAAAAGGGGACACTTTTATGCTGCTGGTGGGAATGTAAACTAGTACAACTACTATGGAAGACAGTATGGAGATTCCTTAAAGAACTAAAGGTAGAACTACCACTGAATCCAGCAATCACACTACTGGGTATCTACCCAGAGGAAAAGAAGTAACTATATGAAAAGGACACTTACACATGAATGTTTATAGCAGCACAATTCACAACTGCAAAAATATGGAACCAGCCTAAATGCCTATTAACTAATGAGTAGATAAAGAAAATGTGGTGTGTATATATATATAAAACATGGAATACTACTCAGCCATAAAAAGGAAAGAAAGAATGGCATTTGCAAGCAACCTGGATGGCATTGGAGATCACTCTTCTAAGTGAAGTAACTCAGGAATGGAAAACCAAACATCATATGTTCTCACTCATAAGTGAGAGCTAAGATATGAGGATGCAAACGCATAAGAATGATACAATGGACCTTGAGGACTCAGGGGGAAGGGTGGGAAGGGCGTGAAGGATTAAAAAAAAAAAAAATGCTATGTGAAAAGGTTCCCAAGAACAATTTGGGACAATTTGAAATTAACAAAACTAGATGAAAATACATTTAGTATGTTTAAATAAAAAATAAATAAATTGGTTAATTTTATGTTATGTAAACCTTACTTCAATAAATTTATTTTTAGTTTTAAGAAAATTCCCTGTAGGAGCTAAACGTCATAAAATGCAACATGAAAGGGAAAATGAAAAAGGGAAGGGTTAGTTTCATAACTTTGCATTAATGTAAATTGTATTAGGGCAGTGAGAAGAGCTTATAAATAGCTTTCATACAAATAGGACTCAGATCTTTTTAGCCCTTCCTGGGATCCATCTTCCCCTCCCCATCAGGACACATTCGCCCTGAAGCAAAGGAACTTATCATTCCCCGGGTCCCTCCAAGACTCCAAGAGAGTCCCAGCAGTTTGTCTTCATAATCTTATGTCCTTTTACTTAAAAGCATTCCCAAAATCATATAAGCTTCTGGCTTCCCCAGAACTTTCTAGATCCATCCTGCTGAGTCCTCTCCAGCCCTGAGTCAGAGGTGCTGCCCAGGCACTGAGCCAGCAGCAGCTTCCATTAGGGAGCAGAGACTGAAGCCAACACCAGCCGCTAAAGGAATATCCTTCTCCAGGACCAAGAAAGATTTCTCCAGTTGCCAATAAAACCAATCTGCTGACTTCAAAACTCATGTTTTATTTTGCTTTGATTTCTTGCTTATCTAAGGAAATGAGAGACACCCTCCTGTGTCTCAAGAATCGCCACCTGGGGGACATAGATGATGCAATCCCCTCGGTTAATTAATACCTCCCGACTCTGGCTATCAAACAAAAAGATGTTCACCAGAGCTTGGTCCCCTCCAAATAGGAAGATGGCATTGAGCTTCCAAGCAAATAACCCAAGTCCCTAACGGGTCCTAGAGTCGACTCTTCCCCCTCCCTCTGGGCTCACTCTGGCCACACCCACCACACCACACCAACCGCACACGTTGCTCTTCAATTGCTCTTGAATTTGAGATCTGCTCCTGTCTCGGACCTTTGCAGTTGGTTTCCCCTCCACCTGGAATGTGCTTCCCCAAAATATCCACATGGAATTCCCTGTCCTCTTCAGGTCTTTCTCCCATGCTTCTCCCCGGTTACTCGCTCTGAAACTGCACTCTACCCGGTTACTTTCTATTCCCTTCCAAGTTGATTTTCCTCCCTAACCTTCATTAACCACCCAGGACCAGCCGCACATTCTGCCAACACCTCCTGCTGTCTGTCTTCCCCACCCGACTGTCCACTCTGCAGGGGCAGGAATGTGGGCGTTTTCGCCACCACATCTGTGAGGCGCAGACCACCGCCTGGTGTGTGAGGGGTGTCCGTGAGCATCTGTCTGGGGAGGTGGGGTTCAGTTCATTAATCATGCAATGAGGGATGGGCTAAGGAGATGAGCCGCTCAGACAGAACATAGCATAGCAAGGCACACGCTGAGCTTCTCATACAGGTAGCACCATCCTACAACATCAAACAACTCTATGCAAGGGAAAAAAGTAAAGTCAAAAGTAATTCATTCTGGCTGGGCGCGGTGGCTCAAGCCTGTAATCCCAGCACTTTGGGAGGCCGAGACGGGCGGATCACTAGGTCAGGAGATCGAGACCATCCTGGCTAACACGGTGAAACCCCGTCTCTACTAAAAAATACAAAAAAAAACTAGCCGGGCGAGGTGGCGGGCGCCTGTAGTCCCAGCTACTCGGGAGGCTGAGACAGGAGAATGGCGTAAACCCGGGAGGCGGAGCTTGCAGTGAGCTGAGATCCGGCCACTGCACTCCAGCCTGGGCGGCAGAGCGAGACTCCGTCTCAAAAAAAAAAAAAAAAAAAAAGTAATTCATTCATATTTGTCTAACTGTGGCAGATTTATACCACCGAGGACTATTCAGCAATAAACAGGAACAAACTACTGATGTATACGACCGTGGGGATCAATTTCAAATGCATTACTGGGTGAAAGAAGTCAGACCCAAGAGAGTCTATGCTGTGTTATCCCGTGTCCATCAACTCCAGGAACAGGCAACATTCACCCATGGTGATAGAATTCAGAAAGTGGCTGCCTGGTTTGGGGGCAGGAAATGAGGAATGACTAAAAAGGGTCATGAGGGAACTTTTCTGGGATGATAAAAAGGTTCTGCCTTTTTTTTGGAACAGGGCTACATGGATAAGCATGTGTTAAAACACAAATTGAGCACCTCAGATCTCTGCATCTTATGGAATATAAAATGATCTCAATTATAAATACATACAAGTATATACACACACACACCGAATCATTCATCTTAAAATTTGGGTCTCTCCACTTGCCACATTCCGGAAGGCGCTGACTGAGGGAGATTAAATAAAAGGGGAAGGCACCCTAAAACCCAGTTCCTAACCTTTATGCTATCTCTGTTTCATAACTGGACAAATTACTTTAACTTCTCTGTGTTGTTTTATTTTGTTTTTTTTTCTTAAAGACAGAGTCTTGCTCTGTTGCAAGTGCAGCGATGCAATCATGCCTCCTTGCAACCTCAAACTCCTGGGTTCAAGTGATCCTCCTGCCTCAGCCTCCCGAGTAGCTGGGAGCACAGGCATGCACTTCCACACCCAGCTTGTTTTCTTAATTTCCAGAGTTGTCGGTAGAGACAGCAATGCCTGCCTAGTTGTTTTACAGAGCTAAAACTTCTATGAGATGCTAGCAGCTGTGAGCAGGCAATCCTCCAAGCTCATCTTCCTTATTAATAAGGCCGTCTTACAGTCCTCACACTTAAAGAACTAAGCCCCTTGGACGGAGGCCAAGACAGACATGCCTTTGTCAATTGTCCCCTTTGGTGACTGCTCTACATTGAGCTGCCAATGGGGTAATAATAGAACATCAGATTTGTAGGAAGAGCTGTCTGCATTACCTAACTTACCAAAGCTGAAATGTCAGAAAAGGGGGAATTCATAACCAAAAAAAAAAAAGCAAAAAACTTTACATCCTTCCAAATGACAATGAAGGTCAGAAGTATTTTTTATGCATCTCGATGTACTCAGTCTTCATGATGTTCAGAAGCTGCAGAATCGGGAACAAGCGGTCCTGCTCCTGCAGCCCCTGCTTTGCTGCTCCTCCTCTGAGGCACTGAGGACATCCTCTGGCCCAGACCTAATTTCTTTTTCTTTAGAACATCTGCCAGGGAGGAAAAGGAGGGCATGCAGCCGTTCTGAGCATTTTCTCCTCCCAATCTGATATTCACCTGACAGCCTGACCTGTACCTGACACTGCTCTGCCAGCATCGTACAGGAGAAATACAACGGGTCAGAGACAGACCCCTGGCTTCGCCGCAATCCGTCACCACCACCCACGCCAAGCAGCCCCAGTGTCCTCAGGGGGCAGTGCTGCATGCTGGCGAGCAGGGCGGGCTCTGGCTGCCATCCTGGCTGACCCACGGCCACTCAAGTGACCTTGGAGTCACTCGCCCTCTCTGTGCCTCAGGCTCTCCACCTGCAGGGTGGGTGTAATTAGAGTGCACATCTCATCCGTGGTGCCTACACAGTATGACGCACACAAAGTGCTTAAAACAGCGCTGGACCCTTCGCTTCTGTGCTGAAGGGGCACAGAGCGCTGAGGGGATGGAGGACACACCCGCACTGGCTGCCACGCAGTATGTGTACCCTAGAGATGTGTGATGCCCCAGGACGGGAGTTCACAGCCTGGGCTCAGGGGGTCTGAACACCAAGGTCACTGGCAACTGGGGAGCGTATGCATCCATGCCTCTTCTTCACAGGAGGCTCCACAGCCTTTGCAAAGGGGCCCTGACTCCAAAAGCAATTCAACTCAGCAAGAGCTGTGAGTCCCACAATGCCTCAGACACTGCTAAGCCCAGAGGGCGCGAGGACGATGGTGACTGAGACCAAAACAGACAAGCAACTGAGTCCTCATGATCACAGCTGGGTTGGGGAAGCCCAGGAGTGGGGTGGGGTGGGGCAAACACAAGGGCGGCTGCCCTATGGAGAAAGAAAAGACCCAGGGAGGCCTCCTGGAGGAGGCAGCGTTTACCTTGGGATCTGAAGGATGCCAAGAATCTGCTCCTCTGCTTGCTAGAGAAAGAGGGGTCCAGTCCGAGAACAATACACATGAAGACCCAGAGGTGAGAGCCGCCCAGAGACTGAGAACTGAGAGTTCCATGACAGGAAATGGCCAAACACAAACTGGAGGGTTCCGTGGAGCCAGAGCCCACGAGCTGTGAGCATTAGGTGTGCCAGGGAGATTTTGAAGGGTTTTAAGGAAAGAAAAGACATGGCCCGGTTTTTCGGAGGGGGGTCTCTGCCTGCAGGGTGAGGAAGGGTTATGAGGGGCCAGCTGGGCACCTCTCACATGGTGGAGAGGGGACAGGCCAAGGCGGTGAGGATGAGAGGGACTTGTGACAAGTTCAGAGGCGAGTCCACGGGGTGGTGGCATGTCTGTGAGTGGTGCGGAGAGAGGGGCAGGAGAGAAATCAAGTGTGATACCTGAACTTCTGCTGGAAAGCCAGAGGGATGAGGTGTCGTGCCTGGGAGAAAATGACTTGTAGAAGTTGAAGTGCCTTTAAAACATTCAAGTACAGATGACCAGAGCCAGTTGGGGAGAGAGCTCCGCTGGACATACGGATTTTGGAGACATCAGTGTATGTTCACATCAGCGTGGCAGGATGAGCTCACAAACAAGGAAGTACATAAAGAGAAAAAGGAAGAAGGTCTGGAACAAAACCCTGAACAACAGGAATGTTCCAGGAGAGACCCAAAACCAAGACCCCACAAAGGACCCCTGGACAAGGATGGCCTGAGGATGGGAAGGAAGTCAGAGGCGTGTCATCGGCACACAGCGACAGCATTTCACAAGCGTCTCTACGATGCAACACGGGACAGACATTTTGAAAAACAGGTAACACGACCTGAAAAGACGTCCACAAAATACTGGATTTAAAAAGATCGCATAAGGCCAGGCACGGTGGCTCACGCCTGTGATCCCAGCTCTTTGGGAAGCCGAGGTGGGTGGCTCGCTTGAGCCCAGGGGTTTGAGACCAGGCTGGCCAACATGGTGAAACCCCATCTCTACAAAAAATTCAAAAATGAGCCGACGTGGTGGCATATGCCTGTAATCTCAGCTACTCGAGGGGCTGAGGTACGAGAATTACTTGAACCCCAGAGGGTGATGGAGCAAGATTCTGTCTCAAAGAAAAAAAAAAATATAGCATAGTATGACCTACTTTTGTAAAACCAGAATCAAAGCTGTATGATAACAACATGTGTTGAACCCTTTCAACATGCCAAGCCTTCTTCAATAGGCTTTACGTCCATTAACACGCTGAATTTTCACCAGAGCCCTATGAAATGGGTATGATTTTTAATCATCACTTTACAAATGAGGAAACTGAGGCCCAGACGCATCCAATGTAGTTCCCGAGGCTACAGTTGGTACGTGGTGAGGGATGGGCGTCAGCCATAGCAATCCGTGCAACTGGACAGAGGATTCCCTGAAAGAAGCATCGGGGGTATTTCGAAGGAAGTGAAATGAGTTTGAGATGCTGCAGGGTGCGCAGTGACATCCAGGAGGTAACCACAGATGTGAGAGGCAAGCTCAAGCCAGTCGAAATCCAAAACGTAGTCTTGGCGTCTTGTAGTCCACGAGCAGTAGCTGTGGACAGAGGAGGAGGGGAGCTGGGGGCCGGGGCATGGCGAAGCGTCTGTGGGAGACGGGAAGGCAGGCAATGTTTTGTGGAAGTTTGGCCATCGAGACAGCGCTGCAGCTGGAGGGGCCTCAGGTGGAGAGAGGAGGGCACATCTACCCAGCACGCCTGTGTAGATGGAAGAAAGGAAGAAAGACCAGAAGGCCGAAAGCCTCAGGCAGGGCGAGGATGGAGGCAGACAGCCGAGGCCCTGGGGTGGCATGGAAGCACCTCGGCGTGGGCTCCTCCGACATCGAGAGTCCAGGCGAACGATGCAAAGGTGAAAAAATGATAGAACATCAGAAAGTGAGGAAGAAATTAATTCCATGATAAGTCTCAACAGAAGAAATTAAAACTCGATGAAATGTGACTACTCACACATTACGATGCCCAACAGAGGCTGAGAAAAAGCCAGCCAGTTTAGTGTTGTTATAACACAAAATGCTACTGTTTCTTGTAACTCCATCTTTTAATGGTAAAGTTACATAACCATCCAAATAGAGTATCTTTTATTTGTAAAAAGGAGTATTTCCTTACACAGTCTCTGCATACTGTTTATTGATACTGTGCGTCATCCGGATGCTTGATCTCCATTAAACCCCAGACTTAGATTCATCCATTAGGAAGGTAAGACGTGGAGCCAAACAGAGAACTGTGTGCACAGCTGCACTCTCTGCGGGGCCCAAAGACCATGCCCACACATAGTTAACTGAAAGTGTGGAGCTTCAGGGTGTTTGTGTGTTTGTTTGTGTGTTTGTTTTGAGAAGTTTCACTCTTGTTGCCCAGGCTGGAGTGCAATGGCGTGATCTCAGCTTACCACAACCTCCGCCTCCCGGGTTCAAATGATTCTCCTGCCTCAGCCTCCCAAGTAGCTGGGATTACAGACATGCGCTACCACATCCGGCTAATTTTGTATTTTCAGTAGAGATGGAGTTTCTCCATATTGGTCAGGCTGGTCTCAAATTCCTGACCTCAGGTGATCGGCCCACCTCAGCCTCCCAAAGTGCTGGGATTACAGACCTGAGCCACTGTGCCTGGCTGGAACTTTAATATTAACATAAATATAGAGAGAGAAAGAGAGGGAGACAGTGCTCACCGGTATTTCACTAAGTAATGCTCTATAAACAATTGTAATTTTTTAATCTTTTAAAAAATTATGGCTGGGCACGGTGGCTCACGCCTGTAATCCCAGCACTTTGGGAGGCTGAGGCGGGCGGATCACGAGGTCAGGAGATCGAGACCATCCTGGCCAACATGGTGAAACCCCGGCTCTACTAAAAATACAAAAATTAGCTGGACTTGGTGGCATATGCCTGTGATCCTAGCTACTCGGGAGGCTGAGGCAGGGGAATCATTTGAACCTGGGAGGCGGAGGTTGCAGTGAGCTGGGATCATGCCACTGTACTCCAGCCTGGCGACAGAAACTCCATCTAATATATATATATATATCTCTCTCCTACACATTTCTAGGTCCTGTTGCCTCTCCCTGCGGCACGCAGCATCTTCACCCATTTTAACCACATCATGACAGTCTAAGTGAGTATCTTGCATTTCTAAGAACCAAGATATCAAGATTTTATCTTGGTAACCACCGTTCTTCTCTCTGCTTCTGTGAGTTCAACTTTTTTAGATTCCACATCTAAGTGAGAATATGCAGAGTCTGTCCTTCTGTACCTGGCTCATTCCACTCAGTGTCCCCCAAGTTCACCCAGGTTGTCATAAATGACAGACTTTCCTTCTTTTCGTGGCTGAGTAATATTCCATTTTGTGTGTGTGTATATGTGTGTACACACACAGGCACGTGTGTGTGTGTATGTGTGTATCTCTCTCACACACACCTTTTTTATCCGCCGGACACACAGGTCACATCCATATCTTGGCTACTGTGAACCGTGCTGCAATGAATACGGAAGCCCTAGGCCCAGGCCGCTGCTTTCCCAACTTTTTACGTAAGGCGGCTTCCAGGAAAATACCTCAGCAGGGGTGCTTTGCAGCAACCATAGAATTTTGAAAATTCATATTGAGTGCCCTTAGATGGTGCGGGGACTCTCCACTTCTACACAAGCCTTGCCATTCTCCATGGCCTCACAGCCAGCTCACTCACAGGCACCACCTGCTGGGTCCTGTGGGGTTTTAGTCTGTGACTTGGGGTGCAGGAATGAGATGGAATGGGTAAGACACACAAACACACACACACACAGTCCTTGAATTCACAGATATACATTCACATTCAGCTCTCCTACTTTTTTTTTTTTTTTTTTTTGAGGCAGAGTCTTGCTCTGTCACCCAGGCTGGAGTGCAGTGGTGAAATCTCGGCTCACTGAGACCTCTGCCTCCCAGGTTCAAGTGATTCTCCTGTCTCAGCCTCCTGATAGCTGGGATTACAGGTGCATGCCACCACACCTGGGTAATTTTGTATTTTTAGTAGAGATGGGGTTTCACCATGTTGGCCAGGCTGCTCTCAAACTCCTGACCTCAGGTGATCCGCCCGCCTCGGCCTTCCAAAGTGCTGGGATTACAGGCATGAGCCGCTGCCCCCGGCTTCTCCCACTTATTTTCTACAGCAGACTTCCTGGTGAGCATTTTCAGTAATTCTCAGGCTCCTCATCTGTGGGAACAGTAACATCTTGGCAGCCCACTCCACAGAGACGTTCGACTGCATGACCCCTCACAGAATTGGTGTAAAAAGCAACATTAAATGACAACGCTTACAAACTATTTTTAAAAGTATTCAGTGCTGAGGATTGTGACTTCCAAAGGTCAAGAGCCGGGAAGGACCTTGCACACGAGCCACGAGTTGGAGGCAGAAGCGAGTGCTCCACCGCTAGCTGTAGGGTAAGTCCACACACGCATGGAAGAGGGAAAATGAAAAGCTGCCTTTCAAACGTCTCTTATTAGCAGCCTGGTCACAGGTTAGTGGCAAAACGTACAGTGGTTAAACTAATTTTTACCACACTGATGTACAGTTTTAAAAATCAGAAACACAAGCAAAACGTCATGTTTTTTCTTCTGATTTTTCAAAACCTCCAGATCCCTATTATTTCGATCTGGAGTATTTGCAGTAAAACACAAATGCTCACGGTAACAGGAGCAAATGACACTGTCATGACCACGGTTGACAATGCCAGAGCCACGTTCCCAGCGCTCTGCTTCGCAGGGATCACTTACTGTGAGGATATTTTTCTGGAAGGGTGAAATGGAATTCAACCACACAACCCCTAATAACATTAATAGAAACCACACTGCACCCGCAGCACATTTCTGATAGTCTACGAAATGGATATCAGATGTTGTGGTGACATCAGTGGCTGGCACACAGGCTGAAACACTTGCTAGTAAGGACAGAAAAGTTTGTTTCTGAAAATGTCACCTGTATCCTGTGGTGACAATGTGAGTCAGGCTGAGGTGAATTTGAAAATTACACCTGCTACACAAGCAAACGCGTCCTCAGGGCTCATTCTGGAGAAATCAATAAATTCTGTGGACCTCCTCAGTGGGAAGTCACCCTGTACTATTAAATTTTGCAAACGGTATTTTCCTTCCTGGTGTTTATTCCATCTTAATTAAAAATGGTTCGCACGGTTTTGGAAGTAAAGTCTGTCTTCTCCACTGTAATCTAAGTCCCACGGGCGTGAGGCCATTTCCTTCTTATTCATCTTCGTATCGTCCAGAACCAAGGGCACAAATCTCTGTTGACTACAAACACAAGTGTGCTGAGATTTTTGGGTGGGGGGTCGGGGGTGCCAGATTTAAAGGGGTATAAGTCAGCTCCACGTCATCAGGAGTTCACAAACCTAGTTGACTAATGAGACATCACAGAAGATAATTTACAGCATAGATTAAGCGTAAGATAAATGACAAATGATTTAGATTATAATACCAAAAGACATTCTAGACATATTATTACAATATATATATTTACGCAGAAAGCCTTACTCTGTAAAATTATGTTCTTAAGTGATACTCCCAGAGCTGGAATGATGTGGTAGTATTTTATAGAAAAATAATATTAACACCCTTTTTCCACAAAAATTAATTTTAAAAATGGTAATATTTGCGATAGCTTAACAAACTTCCTAGCTTAAAGCTTTAGGAAATATTTTAAAAGTATTAAAGTGTATGTAAAACAAAGATGAGGAACTTTAAAACAATTCCTTAACTACTTAGTAGTTGTTATTACTCCAATATGTAAAAAGCTTAGATCTCCGGAGCTCTTGTCCTTAACACAAGGAAGGAAAAAAACGGACAACCTGAAAATCAAGGACCTTTTATGGATCCATTGAAGAACTATGAGGTCACAGGGAAAACTGCTGCTCCGAGAACTGGAGAGACCATACACGGAGAACCAGCACTGGAGTCAGCTCACCCGGGGCTGAGGGCAGGAGCCACAAGCTGGCAGGAATATTAGATGGTGATTGGATGAACCTCTGGAGGCTGCACATGGCCCAGCCTGAGAGTGAGAAATTCCTGGCCCAACCTTAGGGGGCGTCCACACTCTCATAGTTTTACCTCCAGGAACCCCACCAGGTTCTCAAATAAAGAGCCAAGAAAAAATCCCTTGTGTTTTAGGCAGGGGGAGGGAAAGTAATCATTTTGAAGGACGCCAAGAGCATTCTCCATCACAATGCCCTCCTCTGCAGGGAAAAGACTTTACCAGGGACTTATCTCACCTACCACCTGCAGGGAGGACAACTACCCATCTCCAGCCTCCTCTGGCTCCCTTTCTCACCAAAGGAAAATAATATAGGGCAGAAGCTCTGATCTACTTAAAGAAAAGAAAAGCATCACAGAAGGAATACATGAAGGGAAAATTTTTTTTATCCTTAATCTTTTCTTACCAGTAACTATTTTTTCATTGTAACAATAGTAATAATGTATTGGTTGATTATAGTATATGGATAAGGAAAATGAATGACAGCCACATTATAAGAGATGGGCAGAAGGGATTGGGAATATTTTGTTATAAGGTACCTATCTGCACTACTCGTGAACTGTATATTGTTATTTGAAAGTGAACTTAAAGTAGTTGTAAATGTATATTGCAAACTGTGGGGTAACCACTAAGAAAATATTTAGATATAAGTATAACTGATAAGCCAAAAGAGGAGAGAGAGATCATATAAAATGCTTAATTAAAGCCAGAGAACTCAGTAAAAGAGGGGAAGGGGAAAAGTTCAACAAATAGAAAACAGTTACAAACATGGTAAATATTAACCCAGCTAGATCAAAAATCACTTTAAATGTAAATGGTCTAAATACACCAATTAAAAGGCAGAGATTGTCAGCGTGGATTAAAAAAATCAAGACTCAAGTAAATGTCTACAAATACGAGCATGCTTTCTATCTTCCTGGCTGATCACGGTACTCCTGCCAAACTTTAAGCTCTGCACAGATGAAACCTAATTTGCTTCAGCATTTTTCAGCATAGGGTTGTTTTCATTAGTATTTGTATTACTATAGAAATGATAGAAATAATAATATCCACCACTGATTAAGCACCTACTGTATGCTAGGCGTTGTGATCTCAATACATAGGAGGTCCTTAATGGTCATTTGATGAATAGATGAATAAATTAATAAACCAGTTAATAAAAACTCTAAGCATGCTGAATTTTGTGTTCACCTACATCTCTGCCCAGCTTTCTTTAAATGAGTGACTACCATACAGCCAAGTCTGGTTTATATAAGCTGCAAAGGGAGAGGAAAAAGCATAGATTTTAATCTAATATTAAATTCCCCATGAAGAAATTATCTCTAGTATCAGTAAATTCTTCATCTTTCACTGCCTTGCCATTCACCAATCCTTCTAAGGACTGGTCTCTCTGCTTTTTCTGTCCTTGTTCACAGTGATGGAAAATAGGAAATGCATAAAAGTACACACCCCACTGCTTCACAATTGGGTTATCACTAACAGAATTGTATGCTCTATGAAGGAAAGTCCTAAGAGTAATCTAATCTACAGGGACTCAATCTTCACTCCCAAAAATCATGACATGCACAATCTGGAACTTTGGCACCAAGTTTGAGGAAGGACCTGGATATATGGAACCAGATCAACCTGGAAGCCCACAGTGTAACAGTTGCCAGGCCAGGACAACCACATGGGCACTGGTCTGAGCACCAAGAAATCCAGGTTGCAGATGTGAGTTGGTAATTATTACGCACAAGTTCCCCAATTCTCTGGCCTCAGTTTCACCATCTATAAAGTGAGCAAACATACTCTAAATAATCTCTTATATCCCCTCCAAATTCAAAGTTCTAAGTTCTAAATTGATGAAAACAATATAATAATTATTGAATCTATATATAACTCTATTGTGCGATTCAATCCTATATGAGATCGTGAACACAGAGACAATGTAAAAGTCTGTGTTCCCATTGCCTTCCTTAACACTGACTCATAATTTGAAAGTCAAATGGTATTTATCAAATGTAAACACAAGGACATAAAATTAGCCTCATTCCACACCATGTCTCTTACCTCTCTTCACTCCTAAACTTACTTAAACTTCAATTAACACCATGTTTCCTCACAACCAGCCAGCTGTCGAACTTCTCCACACACTAGTCCAGAGCTCCTGACTCTTGATTATTCTGTCTTAAAGCCAAAAATCCTACCACATCAGAATAATATGAACAGTAATCAATACTATGTAGTGTCCATCAAGGTTATGTCAGGCATTATGCTCAGTGGTTCCTACGTTATCTATTCCATCCTCATTGCAAACCCATGCAGTAGGTCCTACCCATATTCAACCCACAGAGAAGCTGAGTCTCTGGGAGATTAGGTGACTTAGTCCAGGCCATACATCTAGTAGGTTTTAGAACCAAAAGTCAAACTTAACTCTTCATGAGTTCCTAGCCATGTTCTTGCCATTTTATCAGTTTTTAAATATCTTTAGTAGCAGAACCCTCTTTGGAGTAAAAATATGTACACAGAACCCCAATATACAAAACAAAAGTGAGAGTATATTGGAAGTGTAAACACATAAATGAATACCCTATTATAAAGGAAATATTTTCCTATTATAAAGGAAATCAATGAAAATTATAACAAATTCTGATAAACACAGAAACCAGGAGTTGCTCATGACCTTTGCAGATATTTACCAGCCTCTGTATCCTGTTCACGTTGGTATTCTGTTTGGGTTGCACATTGCCCTACATAGTTGAAAATAACCATGGGTTTTTAACATTTCACCTTGCAATCTGGCTGTTCTTCAATCAAATTGACCCAGATGTTTGCAACAAGAGTAGGAAACTATAAAAATATGTAAAGCAATCCCAGGTTTACAATATCTACCATATGTACCAAAAATATAAGGGCACGATGGCCAGATGCATATTCACTTGTTACCACACAAATGACGGATAAGCTGTCACTAGATCAAATGTCAAGTGAACGTGAAAGCTTGTGTGGCCATTCATTGAGCCAGTATTACCACTACAAATACACGCACACACGTGTCTATACACACACATATATGTAATGCTTTGGAAATACTGTCTTTTACAGACGTTGACATTAGTGGGAATCACAAGCCTAAATTCCAAGAAAGATCATTATAGAGATAGAACTTTTAAATTAATAATGGATTATAAGAAGTTCAAATACTGACCACAAAATGGCAGGATTATCTTTAGTTCAAAGTCTTCCCCAAAGAAACTAATCTAGAAGCACAAAGTAATGTCTTACTGTCTTGTTATTTTCCAGTGTGTTAAAATGTAGCATACACTGAAATTTGAGGAGGTTATTTTTATCACTACTTTTAAAATAGTTTAAATTATCTATGAATATATGTATTCATAAACACTGTACTAATGCACATGGCTTGGTCCTGTGGTGCTGAGTCCTGCGTGGGCATGCAGAGGGAGCTTTCTAGTGTAGAACACCCAGTCCAGGCTGGGCGCGGTGGCTCACACCTGTAATCCCAGCACTTTGGGAGGCCGAGGTGGACGGATCTCTCCAGGTCAGAAGTTCAAGACCAGCCTGGCCAATATGGTGAAACCCTGTCTCTACTAAAAATACAAAAATTAGCTGGGCATGGTGGCGCACGCCTGTGGTCCCAGCTACTTGGCAGGCTGAGACAGGAGAATCGCTTGAACCCAGGAGGCAGAGGTTGCAGTGAGATGAGATCATGCCACTGCACTCCAGCCTGGGAGACAGAGTGAGACTCTTTCTCAAAAAAAAAAAAAAAAAGATGACTGCCCAGTCAGACTCTCTAAATGAAATGAGTTCTTAAACGGAGCCGACCACCTGATTTCACTAGTTGTCCCTCCTCGTTAGGAAAGTGCCAAGTCACCTTGCACTGGGCATTTTCTAAGCGCTGCCATTTGAGGTGCAGCTTTAAACTGATATATTGCAGGCTAGCAGTCACCTACCAAATGTCAAACGTAAAATGGCAGGATCAGTGTCAAGAATTTTCTTAACTAATGTAGTGTTTGGGTGCTGAGTAATTTATTAACTAAACTATTAATGCTTGAAATGTTTTTGTCAAGTTTTGCAAAAATGTCACAAACGTTTCAGATGCCATCCACACAGGCTAACTGGCAGGAAAAAGCAAACCCATTACATAGGACTTGATGGAATATTTATAAGATCCAATTTCAAACAGATCCAGGCACTCGGCCAAAGTGCAAGATAGATGCCTCACTTTTAGAATTTGAGCGTCTAATGAAATTCAACAAAACAGAAAAGAAAGAGAATTCAAATAATTTTCGGTGCCCAATAATACTTTTCTTGAGATTGTTCAATATACTCAGATATAGTTTTATGTAGTTATCCATTTCTTCCCAAAGAATTCCAGAGATATCTTCAAAATTCAGTTATGCTGCAAAAAAAAGAGTGGTCTCTAATGGATATTCAGTGTAATCAACTTATTAAAGAAAGCAGAGACACTGCATAAAAGACCAACAGACTCAAAAAGGGTCCCTGGAAAGGAAGAGTGAAATTATTGGACAAAGTTACAGTGGACAGAGGCTGTAGATGTTATAACCCTAAGTTGCCCGGTGAGGAGGAGAACCTCCAGCAGCTGAGCTCTCTTGCCTCATCCTCTTCTGGTGAGACTGACGCTCTGTGCTGGAGATGGCTCACCCCCCCAGCGGCAGCTTATGCCTAAAAGAATAGAAAAGAATGCTCATGCCAAGAATTTTGCTACAGTTCAACATTGCATTGGGGAAAAGTATAATGAATGAATCATGTGAACTAATTTTTTAAAGTCCAGACTCATTCCAGGCCACATAAAGGGGTGTCATTTACTTAAAACAACAATTGTGCTTGAACATCAGTCCTGTTTCCAAGAATACGGGGGCCTGGACTGATGCAACCAGTGCTTCTCCCACTGCCGTCAGCCAGAAAAACTAGTTCAAAATAAACATTTTTAAAAGACACAGCTGAGCTCAAGAGGAAGAGCAGAAAGCCCCAGAGGTCAAGGGTGAGAGAAGCAGCCGGCGGCACACAGGTGACCCAAGGCCTCGGGCAGGAGAGTGGACCTGCAGTCCAGCTCACACAGCTTCCGGATGTGCAGCCTGTGCCCAAAGCAGGGAGACTGGCTGAGCTCTGCAGGTGATGGGCAAAGCCACAAGGCCACGTTATCAATGGACGGAGCAGCGTAAAGACACTCGCTGTCTCCCCAGGGTCTGGAGAGGTGAAACATCATCCATAAGGTGCAGAATTTCCAAATCTGCAGCACGAGAAGGGGGTAGAGTCTGAATACGACTGCCCGAAGACAGCAGGAACTCCAAGCAAAAAACTTACCTCGAAATTTAGACTGGAACTGCTGAAGCCTGCATGGACCAAAAGAAGCAAAAATGAGAACACTTTGAAGAAGGAATTCCCAAAGCAGGACAGATGAAAATACCGCACGCATGCACACACACTACAATACACACCTTGTTTTTCCCACTTTGGAGCTGAGGAAACTGAGTCACATAGGAGTTACGTAAGTTACCCCGGTCAAAGACCTATTGGCAATAAAGCAGGCATTTGAAGCCAAGCAGTATGTCTCTGGAGTCATCTTTAAAATACGATGCTTAAGCCCATTTCATCACTATCTCGCTGCACCCACACAGCTGAATGAGATGCACGGCCCTGCCAACTGAGGTCACTTCGCAGGACAATTACATGTTTAATTTGAACCAAATGATAACGAAGGTAATACATATCAAAGAATCTGTATTACCTTGGAGAAACAGCTCTCATAGTATCCAAAGAGAAATACTTAGCCTTACATGCATGTATGAGAAAAAATTAAAAATTAGTAAGCCAAGAGTCCAACATAAGCTTGCAAATCCTGAGAAAGAAGAGGAAGATGATGCGGATGGAACGTCTGTGTGCCTTTGTTGACAGTGGTTATGAGACCACGGTTTTTCTTTTTTGTTAAAAGAATGTAAACCAGAGACACACAGCAAAGGAGGTGCAGCACTGAGCCACTGATCTCGGGGACAAAGCGCACTCTGAGTGTTAGGTGCAAATGAGGAAGTAACACTTCGGAGAGGATTTGGAGCGGGTTCCTCGTGAGGATGAGACAGCATTGACAGTTACCAGGCCCCTTTATGGAAGTCTTACCTGATTGTTCAAAAGGGGTGGGAAGACATGTTGCTAGGAAGCACGTTCTGTGTGGCCCCTGGGCACAATATGTCACAGGTCTCATGAATGTCTGAAATCTCCAGCCAGGGGTGTGTAGTTTACTATTATAGTGAGCAAAGGGTCAGTCTGAGGACAGGCAAAATCAAAATGCACATGTTCTCTACAGGGGAAATTCCCCACTGGAGACAGCTTTGCTTGAGTGAGCTTGACGACAGTGCAAATGCTGGGGCTTTTTGTGTTGGCAGTGTGGTCACCACAGTTGCCACATTGCAAGGACATGGTTATTTCCTTGACTACCTGTGCTGCCTCACCTCCAAAACTCATATGTTGAAGTCCTAACCTCCAGTGTGGCTATATTTGGAGATTGGGCTTCCAGGGAAATAATTAAGGTTAAATGAGACTATAAGGGTGGGGCCCTGATCCCATAGAATTAGTGTCCTTATAAGAACAGACACTCTCCCTCTCTCTCTCCCTTTCCCTCTCTCTCCTTCTTTGTCTCTTTCTCCCTCTCTCTCTCTTCTTCTCTGTCTCCCTCCCACTCCTCCCGCCAAGCCCTGAGGAAAGGCCACATGAGGACACAGAAGATGACTATCTGCAACCCAAGGAGAGAGCCCTCACCAGAACCTGACCGTGCTGCCACCTTGGTCTTGGACTTGCAGCCTCCTTAACTGTGAGCAATAAATGTCTGTTACGCCACCCAGTCTGTACTACATTTTTATGTCAGCCTGAGCCAACTAATACAGACGGAATTAAAGATAAGAGCAGAATAAGGAAAATAATAATGATAAGGAAAATAATGAGATTAGATGACATGTTTTATAACACATGGATTTCATAAATACTTGGGCCATTTTAATCTATGATAACGTTGGGTATTTACAAGATGGGTCATCTTTGAACTATTTTTCTTCTTCAAAATTGCCTTTGCTATGCTTGGCCCTTTTTATTTTCATATGAATTTTATCATGAGTGTATCAATTTCCAAAAAATATTGCTGAGATTTTGGTTGGAACTGCATTGAATCTACAGATGTTCTCGGAAATAATGACATTTTACCAATAACATGACATCTAGTTCATGGGCACGGCAAGTCTGTCCATAGATGAAGCTCTTCTTTCCTTTATTTCTACCATGTTTTCTAATTTTCAGCACAGAGATCGCCTCATTTTTCACTACAATTATGCATGGAAATTTCCTGTCTGTGATGCTAGTGGTAATTTATTAAAATTTTATTTCCAGTTGTTTAATGACCGTATATAGAAAGGCAGTTATTATTAACCTTGTATCCTGCAACCTTGAAAACCTTACCTAAGAATTCTAAGAGTTTACCTGTAGATTCTTTTGGATTTTCTATCAACAATATTTAATACCTGAACACATTAAATCTGATATCTGAACTATTTTCCATTTGCCGACTGATTTCCTCAGTTGCATTCCTGACTCTGTTTTTCTAAAGAGTATTTCAGAATTACGCTTCCAGGAGTCATCCATTAGATGAGAGGTTGCCAGAATTCTTCCGTGACCGCCCCACCTACAGCCCGGCTGAGCTAAGTACCCTCCCTTCATGCTTGGACAGCACACTGTGTCTACATCTATCTTCCTGAAATGAGCTGTGTATGAGATCATCTTGTCCTTGTCTTTCTCTTCTCCTGAAGACAAGGCCCATTCTCTTCAATTTTATATCCCTAATGCCTCCTGGAAGATAATAAGCTCTCAATAAATATCTATGGAACTGAAGAGCCAAACTAAATTATTAGCAACCATAATGGCCAAGGGTTTCACTCTGTGCTCTTATTCAATCCTCATGAAATCTATGAGGTAAGAAGAGCAGACATAATTAACAACCAGGTTACAGGAAGCTACGGGTCAAAATAGTAATTAAGTGGGAATTGTCCACAGCGATAAACCTGGTCCACAGTAGGCCTGGGGCCAGGAACTCATGCTCTTTCCCTTCCCCTTTTGCTGTTTCCAGACAAAAATGAAAATGCTGAGAGTGGAGCTCTGGGTCAGACTTTTTATACTATGCACATAAAAAGCAAATGCTTAGGTAGAGGTCATTTATTGATTTATGTGTTTGTTCTAGCATCCAAGGCTTCAGGAACCAAAGGGCCATCATGCTTTTGTAGCAGACAAGAGAGTCTTCTGCAGTATTTACAACTGATATAACTGAGCTACATGGCTGAAATCTACAGATCATTATATTCATGATGGGATGTTATGGACTGAATTGAGTTCTCCCTCTCTCAAAATTCATATGCTGAAGTCCTAGCCCCTGCAATGTGACTGTATTTGAAGATAAGGTCTTTAAAGAGGTGATTAAGTCAAAATGAGGTCATTAGGTGGGGGCCCTAATCCAATCTGCCTGGCGTCCTCATAAGAAGAGGAGATTCAAACACAGACACACAGAGGGACGACTCTGTGAGGACATAGGGCAAAGACGCTTCTGCAAGCCACGCAGAGAGGCCCCAGGAGAAACCAACCCTGCCAACACCTTGATCTTGGACTTCCAGCCTCCAGCGCTGTAAGAAAAAATTTCTGTGGCTTCAGCCTCACACCGTCTGTGGTCTTTGCCACAGCAGCCCTGAGACACAGGTGGCACTGTCAGATGAAGTCCTCTTCCGTGTGTGGACACCTCCTAGGCTTGTCTCTCCTCCTTTCCTGTGCTCACCCTTCACATCCAGGCACATAGGGAAATGGGAGGACAGCTCTTCCCACTCACATCTCACCTCCCTGCAGCACCTTACATCAGACCCTTTCCCCACCCTCATCCCCAAGACATACCCATCCTCCTCATGGGCATGACCTCCCACGTGAGCACCTCACATGTGAACAGAGGACAAGCCAAGGGAGAGGAGAGATGAGGAGCGTCGCTCATGGGAAGAACAAATGGAATGCTGTCTGCAGGACTCACCACGTCCACGCAGAGGATACAGCCATTGCACTGTCAACCCCTATCTGCTCCCAGGCTGGGTGGACCTCACGCTCTGGACAGCAACCAGGGGAGAGGGTAAAATCAGACAACAGGATTCTTTGCTTGTTCTGACATCAGCCCAACCCACTGAAGGCATGGGAGAGCAAGGTCTTGCCCTGCCTTCTCTCAACTCATGTGTCACTATGCTTCCATAATGCTTCAGTTCATGTGTCATGAATTGAGAGACACCCATCGTGAGATACCACTTCTGCCTTTCTCGTCTACTGTAATGGCAGCACTAGAAGAGAAAGGAAGAACGGGTATGCGACTTAGGCTGAGTCCATCGCGTCCTTTGACCTGTCACTGGAGGAGCAACAGGCTGACTGTGCCCAATAAGTTTGCATACATTGGGCTTGGATTTATATATTTATGCAAAACTCTAAATGTTTATAAGTATTTAAACTCATACAAATAATCCTCAGTCCTTCGTTTCTTCTCTTGACTTGACCAAGGTTCCCCCCGGTACCTCCTTTGGGACAGCCTTATGGTGTTCTTTTGTTTTATTGTTTTGTTTTGTTTTTGTTTTTATTTTGAGACAGAGTCTCACTCTGTCACCCAGACTGGAGTGCAGTGGCACAATGTTGGCTCACTGCAACCTCCACCTCCCGGGTTCAAGCGATTCTCCTGCCTCAGCCTCCTGAGTAGCTGGGACTACAGGTGCCGCCACCACGCCTGGCTAATTTTTTGTATTTTTAGTAGAGATGGGGTTTCACCGTGTTAGCCAGGATGGTCTCAATCTCCTGACCTCATGATCCACCTGCCTCGGCCTCCCAAAGTGCTGGGATTATAGGCGTGAGCCGCCGCACTCAGTCTATGGTGTTCTTTAATTCTGGGATCAAATTAGGCTCAAGCTGGGTACAGTGGCCAACGTTTGTAATCTCAGCACTTTGGGAGGCCAAGTCAGGCAGATCACCTGAGGTCAGGAGTTCAAGACCAGCCTGGCCAACATGGTGAAACCCTGTTTCTACCAAAAAATACAAAAATTAGCTGGGCACAGTAGTGCACACCTGTAGTCACAGCTACTGGGGAGGCTGAGGTGGGAGAATTGCTTGAACCTAGGAGGCAGAGGTAGCAGTGAGCCAAGATTGCACCACTGCACTCCAGCCTATGTGACAGAGTGAGACTCTGCCTCAAAAAATAAAAGAAAAAAAAGAGAGAAAAGAAAAGAAGTAGGAGAGCTGAACTTGAATGTCTCAAAAAAAAAAAAAATTAGGCTCACGTGTCTAGTTACTTCTAGTTTCACGTCAATACACGTGTGGTTCTGAGCCACCTAGTAGTCTTTCTTTGGTGATAACACTGTGGGCAGCTGGCTGTCTTCCAACTGTGTGAAAACCATATTTTGCTTCTGTAATCCAAAGTACACAAGAGTCTCACATTTTATTCCTACTATGTCTTACCAGGTCCCTGAACGAGTGAAATCCAACGAACTCTGTCATTTAATTAATAGTATTTATCAATGTTAATTTCTTAGTTTTGATTACTATATGATGGTTATATAAGATACTAACATTGGAGGAAGTTGAGGGAAGGGTATATTGGTAACTGCAGTATTTTGCAACTCTTTAAGTCTAAACCATCTCAAAGTTAAAAGTTTAAAAAAATTCAGGCTTTGGAATTGGTCTGGAAATAAGGATAAAGAAATATTAAAGTTGTTGCCTTCGTTTTCTGGTTCAGGGATTGAGGTACGGTGGTGCCACAGCCTTTAATAAGGAATCCTCTTTTAGGTAGGAAAATACTGGCATCTTTAACAAATAATCCTCAAAATTTAAATAGCTTAACAAGACAAAATTTTTATTTTTCTCTCAAACCACAAGTCCAGTGTGGATATTCTGTCATGACCAGCAGTTGAGGGGTGGGTTCCAGGGCACTATGAACCATGACTGGCAATTGATGGGCAAGGTGGGGGTGCTATGTCTCATGGCTGGCAATTGAGGGGTGAGTTAGGGGGTGCTATGCCCCATGGCTGGCAATTAAGGGGTGGGTTGTGGGGAGCTATGCCCCATGACTGGCAATGGAGGGGTGGGTTGGGGAGAGCTACCCCCTATACTGTTATTTCAAGACTCAAGCTAATGGAGGTTCTGCCATCATCAATGTGTGGCTTCCAAGGTTTCCCAGGGGGTCAACATCTACCTGGAAACTGGGAGAGAGTAAAGGGATCGCCCAAGACAATCCCATTTACAATAGCTACAAATAAAACAGAATACCTAGGAATATATTTAACCAAGGAGGTGAAAGATTGCTACAAGGAAAACTACCACACACTGATGAAAGAAATTGCAGATGACACGAACAAACGGAAAAACATCCCATGCTCATGGATGTTAAGATTAATATTGTTAAAAAGACCATACTGCCTACAGCAATCTACAGACTCATTATACCCTATCAAAATATCAATGTCATTTTTCACAGTCTTAGAAAAAAAAAATCCTAAAAGTTATATAGAACCACCAAAGAATATGAACAGCCAAAGCAATCCTAAGCAAAAAGAACAAAGCTGGAGGCATTACATTACCTGACTTCAAATTATACTACAAAGCTATAGTTACCAAAACAGCATGGCACTGGTATAAAAACAGACACATAGATCAATGGAACAGAATAGAGAACTCAGAAATAAAGCCATACATCTACAGCCAACTGTTCACAAAGGCAACAAAAACATAAACTGGAGAAAGGATATTCTTTTCAATAAATGGTGTTGGGAAAATTGGATTGCCATATGCAGAAAAAAGAAACTGGACCCCTATCGCTCACTATATACAAAAATCAACTAAAGGCCAGGTATGGTGCCTCACACCTGTAACCCCAGCACTTTGGAAGGCGGAGGCAGGCAGATCACTTGAGCTCAGGATTTTGAGACAAGCCTGGCTAACATGGTGAAACCCCATCTCTACTAAAAAAAAAAAAAAATACAAAACTTAGCCAGGCGTGGTGGTGGGCACCTGTAATCCCAGCTACTCAGGAGGCAATGGCAGGAGAATCATTTGAACCTGGGAGGTGGAGGTTGCAGTGAGTTGAGACAGCTGCCTCAAAACAAAAACAACAACAAAAAAGTCAACTCAAGATGGATTAAAGACTTACATGTAAGACCTGAAACTAAAAATACTGGAAGAAAACCTAGGGAAAACTCTTCTAGACATTGGTCTAGAAAAAGAATTTATGCCTAAGACCTCAAATGCAGAAACAACTAAAGCAAAAATAGACAAATGGGACTTAATTAAACTAAAAAGGTTCTGTACAGCAAAAGAAATCATCAACAGAGTAAACAGATAACCTGCAGAATGGTAGAAAATATTTGCAAACAATGCATCCAACCAGGGACTGATATCCAGAATTTACAAGGAATTCAAACAACTAACAAAAACAACAAAAATAAGCCCATTAAAAAAGCGGGCAAAGGACAAAAATAGACGTTTTTCAAAAGAAGTCATACAAATGGCCAACTAGCATATGAAAAAATGCTCATCACTAATCAGAGAAATGTAAATTAAAATCACAATTAGATACCATCTTATACCAGTCAGAATGGCTATTGCTTAAAAGACAAAAATAACAGATGTTGGCAAGGATGTGGAAAAAAGAGAATGTTTATACACTGTTGGTGAGGATGTAAATTAGTGCAACCTCTATGGAAAACAGTATGGAGGCCGGGAGCAGTGGCTCATGCCTGTAATCCCAGAAATTCGGGAGGCCGAGGTGGGAGGATCGCTTGAGCCCAGGAGTTTGAGACCAACCTGGCCAACGTGGTGAAACCCCATCTCCATTAAAACTGCAAAAATTAGCCAGGCATGGTGGTACACACCTATAATCCCAGCTACTTGGGAGGCTGAGGCATGAGAATTGCTTGACCCTGGGAGGTGGAGTTTGCAGTGAGCCGAGATCACGCCATTGCACTCCAGCCTGGGCGATAGGGTGAGACTCTGTCTGAAAAAACAAAATGAAAAACAGCACGGAGATTTCTCCAAGAACTAAAAGTAGAACTACCATTCAATCCAGCAATCCCACTACTGAGTTTCGATCCAAAGGACTAAAAGTGGAACTACCATTCAATCTAGCAATCCACTACTGAGTGTCGATCCAAAGGAAAATAAACCATATCAAAAAGATACCTGCACGCGTATGTTTACAGCAGCATTATTCACAATAGCAAAGATGTGGAGTGAACCTAAGTATCCATCAAGAGAGGAGAGGATGAGACAATGTGGTGTGTGTGTATATATATATGTGTGTGTGTGTGTGTGTATATATATATATATATACACACACACACATATGGAGGTCATTATCTTAAGGGAAACAACTCAAAAGCCAAATACCACATGTTCTCACTCATATGTGTGAACTAGAGGAAGTGTCCACATGGTAGCCGAGAGTGCAATGACAGACACTGGAGCCTCGGAAGGGCGGGGGCAGGAGGGAGGTGGAAGATTTAAACAAGATTTAATGGCTTCTTTGTAAACTATTTGGATGGCGGTTCCACTAACAGCCTAGTCTTCACCACTATGCAATATGTGCACGTACCAACACCACACCTGTACTCCATACATTTATACTATTTAAAAAAAAAAAAAAAAAGATTGCCTGAGAGAAGTGTCCCCGTGCAGGCCAGCAGCAGCCCACATCACTCCCACTCAGACCCCACTGGTGAGGACTCAGTGGCCTCGCATAGCTGAAAGGGGCCCTGGGCAGTGCAGCCTCACTGTGTGCCCGGAAGAGGCGCTGAGCTCCGTGCCTGGCTGGGAGACTCCACCACCCGCTCTCATTATCTGTGCACCTTAATAGCCACCAGGTCTTTCAGAGGGAAGAGGCGTCACTTAGACAGCAGTTAAGCAGCACAAAGGGGCTTGCTCTGGGCACTGAGCCCTCACCTGTGCCCTTCCCATCACAGGTCGTTGTGAGCCAGTCACAGAATCATTAGTGAGAGGTGGCCAGTTTCAAGTTCTCAGTCCGGGTCGTGAGCGTTAAGAAGTAAGGACAGTGCCAAATCATAATTGGTCAAATTTGGTTTGCCACTATAGGTCCAGCCGTTAGGTGAGGACAGTGCAGAATGGCAGAGCCCTTGGGAAAGTGCCTGAGCAGTTCTGATGTGGGAAGGGGCATGGGCGTCTTCAGGGAGCCTCTAGAAAGCGCTACGCTTGATGCTGTTAATATGTGTTTATTATATGCGCCCGGCCTCCATACTGTTTTCCATAGAGGTTGCACTAATTTACATCCTCACCAACAGTGTGTAAACACTACTGTTACCTCGTTTCATACTCATAACCGCCCCCCTCCACGAATATGGCCACACTAGGACTGAGGAATCTTAGGTTAGAAAAGTCCCAGAATCCACAAAAGAACAAGACACAGTCTTTGCTTTCTAGGCCCCAACACTCGAGTGAAATGGTTGCAGCTGACACGTGTGAGCTGGGCACATAAATCATAAGCCTGAGTGCCAAGGCCCTCACATCAGCCGGCACGTTGGCTCCCAGGGTCCACACCCGTGATGGTCACCCGCTGCCTGACTGGTTTAATGAGCGCTAAGACAACAACCCATTCCTGCAGAATTCTGGTAACTTTGCAGTGGAGGCCTGAGCACCACGGTCAGCCTGTCCGGTCCACTCAATCCCTTCACAGCTGAGACCCCTGTGGTTCTCTGACCAGCGTCCACCTAAGGCTCGCCTGGCAGAGGCACCTGCTTTGGAGGACTCCTAAGAGGGGTGTCATATCATGTCTGAAAACTGCACCCCAGGACACCTCTACCTCCTTACTATCGCATTCAACCTCTGATGGTAAACCCCCAACTCTGAAGAGCAAATACAACCCTAACTCTGCTTAGTTACTAGAAGTCACTATCCCCCCCAAAACAAAAAAAACAAAAAAAAACTCTACCAAAAGAAGAAACTCAGCACCCAATCTTAAATTTCCATACTGGCTCTTTTGCATTTCTCTGACACATGCCAGCTTAAACCCAGACACTCATATTTTGCAAACGAAAACTGCTGAAAAGGTAACCTGCCCACCTTCTCCTAGGACAGGCCGACTCCTTTCCATTGGGTCTCTACCCCATTTCTCCTCCTTTAGGATTCCTTCGGGCTTTGCATTCTCTTCCCAGGACCAAAACAGTCCCCTGTAAACCTACTATCCTTTCTTTTCTGTTTTTTATAAAGAGTGAAGGCAGAAGTGACTAAAGCAACGTGCTGATAGGAAGCCAGCACCCGATTTAAGGACAGTGTCTTGTAAGGGCCTGGCCCACCCATCGTCCCTGACTCTGAACAGTGCTGTCTGTTCAGCAGTGCTGAGAGTGAGATTAATTATCCTCCAGTCCAGCCGAGAAGCGGGGGTTGCCACACGATGTGTCTCCAGCCACTTACTACACAGAGGCTTACTCATCACAAGCGCTGAGGATCTTGAAAGGACGCACATTCCTGAGCAATATTTGTCCCTATGCTAATTTGATTCTGGAAAAACCAGGCTTCCCCCAGCAAGAAAGGCAAGTGAGAGAAAGAAGAGCAAGCTTTTGCCAAAATAAATGGGAGGAAGAATCCAATTCAACTTCTCCTCGTTGCACGGTTTAATCTCTGCTTTCCATTAGGGAGTTGAAGAGGGACTGCCCCTTCACCTGTTTGCCTCTGTGACTTCAGACAAATCCAGTTGACAACGACAAAGCACCTTCTTTGTCCTTCTCATCAGTTAATTTAAAGGGTGCATGTTTACTAACAGCTCAATCTGTCTGGTGCAAACACTCTTTCACATTCTTTTCCTTCATCAAAAACAAAACCCCAAAACCTTCCAAAAACTCACATGGAAACTTCCCGTCTTAAGTCGGCCTGGATGGCAGCATCATAGCTACAGAAATCTTAGCCGCACAACCATGTCTTAGTCGGTTCATGAGCCTCCCTCTCTCTGTGAAATGTCAGGACCAGAAGCTCGCGTTTTGAGTGGCTAGTCTCAGCTTTTACAACTCTTCACACTGCAAACACTGAAGTAGCAAGGAGAGCTCCCTTTGACCCAAAGAAATTCCTTCCTCCAAGAATCAACCGAGAGGAAATCAACGTTTATGTTTCACACACAAAAAAAATTGACAATAAACTTAATTAGACTTGGTATTTTAAATAAGCCGACAACTGCTGGTAACTTCACAAACAGAATGAACCAAGTTTACTTTCCTTGAGTTATTACCTAGCTGTATCAGGAAACATTTGTTTCTACCAAAGTGATCACTTGCATGGAGTTTTAACATCAGTTGCAAGAGAAGTATGGTATAATTTTAACACTGTACTTGCTTATATTTTATTTTAAATACAGAGTAATGTTTTAAATTGAATTTAACTATAAAACTTCCATAAAATAAAAATGCATGATCTCATAAAATCAAATCAGTCTTTAATTGTAATAATAAAAATTACATTTAAGTAATGGTGTCTCGGAGTTAATAGCTCCATAAAAGCACCCCTGAAAAGCCAATCTTTGCTACCTGAGTGACTTTTTCTTTAACATTCTGCAATTAAAAGACGAAGTTCTCCCGGGACTCACCATGTGTCTGCTGCGGAACCTCCTACTGGGAGCGAATTTCCAACTGAGCTCGCCAGTGAGTAGTGAAGGGAATGTCGGAGCAAAGGTGTGTTACCTGGGCCCAGAAGATTCCGCTCTCCACGTTTTAACTACAAACCACAGAAAAAGGGCAACGTGAAACCAGGAAATGTTTTTAGAAAATTCTAAAATAACTACCATCTAGAGATAAAGTAATTTTTTTTCCCACTACACACCAGGAATAATGTTTCCCCAGTGTTATACACCATTACTACTCATTTGTGGATTAGGGGATTTATAAGGATGATGTCCATTTTTTTAATGCATCTTGAAGTAAGCCAAGAGTAGATTCCACCTTACAAATGCATTTTATGTCTAAGAAAGGCTTCTTCTGTTCCTTTACATCTTCCAGGTAACAGACATCAAGAAACCCAGCCCTGCGGACTTAGCACCCAGGCACACGTTCGCATGTTCCTATTTATTTCACGTGTGCCGACCTCCTATCCTGATGAGGCCTCAAGTCCCCTGAAGACAGGGACTGTGTATTTTATTTTCCCCATGCATTTGCTCTAGGACTGGATCTTCAACACGTACAAGCGGGTGCAGGGAGGGAGGCCCTGAAAATCTTCACCAGCATCAACGCAAAAGGCCAAAGCCAAGCTTGTCTTCAACATCAGCCTCCAAAGGCCCCCCTTCTCTCCCCAGCCTTCACCTCCTCCCACGTTCCCTCCACCAATGCACCGCAGCTTCCTCAGTCTGGAAGTCGCCTGAGGGCTTATGACTCACACAGAATTAGGAATCCAGTCCCACCGGGCAATTCCCAGCTCTCCAAGCCCCTGTGATGCCTGCGGAAGGGGCAGCTGCTGAGCTCCCTAGGGCTGTGGCTACACACTCCCCTCTGCAAGAAACCTGCTTTAATTTCAGGGTTGTCTACCTACACACAAACCTGATTCTAGTAACTCCGTGACAAAGAACCTCTGTTATCTTCCTTCACCTGCAGAATAAAGAGGACCCGCCAAAGCCTCCCAAGGTCTATTGCTTCCTGTTCCTCTTCTCTCACTCCCCCTCTTCCTAGCCTTCCCCTTGACCTCATGTAGAAGATTGTTTCCTACTTTGGAATAAGTGGCTTAGGCCAGAGAGTGCCACGGCTTCTGCATTACTCTCTACCCTCACCCCGGCCACCAGCGCTGGAGCCACAGCCCTGCATCTGAGCTCTGTGGCCAAATGCACACCCACCTGGTCAAGACTGCCAGCCACACACCCCAGCCTCCATCACCCGCACCCACACTGACAGAGGCTGCCCACGAGCAGGCCCCAGGGGCTTCCAAGACCAGGACTGTGAGGGATCATTTGACTCATCAACAGGACAGGATAATACTTGTATTTTTAAAACAGTCTTACGTGCTGCGTGAAGAAAGGCTGGGCAGGCGTGGGTGGTGGGCAGGCTGCCATGTCCATGAGACCAGAGTTCCAGGCTTCCTCGTTTAGCCTCTGTCCTTCCACACAGTGCAGGCAGCAGGCAGTGAGGAAGGTCCCCGGATGACCAGGCGGGTGCACTGGGACTGCAGGGGTCCTGGTGGGACATCATGCCGGCCACCTAGCCCATGGGCAGCAGAGAGAAAACGGCAGATTCAGGACACATTCAAGAGAGAGAACCCGCAGGATTCAAGTCATCACATAGGGTGGATTCAGTAAAAGGTATCAAGGATGAGGCCCAGGTGTGTGACGTGAGCAGCTGGGTGGATGGGATGTGGAGGCTAAACCAGGGGCCACTGCAAGAGCCCCACGTCTAGGCCAGAGGGCTGTGAGCTCCACACCAAGAGAACAGGAGACAAGTCGTGCAAAGGGAGGTGCCTTACCCACAGCTATGCGGCCTGGAGCCCAGCAGAGAGGTCCCCCTGGAGATACCACGTGGAGCAGATGACAGTGGAGGCAGGGGATGCGATGGGATCCCACCAGGAGGGCCTGAGAAGGGGAAGACAGGAGGCCTGGGCTGACACTGGAAGGCAGATGGAATGGATGGCCCCTGCAAGGTGAGGAGCCCCTGCAAGGTGAGGCCCAAACAGGAGAGTGAAGACCCCATGGCCAAGGCTGCCAGAAGCAGAGGGAAGCCTGCTTTCCCTAAGCTCATGAACTCAAGACTAAAAAGGAAAAAGAAAATCTTTCTTATTCAGTTGTATTATCACTAGAATAACAAGTACTTTATCCTCTTTTTCTTGGAACTGTTCTGTTTTTTTTGCTGCAATATTAGATAAAATGGGTTTCTTACTTAACCTAAAAATTCAAATACAGTTTATAGCTTGTCACAAGTAAACTACAGCATTTTAAAAAAAAAATGATTTACAAAGGTACTTTGGGGAAGATATTCATGACTGAATGGAGACTACATAAAACGAAATGAAGTGAAATCATTCAAGGAAAAGACAGAACTTCTCATCAGAAAGCATTTATAGCTAAGTCTAAGCCTAAAATTAAATAGTTAAAATTTCCAGCACTTCTGCTGTTGTATGAGGTTCATGATCGCCCTGCCACAGTTGACCAGTTGGGCCATTAGAAACAGAAAGGTACAAAATTGTGGAACAAGTGTCTCGTGCACACTTGCCCTTGCTAGGTGCTGCTCAGGTCTGTGCTCTATGAAATGCAATTGGACTGCAAATATGTATGTATATATTTTTGATAATGAATTTAATAAGTAGCCAACATCTCATAATATAGAATTTAGCTGTCATTGTTTTCAGCTAGTTTTAACTGGGAGCCCTTAACTAAAGAATAAAACGTATTCTTATCTCTATAACTAGATAATTATAATCTATATAATTAATTCTATCTTATTCATCTGCATGGAAGAAGGAAGTTTACTTTCTCTTGCAGAAATCAGTTCGCCTCTCCCCACACAGCACCCTCATCACTTGGCTCCTGCAGCCAAGCTGCACCTGGGCACAGCACCTGGGCACCTGGATACCACTCCTTGCCCACACCTGGGCACCCCACTGCTGGCACCTGGACACTGCCCTGCCCCCCTCACCAGGGGACCACCCGGTCTCCCACACCTGGGCACCACCCCAACCCCCACACCTGTGCACCACTCCACTGCTGGCACCTGGGCACCGTCCTGCCCCCTTCACCAGGGGACCACCTGGACCCCACACCTGGTCATCACCCCACCCCCCTTCATCTGGGCACCGCCTTACTCCCTCACCTGGGCACTGCCCTGTCCCCCCTCACCAAGGGACCACCCGGCACCCCACACCTGGGCACCACCCCACCACCCCTCACCTGTGCACCTCCCCCACCTAACCTGGGTACCATCCTGACCCCCTCAGCAGGGGACCGCCCAGCCCTCCACACCTGGGCACCGCCCCACTCCCCTCACCTGGCACCTCATCACCCAGCCCACGGCACCCCGCAGCCTGGCCCCAGGCCCACCTTCCAGGGCTCCCCGCGAAGCCTCCTGTCCGCTCAGCCCCACGCACGGCACCACAGGTCCCGTGGGTTCCACCTTCCCAGCGCCTCTGAGGCCTCGCGGTCCCTTCTCCCCGCACCCGAGCGAAGCCCGGCAGATAAATCTCTGGGGACGGCGCCTCTCCTGCCCCAGCCCCGGGGTCTCCCGTCTCACCCCACGCAAAGGCAATCTGGGCCGTGACCTCCGAGGCCCCCAGATCTGCCCCCCGAGCGAGGCGGGCAGGGAGAGGACGCGCGGCCCCCACCCACTCAGCTTCCAGCGCGGAGTCCCGGGACCACCTTGCGGAGAAAAGTCGGCCCGCACCTGCCGCGGAGGAGAAGCTGGGGGTGGGGGACCCAGGAACTCCGGCTCGGTCCAGGCGGGGCACCTGGAAAAGCCTCGCGCGGGGCGACTCGGGACGGCGGCGAGGAGGGAGGCTCCGCGGACGCCCGTGGGGCGGCCCGGGACGGCAGGTGCCAGGCGGAAGAGGAGGCGGCCCGGGGCACCCGAGCCCAAGCACCGCTCCCCCGACGTGCATCCGGCCCTGGGCGCCTCCCCCTTTACTTGGCTTCCTCCCCCACGACCACCCTCGGCCCACCCTCCAAACACAGGGGCGCCCCGCGCTCCCCCTGCGAGGCCACGCGAGCCCCGAGCCCCGCGCACCGGGCTGCAGACGGGAGACGGGCTCCAGCCTCAGGAGGCCCCAGACTTGCTGGAAAGGCAGGTGTGTTTAAAAATGGAACGGAAAGCTCTGTTGACCGGCAAAAGAAGTATTTACAAATCATTCTGGAAATGTAGAGACCACGGGGGAGAAAACGGATGCCTCCTAAACCTCCATGCGATCTTCCGAGGACTGGAGGACACCGGGCCCAGCCCCTGCAGCCCCGTGGGCTCCGCGATGACCCCACCCGCTTCCCCACCAGCCCGTTCCTCCAACTGCGGCTGCTGCGTCCCACCAGGCTCCTTCCTGGCCCTGAACACACGGCGACGTTCCTGCCCCCACGTCCACCTGAGGAGACTCTTTCTCAAGCCCCTGCCTGGTACCCATCCGCCCCTCTGGCTTCCTGTCAAATGGACAGATGCTTAGTTATTCCTCGTTTTGCGGATGTTAAGTGATTTTTTTTTTTTTTTTTTTTTTTTTTTGAGATGGAGTCTCACTCTGTGGCCAGGCTGAAGTGCAGTGGCGCAATCTCGGCTCAGTGCAACCTCCGCCTCTGGGGTTCAAGCGATTCTCCTGCCTCAGCCTCCCTAGTAGCTGAGACTACAGGCCCCTGTCACCACGCCCAGCTAATTTCTGTATTTTTAGTAGAGTCAGGGTTTCACCATGTTGGTCAGGATGGTCTCGAACTCCTGACCTCAGGTGATCCACCCTCCTCGGCCTCCCAAATTGCTGGGATTACAGGCCTGAGCCACCGCGCCCGGCCACCAGTCTTCTTAATTTAAGCGATAAGCACCTTGAAGGTGCCGTGGACTCATTATTAGATCAGATGAGTCGACTTCGTGCTGATCATAAATAATCTACAACCTTGTCCAATTTACTTACTTTCTTCTCAATTTACTCTTCTACAGAGGAAGGACGATGAGCCAAGTAATCTTAGTTGTTCCCAAGGGGATTTTTATTGTCACATATTTTCTCCTATCTGTGAGTATCACAGGAGAGCAAGCACTCAATATGTCCTTGCTTATTGGGGTTTTTTCCTCTTTAATATCTTACAACGAAGGCATATTGGAAGGTAGGAAAAGCCCTGGTCCATGCCAGGGGAGCTGTCCCAGGCTCCCAGCCCCCCAACGACATCTACAGAATTCTAGAGATAAGAGGCACCTAAGCGAGTCTTTATCTACCCTCCCCAGTGAGCAAACAGGAAAGCTGTCAAGAATTTCGGAACGCCCAGTTCTGCACGGTCCATTGTTTGAAACTGAACTCTGGACCAAAAGTGCTTACAGTGAAGCCCAACGTTTATGACACGATCTTAGCAGGGTCAGACCACTCTGAGAATGGTGTTAGCTGGTGATTCTTTTCCTACTAGTTAAAGAAAACAGTATATCTGGAAAAATTCTGGTTTTGGCTAATTCCTAAATAAACAGAACACGAGGAAGTAATTACTCTTGGCATAAATCTAGTGTCTAGAATTATAGGATTTCTTCCCACAAAATGTCAAAGTTGGACTTAAATCAACACATGTCACATCATTGTCATTCCTTAAAATTAGAAACAATTTCAAATTGTTTCAGAACAACTTATCAGTGACTATAAACCAGAACTGAACATTTAAAATAATTTTTATTTCATGGACCTCCTACAAGCTTAGTGTATGGAAAAAGTGCTAAACACAAAATTATCTGTGAGTTCTGAATAAATATTTACCAATTCTATCACTATCACTTATTACCTCTCTGAACGAGTCTCTTAGGCTCTAACTCTGGGCTGGTTGGCCTTTTTTGTTTTTGTTTTTTTCTTAACTTAGAATGTGCTTCCCATTTGAAAAGGTAGAATGAGGATTAAATAAGACAATTTATGCAAAATTACCTAAAATAGTGCCTGGTGAGTAGTAAATGCTCTGTAAATATGTGTTCCTTTCTAGTATCCTTTCCAATATTAGAAAGATTTGCCTTGTAAAACTGTCCATTTTAAAAGAACCAATAGGGCTAAAGTGAACTGTTGTGGAGATGAGTCCCAGCACACACCAAGGGAAAGTTCTAGCACAGCACTGATCGGTGCTTAGGAGGAAAAGTAAATCAGATTTGATTTTTCAGTATTCTTATACTTAGAACATAAAACACCAGATTCTAACCTAATCCCCATTTGAGGCTTATAGAAGACAAATTAAAGACAAAAATACATAAATAGTATTCATTCCCTTGTCCTAAGACTCCACAGCTACGTCTTGAGATTCCCCCTTGAATCTTCACTGCATTGGACGCCGGGGTGCTGAACTTGAACGTGCCCCGTGCTTAGAGATTGAGTCAGGAGCTGCATCTGTGCCTCCCGAGCACCTGGTGTGTGCCTTGCTGGGGAGCTACTTAGTCCCACTTCTGTTTCTGAATTCAGGAAGAAAAGTGGAGGAGCCGGCAGCAAGCAGGAGCCAGAGGGCAGGAGGCCCTGGAGCAAGAACGGGCAGCTGGTCAGAGGCCCAGCACTGCAGCCAGAACTTTCTTCTTTTGTCGCTGGCTACGAAGAGAAAGACTGGTTTGAAGTTCCCAATAGGTTTCAAGTACTACTTTAGGCTCCAGAGTATGAAGAGATGAATAGGAAAAAAAAAAAATCCCTTCTCTTAGGAAATTCAAGGTCTAGCAGAGACACAGGCACAAAGTCACCATCACGATTTTCTGTCTGCTGTGCTAGGAAGACTTGCCTGTGCGGACAGGGAGTTACAGATGCTGGGATGCCTTGCCAGAGAGGGCACGTGAGCCAAGTCTTGCAAGATGAGTACTGCTGGGGAAAAGGGGTATTCCAGGAACGTGGTTCTCTAGCTTTTAGCTGCATCAGAGTCACCTGGGCTCATTAAAGCATGGATTTCTGGGTCTCCTTCCTAGAGTTTCGGATTCAGTGAGTCTGGAGTGGGGCCCGAGAATCTGAATGTCTAACAAGTTCCCAGTTGCTGCTGCTGCTGCTGCTGTGAGAATCAAGTTTGAGGACTGCTGTGGAGAAAGCGTGGCCAGAGCCCAGTGGAGACAGAAGATGAAGACACTGCTGAGACGCACACGCCGGGGCCCGCTCCCCAGAGCATCGGACTGCATCGGGGCGCTTTTCAAGCTCCCAGGTGATTCCAGTGGACAGCCCAGGGTTAAACATCAGTTCCTGGCAACTTCTCTATTCAATCATGAGCGAAAGATGAGGCATGTCCTGTTTCTCCCAGCTCTGTGTCATTCCCAGACGTACTGGGTATTCTTTAATGCTCCGCCTCAGTCATGGATTCAAGGTTGCCCAAGACAGAGTCAGCATCTCCCCTGGAGCTACTGTTCCTCCCGGATGAGCTGAGCTACCTAATGGCCTGGAGTGGGGCCTGTGCACTGTGGTCTGCTCACTGATTTCTTGGGATGAGTCTTAGCCGTGCCTTACACTAAATTATAAGCTCCACAGAGCAGGGACTTCAGTTTCCTGCCTGCTGCTGTCCCCCACTGCCCAGCACAGGGCCTGGGACAGAGCAGGTGCCCAGTGTTAACTTTTGCTGAGCGAATGCCCTGGGAGTCACTAAAGCCTTTTGTGTGGGAATGCCTGTGGAATCTTGCCTTTTACACACAGCTTGCCACTGAACTTTGTGCGTGTGATTTAAAGAAAGAAATAGAGACCATCTTTGGTGTTGCAATGCCTAGCATTTCAGCCAGGCATCTCAAAACAGAACCGACGTGATTCATAGGAGCTGGAGGAAAGGGATTCATCAGGGAATTGGCTCACTTGATTATGGAAGCTCGGGAGGCCCATGGCAGGCCGTCTGCACGCTGGAGACCCCGGGAAGCCGGCAGCGTGGTTCAGATCACATCCAAAGGCCTCAGAACCAGGGAAGCCAGTGCTGTAACTCTCAGTGTGAGGCAGAAGGCCCAAGTACCAGAGAGGGTGGTGCACAGGGGGCTGGTGTGAGTCCCTGAGTCCAAATGCCGTACAGCCTGGAGTTCCAATGTCCAATGGCAGGAGACAAAGGGCGTCCCAGCTCTGGAAGAAGGGGCCAGAATCCACCTTTCCTCTGCAATTGTGCTCGATCCGGGCCCCCCTAGCCGACTGAAGGATGCCACCCACATTGACAACAGATCTTCTCCACTCAGTCCACTGACTCGCACACCAAACTACTCTGGAAACTCCCTCACAGACATGCCTGGGGCAGCACATTCATTCTAATCAAACACCAGGCCAACTGGACTTCCCTTTTAGCAGAAGAGGGCCATGCCCAGGGCCCAATGAAGCATAAGAATAAATGGTGCTTTGTCAGGTATCTGGGCATCCCTTAACACCCTGTCACCTTGACATCCAAAATCCACCATCCCAAGCTCCCCCTTTGTCACTTTGGTACCAATACACATCTCCTTAAACCATGTTTAACCTCCAAATAAAGACAATAATAAGGTCATATTTCTGCCTAGCATGATACAGCCATGCTGTATACAACCAAAATCACATAGCAAACCATGCTGCGGTTTGAACATGCTCCTTCCAAAATCCAGGTGTTGCCAATGGGATGGTATTAAGAAGTGGATCTTTAAGAGGCGATTAGGCCATGAGACTAAATGCCCTTGTAAAGGGGCTTGCTGGAGGGAGCTGGCTGTCTCCTGTCTTCCGCCAGTGGTCCTCCAGCTCTAGCTGCATCAGAATCACTGAGGACACAGCAAGAAGGCCCACACCAGATGCCAGCACCTTGATCTTGGACTTCCAGCCTCCAGAACTTTGGGCAAATTAATTTCCATTCTTTGTAAAGTATCCAGTTTCAGATGTGCTGTTGTAGCAGCACAAACGACGAAGGCACTTTACCTGGTAAAGGTAAAGAGAATCTTGGATGCAAGTAATAGGTGAGCTTTAAAATTCCTGAGGTAAGATCTATAAGACCTAATGACAAGAAACACAGCTTATTGCTTACTTGAGTGTCTGTTCATTTTAATTTATCAATAGAATCTTCATATATCTGATTTGGAAATATTCTTTAAAACTTTTTTGCAGGGAGGCAGGGAGAGTTTGCCCCACTTCTCCTGTGTTCTTACGCTTCACCATGAACTGGGTGTTTTCCGACCACAAAGCCACAGCAGCTCTCCGTTCTTGAGTTGAAGTGGCGAATATTGGCTCCACCCAAAATGATTCTAAAGCACAAGCCGCATGGGCGCATGGCTCAGATCCCCGTCTCAGCACTCTGCCACGTCACATCCTCTCGAGCGTGCTGCAGCCTGGGGAACAGCATCCTCCACCTGCTGACTGAGAAATCAAAGGTTCAGGACTCGTTTACAGATGGTTGTGCACAATACGTGCTACATTGGCCCAGAAATGGAGAGATGGCTCTGAAGGACAGTGTTGAGGGAAATATTTGCAGTGGGCAGGACTCCCAGCAAAGTACCTGGCTGTTCATTTTGCCCCAAAGAGAAGATGGCCTGAGACTGCAGGAGCCATCAGTATGAACAGATGGCCCGGGACTTGGAAGGAATACAGCTGGAAAACTGGTAACAGGGCAGGCTCTGCAGGAACTATGTGGATAGACTTCTTAGAGGACACAGAGTATGGACACATTTGTGTTACATAGGAAAGCTTTTTACCAAAGGGCAACTTCACCAGAGAAGGCTTAGAACAGATCCCAATCTTTCTGGCACCAGAGACCAGTTTCATGGAATATAATTTTTCCATGGACCTGGGATGAGGATGGTTTTGGGATGATTTGAGCACGTTACATTTGTGTACTTTATTTCCATTATTATTACATTGTAATACATTGTATTATTACATTGTAAATAATCATACAACTCACCGTAATGTAGAATCAGTGGGAACCCTGAGCTTGTTTTCCTGCAACTAGCCGGTCCCACCTGGGTGTGATGGGAGGTACTGGCTGCACACGGGCACCAGGAAACTCTGTCATGATGAGTGTGTTGTTCATTGTGATTTCGATGGTGGTTACAAGACAGTTTGCATTTGCTAAAATTCATAGAACTATAAAATTTTAAAGGTGTATGTGTTTTTTAGCTCAATACGCTTGAATTAAAATACACCAGGTACATACGTATAAATGCACAGGAATATTATTACTGCAAAACACATAACAGAAAATGTCAATAACTAAAGGAATGCTTGAATAAATAGTTGTATCTGGACCATGCGTTATTCTGCAGCTATTAATGATCATTTTAATATACAAGTTTAAAAGTCCTACTAATAACTCTGCAAATGCAGATTTAACAGCATAGCTGAATTTCTTTTGAGAATCATTCTCTAGAAGAGTACAGACTTAGGTATGCAACAATGTTCCTCATTCCAAACCTCTTTATTTTGCCGTTTTATTGATCTGAGCCATTGTCTGTTAAAAATCAGAAAGGAAATGGAAGTACACAGCTATCCTGGGACACGATTAATTTATCTCACCGAATAATCAACCCAAGCGCAATAAAAAGAATCTGAGACCAAATGTTCAGATTAAGATTATATGCTGTTGCTTTTCATCCAGTTTTTATGGTGTTTAAACAAGGATTTGGTGGAGCCTTGACTTCTAAAAGGTCATACTGTGCGACACTGCTCTAAATCTTTGTCTGGTCTCACAACAAGGTGAGTTTCCTTAATGCTGCCACGAATCAGGTAAAAGGCACGCCAAGGTGAAAGTTAAATAAGAAACGATCTCAAATAGCATTTTTTAAAAGGCAAACATCAACCTTGTAAGTATTAAAAGCACGTTCTAAAATCCACTCTGATGACAGTTGAAGAAAGCCGCCTTTATGTGCACGGAGTCCTGGCTCTGCGCGGTCTTTTAAATGCGAGTGTTTACCTAAGGCTGCAGGCCAGGACCAGGCTCTGGCCTTGAGGAGGTGCCTTTGGGTTGCACACAGTGAACCCGATCTTTAACTCATAAATCGCTCTACACCTTTGTCTCCCCGGAGAAAGGCAGAGGTCTGCTCTCTCACAAGAACGTACAAGCCTCTTTAAAGTCAGGTGGCTTTTTACTCCGCGTCTCCATGCTTGTTGATTTAGAGTCTCTGTGAGTGACAATGCACATCACTGGCCTTTTTTTTTTTAGCTCTGTCATCTGTGCTACTGAGTGTACTTTGCCTCAGATCAAAGTTGAAAGCTTCTAGAAAGATACACAAACCACAATGTGACAAATAGCATGCTGTGTTTGACACAGCAAACAATAAATTACTTTCATCAATCCAGATAAAGAATCCCATGTTTTCAATGCTAATTCTGATGTCTGAAATGATAGAACTTTACTACACTCTCAAAGAATGAGGAGCTTTAAATAATGAGGAAAAGACACAAAACTCACATACCACAAGTTCTGAAATTGCCATTGTTTGAAAACCTGTGGTTTCAACTTGCTAAATTAAAACTTAAATGGAATGATCTATATTCAAATAAAACATGTTCATTTGTCTCCATTTTCTTAGTTTAAAAACAATTTTTCTGTGGTATATCTGTACCCAACCAGACTGTATCAAAACAAGGTTTCAATATTATTTAACAATTCTACAACAGCCTATTTCTTTCCCGTGTAAACTTTTGCCACAAGGTGCCCATTAATAAGGAATGGCATTGAATAAAGTTCCACATAGACACTCATTTGACCCGGGTGGTACGTCTCATTGGCCATCGTCTGAGACCAAAGTGAAGAAAGGACACTGCATTTCCTGAGCACTGCTGCCCACTAGGCCCTGGCAAAGGGCCTCACACGATACCTAATTTAATCCCTCTACAGTCCCCTGAGGCGGATATTATCACTCCCATTTTCCAAATGAGGAGACTGAAGTTCAAAATAAGTGCAGTAAGTTGCCCAAGACCACACGCACCCAGTAAGTGAGAGAGCCGAGATCTCCACCTGTACTTTTATTTGTGAAACCCAAACTATGACACTGTGGTGGGAACATTTCCTTCCGATGAATGAGTTACTCTAACATTTAAAAACGGATGCATTCACCTTTTCTGTCAGAATCCTGCCTGAATCCAGGAGAAACCCTCCTGTGATTTCACCGGGTACAAAGTAGTTTAATGTACTTCTACCACCGGACATTCTGAATTCCACATCCTTCGGGTGCCCACTCCGGGTGGGTACTGGGCCGCGTGGTGAGGACGAACAGTTCAGAAAACAGGAAAAAAATATTTTGGATCCCAGGGGAACTGTGTTTTCCACTTATAAAAAGTATGCACATATATGCACTTTCTATAGACATATATATGTGTTTGGATTCGGACGTCCCTCCAGAACCTGAAAGTTCAACTGTGGCCAGCGGTCACCCCTCCACAGTCTCAGCGGGCTCCACCCCGCACGTGTCAGCGCCGCGACCCGGGATCCTCGAGAACCACGATTTGGGAGTGGGCCGGTTTAGGGTCAGCAAACACGCTGGGCTGAATGTATCATCACAGAACCCAGAAGGGAAACAGCAAAGCGGTGTTGGCGCCCCGGGCCTTTCCTGCGTTGGCACTGGCCGCGGGGCCCAGGACCCGGGACGTTGGCGCCCGCAGAAGGGAAGGCCCCGGCCGCCCTGCTCCGCTACAGCTGCAGGCCTCTGCGGTGACGGGTGGGGGCCAAAACCCTGCAGAAAAGTCACCGTCACACGCGGAGTCCAAAACTCCCCTTTCCCCGCTGGAACCACTTTCTCCAAAGGGCTCCGCCCCGCGCTCTCCCCCACTCCGCGCGCCCCCAGACCCCTCATCCCCTCGCCCTCCCCCTCCTGCCCCGCGACCCTCCTCGCCCCCACCCCGCGTCCCTGCGCCGGGGCTCCAGCAAGGTCCCTGCCGCCTCCCGCGCCGCGCGCCCCGCACCTGCCCGCAGCCCATCCCCTCCCTGCAGCGCAGCGCTCTGGGTTCGGGTCTCTGCCCTCTCCTCCCGCCCTTCCCGCCGGTCTTCTTGGCTTCCGTGTTCCCCTCCCCAGTCGGGCGTCACCCCCGCACCCAGCGTCTGCGCCCCCCTCCCGCTAACCCGCGGCCTCGGCGAGGGCAGCGCGCTCAGCCGGGTGAACCTGGGACTGTGTTCCCGGCCCAGCGCTTTCATAAAAGGGCGCGGAACAGTAAGTCCTAGTTTGAGGAATAAACACGGACCCACACTGGCTATGCCGAGACTGACGCAGGAAAGGATGCGAATAAAAACATTCATTAAAATATGCCACGACCAAACCACGGAGAGAGCTACAATAAAACAGAACAGTTTCAGAAACAGCGAGAAGTGATATTATTCCTTTATTATTACTGTATGGACAGATTGCCTGAGACCAAAACATCAGCTGAGACCAAAACAAGCTCAAACGTGTATTATTCCTTTATTTCTGTTTCTTTTAGTATTTCTACTTACATAAAACTACAACTTTTTCCACGAATAAAGTGTACACGAGGTAAAGGGTTTGAGCAGAACATTTGTTTTAGTGGATATCAAGAGAAAACTGCTTCTTGGATGGTTTGATGGTCTCCCGGCAAGGGCGCATCTCAGGGCAGTCGTGGCAGGAGGGGCACAGCTGCGGGGTCTCCCCCCCGGCTGCGCTGCACTCGTTCCTGTGCACACGGTGCGCACGGGCATCTAGAAGTGCATAGCTGCTGAACTTAAATACAGTCTAAACTCCATTTCTTTATGATTCATTTTAAGGGTAATAAAGAGTGACAGTTACTACACAGGGTTTAATCTGGGGGACATGGAACCCATCAGCAAGACTGTTACTACTTAAGGGCTCCTAACTGGGAAACTGAGTCCAGTCCTAATTAAAGGAATAAATTTTTCCCTGTGGATGTTGAAAATAAATCCTTAAATACTATACAAATGAAAGAGCCTCCTATGACACTTAAAATTTCCACAAAAGCATTTACTTCCAAATTATCTCTGTACTGTGAAAATAAAACAGATGTGTGAACTGCGGAAAAGCAGTCCAGTGGCCTCATTTTAAATATTTTGCCTATGAATTCATACATTCTGGACTCATGGACTAAAACCTCGCTTAAAAAGGAGTATCAGGCCAAACACAGTGGCTCACACCTGTCACCCCAGCGACTTGGAAGGCTGAGGTGGGAGGATCACTTGAGGCCAAGAGTTCAGGACCAGCTCCAGCAGCATAGTGAGACCCCCGCCTCTACCAAAAAATAAAATAAAATAAAATTAGCTGGGCATGGTGACATGTGCCTATAGTCCCAGCTACTCAGGAGGCTGAGGTGGGAGGATGGCTGGAGGCCAGGAGATTCAGGCCGCAGTGGGCTATGATGGTGCCACTGCACTCCAGCCTGGGGGACAGAGCAAGACCTTGTCTCTTAAAAATACATACATACATACATACATACATACATACATAAAAGTAGTGATGCTGTGTTTCATACATGGCAATTATCAAACCATCCAAGAAGCAGTTTTCTCTTGATATCCAACCATTTTCACTTTCCTGAACAAAGCAAACCATGCGGCCACACCCAGATCGAGGGCTGGGCAAAACCGCAGTCACTGGGTAGAGCGCTGTGGAGACGCCTGTGTGCACTCTGCCGGGCAGCTGTGCGGTCCCTCCCCCTGGAGGCCTGCGCTCAGCCATGTGTCTTGCTTCGACGGCTGGCACGTTAGCAAACACGCCGGCCAAGGCTCACAGCGGGCGTGCACACGGGCTTCCCATCCTTTCTCATGGAGAAGCACGGCAGGGCTGGGTAGCTGGAGGATGAAGCTGGAGGATGAAGCTGGGTAGCTTTGGGGCACCACGGCTGAGCTGCCCCGGCCCAGGCCAGCCCGGGTTAGCCAGCAGCCTGCCGCTCCGTTTGAACGTTAGCTGCTTTGGGTTTCTTCTTAGGCGACTGCCTGTTCATACAGTAAGTCATCAGCTGAGACCAAAACAAGTTCAAAACAAGCTTCTGCTCAGCCGGGCCAGGACCGCCAGCTGCAGGCCCACTCAGAAATCCAGTGAAGCTGAATGTCTGAAACCACTGAGTCTGGGGGTGAGCGGGGTTGGAGTGCAGGGTTATTGAAACACTCCCTAACAACACAAGCCCGGAAGCATCAAGAGACAGCACACAAGCGGACTAGGGCCAGAGGCCGGCCTGGGTGTGACCGCAGAGCGCCCACCACGGCCTCGGCAGCAGCAGCCAGAGAAGGCAGGCCAGGCTCTCCAGACGGACCGGCCCGCAACCTCGGGACCGGTGAACAGCCTGGCCAGGGAAGCCTGCGACCTGTCAGTTAAGGGGCTAAGCTGGAGCTGGGAGGCCACTTGGGACTGAGCCTCTGGCGGCTCAAGTGGAGAATGTTCAATCCCAGGCTACATCCCCCTGGCTGAGCGGCTGCCAAGGCATCTGCTGTGGTGGCCCTCTCCCTCTCCAATGGCACCTCTTACAGTCACACCCAACCCTCAGCTCCAGGGCTGCTTTGACCGCGATCAACCCCATTGTAAGAGTTGGAAAACGACTTTGGCAACTGCCCCCTCTCCTGATTCATCCTTTTTTCTTTAAAAGCTTAGAATCCTCCCTTGTTCTCTGAAGCACTTCCCAAGGTAACTTGGAAGCATTTCCTGGGCTACAGTCACTCCAATGTGGCTCAGATAAATTTTTTGTGGCTTAAGCTGTGCCTCAGTTTCCTTCCAGGTCCACGACACCCAGTTTCTGTATATTTTACCCCTGCTTCCAAATTAGGACCAACTAGAGAAAACCAAATATGTTCCCCAAACCACTGGCATGAGATGCTCACTTTGCCTGAGCCACCCCCAGTCTGGCAACATCCAATCAGGTCACCCTAGAAGCTTTCCTTTCTTCACTTTACAGCTTTCCTGCTCTCCTCCGCCCCTGAGCCCCTACTGAATGCAGGTGGTGGAGCTGAATTCCTTGTTATACCACAAGCTCTAAATAAACAGCCTGTTTGTTCTCCTTTGGCTGGTCCTTGTCTCCACAAGAGGAAGCAGGTGGACAATTGTGACCATTACAGGAAAGAGGTCCCAATCTGGACCCTAAGGGAGGGTTCTTGGATCTTGCACAAGAAATAATTCAGGGCGAGTCCACCGTGCAAAGTGAAAGCAAGTTTATTAAGAAAGTAAAGGAATAAAAGAATGGCTACTCCACAGACACAGCAGCCCTGAGAGCTGCGAGTTGCCCATTTTTATCATTATTTCTTGATGATAAGCTAAACAAGAGGTGGATTATTCATGCCTCCCCTTTTTATACCATATAGGGTAACTTCCTGATGTTGCCATGGCATGTGTCAATTGTCATGGGGCTGGTGGGAGTGTAGCAGTGAGGACACCAGAGGTCACTCTCGTGGCCATTTTGGTTTTGGTGGGTTTTGGCTGGCTTCTTTACTGCAACTTGTTTTATCAGCAAGGTCTTTATGACCTGTATTTTGTGCTGACCTCCTATCTCATCCTGTGACTTAGAATGCCTTAACTATCTGGGAATGCAGCCCCGTAGGTTTCAGCCTCGTTTTACCCAGCTCCTGTTTAAGATGGAGTTGCTCTGGTTCATATGCCTCTGACAGTACTACAAGCTACAACAGACATAGGAGCCAAATGGATGGGTCACAGAGCATGAGCATGGTTAATATGCGCCAGACCGAAAAACTGCATTATGGTATTCATTCAACTTTGACTTTCAATGCGTTGCAGATGATCAAGAGGCTCTTCAATGCATTCCCAAAGCCTTCCTTAATCCTTCAGTATGCAAGTCTTTTCTCTTTTGAAGCTCCTGGCCATCATTCTTGTCATTTTCTCTTCTAAAATTATCAGGTCTATTTCTGCCAGATCTTTAATCAGTAACGGCTTTACCTAAGAGCCTGCCACATCATTTCCATCAATTCCATTAAATCCTGACTCTTTCATGGAATTTGCAGTTTTGACTTTGCAATCTTTTTACCTTATATCCTTAAGTATCCATGGTGCCTTGCACTGGTGAGAAACTTGTTGACAAAGATACCGATGGCACAGTTGCCAGTGGGAAGTGGGAAGGGATATTTGAATAGCACTATTCTTATAAATCTTTCATCAGAAAATTTTGATAATAAAATCAGAATATTGATGCCTATCTTTTAATAATTTTTTCTATATTTTAGAAAGATCCTTTAGAAACAAAATAAATTATCTAAAAATTAAACTCACTACTTTTTACTTTATGTCTCTAGGAAAATCCCACTTGATCATGGTGAATAATTCTCTTAATGTGCTGTTGAATGTGGTTTACTAGTATTCTGTTGAGGATTTTTGCATCTGTGATCATCAGGGATATTGGTCTGTAATTTTCTTTTCTGGTAGTGTCCTTCTATGACTTGGTATCAGGGTAAGCTGGCCTTGTGAAATGAGCTTGAAAGGATTCTCTCAATACAAACAAATGGAAGAACATTCCATGCTCATAGATAGGAAGAATCAATATTGTGAAAATGGCCATAGTGTCCGAGGTAATTTATAGATTCAATGCCATCCCCATCAAGCTACCAATGACTTTCTTCACAGAATTGGAAAAAAACTACTTTAAAGTTCATATGGAACCAAAAAAGAGCCCACATTGCCAAGACAATCCTAATGAAAAGAACAAAGCTGGAGGCATCATGCTACCTGACTTCAAACTATACTACAAGGCGACAGTAACCAAAACAGCATGGTACTGGTACCAAAACAGAGATATTGACCAATGGAACAGAACAGAGCCCTCAGATATAATACCACACATCTACAACCATCTGGTCTTTGACAAATCTGACAAAAACAAGAAAGGGGAAAGGATTCCCTATTTAATAAATGGTGCTGGGAAAACTGGCTAGCCAACGTAGAAAGCTGAAACTGGATCCCTTCCTAACACCTTATACAAAAATTAATTCAAGATGGATTAAAGACTTAAATGTTAGACCTAAAACCATAAAAACCCTAGAAGAAAACTTAGGCAATACCATTCAGGACATAGGCATGGGCAAGGACTTCATGTCTAAAACACCAAAAGCAACGACAACAAAAGCCAAAATTGACAAATGGGATCTAATTAAACTAAAGAGCTTCTGCACAGCAAAAGAAACTACCATCAGAGTGAACAGGCAACCTACAGAACGGGAGAAAATTTTTGCAATCTACCCATCTGACAAAGGGCTAATATCCAGAACCTAAAAAGAACTTAAACAAATTTACAAGAAAAAATCAAACAACCCCATCAAAAAGTGGGCAAAGGATATGAACGGACACTTCTCAAAAGAAGATCTTTATGCAGCCAACAGACACATGAAAAAATGCTCATCATCACTGGCCATCAGAGAAATGCAAATCAAAACCTCAATGAGATACCATCTCACACCAGTTAGAATGGCAATCACTAAAAAGTCAGGAAACAACAGGTCCTGGAGAGGATGTGGAGAAATAGGAACACTTTTACACTGTTGGTGGGACTGTAAACTAGTTCAACCATTGTGGAAGACAGTGTGGCAATACCTCAAGGATCTAGAACTAGAAGTACCATTTGACTCAGCCATCTCATTACTGGGTATATACCCAAAGGATGATAAATCATGCTGCTATAAAGACACATGCACATGTATGTTGACTGTGGCACTACTCACAATAGCAAAGACTTGGAACCAACCCAAATGTCCATCAATCATAGACTGGATTAAGAAAATGTGGCACATATACACTATGGAATGCTATGCAGCCACAAAAAAGGATGAGTTCATGTCCTTTGTAGGGACATGGATGCAGCTGGAAACCATCATTCTCAGCAAACTATCGCAAGGACAGAAAACCAAACACCACATGTTCTCACTCATAGGTGGGAATTGAACAATGAGAACACTTGGACACAGGATGGGGAACATCACACACCGGGGCCTGTCAGGGGGAGGGATAGCATTATGAGATATACCTAATGCAAATGACGAGTTAATGGGTGCAGCACACCAACATGCCACATGTGTACATATGTAACAAACCTGCACGTTGTGCACATGTACCCTAGAACTTAAAGTATAATAATAATTTAAAAAATAGAATCTCACTTGGAGAAATGAGAAAGTTCTGGAGATTGATGCTGGTGATGGTTGCACAATGTGAACGTACTTAATTGTACAGTTAAAATGGTTAGCCTGATAAAATTTATATTTTGTATATTTTACCACAAAAAAACCTACATGGGAAAAATTGTAGGCTTTTAAGAAATTCTAGTATGTTTCATTTTAAATTGTCTTGAATCTACTTTTAAGCAAAAGTAAAGCACTGATTTCAAACTTCATTTTTAAAAAATTCATTCTAAGCACTGGTGATATTAACAATTGCTTATTTCCTGAGCGCAACCAATTTAGAACACGATTTCAGTTATCTGCTTGAAGAGCTGATTAGGAAAGTGGAAGGGATCATGACAAACTCAGCAGAAACCCCTCAAACATTCTTTTCTTGGTATAGTAATGGCACGAGTCACATGACCAGCATACTTCGGCGTGGCAAGACCAATCACTTGTTGAGAGCTTGCCTGAAAATCATGTAAGGCTCTCTTAGAAATTAGCATTATCTACTTCTGTTTGGTGGCATATTTTTTTCATGTACTTAGGAGCTTCACTTGGGTGCATTTTTAGAAACTGGAAAAAGTAGCAGTTAAAAAAAAATTGGCTGGGCTTGGTGGTTTACACCTGTAATCCCAGCACTTTGGGAGGCCAAGGTGGACAGATCACCTGAGGTCAGGAGTTCAAGACAAGCCTGACCAACATGGTAAAACCCCATCTCTACTAAAAATGCAAAAACATATTAGCCTGGTGTGGTGGCAGATGCCTGTAGTCCCAGTTACTCAGGAGGCTGAGGCAGGAGAATTGCTTGAACCCGGGAGGCAGATGTTGCAGTGAGCCGAGATCATGCCACTGCACTCCAGCCTGGGCAACAAGAGCAAAACTCCATGTCAAAAAAAAAAAAAAAAAAAAAAAGATTAAGATGGTTATACTTTTAGTGATTTAAAGAGCTAAGATTTTTTTCCAGGCTACATTGTGTTTTTTCCTTCAGATAAACTTTTTTAAATTGAAATACAATTCATCTATCATAAAGCAAACCTACTGAGTGTACAATTCAGAAGTCTTTATTATATTCAGAAAACTGTGCATCACTACTATCCAATTCTAGGACATTTTCATCAAACCCAAAAGAAATTCCATACCCATTAACAGTCATTTAATTTTCTCCCTCCCTCAGCCCCAGGCAACCACCAATCTACTTTTTGTCTGTATGGGTTTGCCTACTATGGACATTTTACATAAATGGAATCATACAAAAAAAGGAAAGAAAGAGAAGAACGTATTCTCTCTTCTTCAATGTTTTAGGAAGGGTTTGAGAAGGATGGGTGTTAGTTCTTCTCTAACTATTCAGTAAGATTCAGCAGTGAAGCCATTAGGTCTTGGGCTTTTCTTTGATGGGAGATGTTTTATTACTGATTCAAATCTCCTTTCTCATTATTGATCTATTCAGATGTTCTGGTTCTTCATGATTCAGTCTTAGTAGGCTGTATGTGTCTAGCAACTTATCCATTTCTTCTTGGTTGTCTATTGTGTTGGCATATAATTCTTCACGGTAGTCTCTTATGATCCTTTGTATTTCTGTGGTATCTGTTGTAATGTCTCCTCTTTCATTTCTGATTTTATTTGTCTTTATCCCAGGGATGCAAGAATGGCTCAACATATACAAATCTATAAATGTGATTCACCATATTAAGAGAATGAAGGATAAAAACCATATGATCATCTCAATAGATGCAGAACAAGCATTTAACAAAATTCAATATTCTTCCATGACAAAAACTCTTTAATAAGTTAGGTACAGAAGAAGTGTACCTCAACACAATAAAAGCCATAGATGACTAATCCACAACTAACATCATAAAGGCATACCTTAGAGATATTGTGTATTCAGTTCCAGATCACTACAATAAAGCTAATTTTGCAACAGAGTCACATGAATTTTTTTGCTTCCCAGTGCCTACAAGAGTTATGTTTATACTGTAGTATATTAAGTATGCAACAGCATTATGTCTAAAAAATGTGCCTACCTTAACTTAAATATACTTTATTGCTAAAAATGCTGAGAAAGTGAGCACAGGCTGTTGGAAAAAAAAAATGGCACCTGTAGACTTGCTTAATGCCACAAACCTCCAATTTGTAAAAAATGCAATATCTGCAAAGTGCAATAAAGTGAAGTGTGACAAAATGAGGTATGCCTGTACTCACCAGTTAAAAAAAAATTGAAGGTTTTTTCCTCAGAAACAAAACAAGCATGGGCACTCTCACTACTTTTATTCAACATAGTACTGGAAGTCCAAGTCAAAGCAACTATACAAGAGAAAGAAATGGAAAGCATCCAAATTGTGGGGGAAAAAAAAAATTGTCCCTGTTTGCAGACAACATGATCTTATATATTGAAAACCCTGGCAGGGCACGGTGGCTCATGCCTGTAATCCCAGCAATTTGGGAGGCTGTGGCAAGCAGGTTGCCTGACCTTGGGAGTTTGAAACCAGCCTGGGCAACATGGTGAAACCCCACCTCTACTAAAAATACAAAAAATTAGCTGGGCACCGTGGTAGTGCCTATAATCCCAGCTACTCAAGAGACTGAGGCAGGAGAATCGCTTGAACCCAGAAGGCAGAGGTTACAGTGAGACAAGATCACGCCACTGCACTTCAGCCTGGGCGACAGAGTGAGCCTCTGTCCCAAAAAAAAAAAAAAAAAAAAAAACCCAACACGAAAAGAAAACCACCAAAAAAACTGTTAGAACTAATATGCAAATTTGGTACACACATGTAAAATGAAATCAACATACAAAAATCAGGAGCATTTCTATACACTAACAATAAATTACCTAAAAAGAAAACAATCCCATTTACAATACCTAATACCTACAAAATAAAATAAAATAAAATACTTAGGAATAAATTTAACCAAAGAGATGAAAGACTTCTAAACTGAAAACTATAATATAATGATGAAAGAAATTAAGAAGACACAAATAAATGAAAATCCTGTGTTCATGGATCGAGAGAATTAATATTGTTAAAATGCCCATACCACCCAAAGCAATCAATCTACACATTAAATGCACTCCCCATCAAAATTCCAATAACATTTTTTCACAGAAATAGATAAAACAATCTTGAAATTTGTATAGAGTTGTAAATAACCCTGAATAGCCAAAGCAATCTAGGTTCTTGAGCAAAAGGAACAAAGCTGGAGGGAACAGACCGACTGACTTCACAATCTGCTACAAACATATAATAATCAAAACAGCATGGTACTGGCATAAAAACAGACACATAGACCCATGGAACAGAATAGAGAGCCCAGAAATAAATACACACATTTATGGAAAATTAAGTTTCAACAAAAATGCCAAAAACACACAATAGGGAAAGGACAGCCTCTTCCATAAATCATGTTGGGGCAACTGGACATCCATATGCACAAGAATAAAATTAGACCCTTTCTCACACCAGATTTTTAAAAATTAACTGAAAATGGATTAAAGATTTTGACATAAAACCTGAAACTATAAAGCTAGAAGAAAACATAGGGGAAAAACTCCATGACATTGGCCTGGGTCATTTTTGGATATGACCCCAAGAACATCAGTAACAAAATCAAAAACAGACAAATGGGATTGCATCGAACTAAAAAGTTTCTGCAGAGTAGAGGAAACAATCAACAGAGTGAAGAGACCACCTAAGGAATGGGAGAAAATATATGCAAACAGTGCATCTGACAAGAGGTTAATATCCAAACTATATAAAGAAGCCAAACAACTCAATAGTAAAAAATCAAATAACCTGATTAAAATATAGGCAAGGAACCTGAATAGACATCTCTCAAAAGAAGACATACAAAGAGCCAAAAAGTATATTAAAAATTGCTCTGCCAGGCGTGGTGGCTCATGCCTGTAATCCCAGTACTTTGGGAAGCCGAGGTGGGAGGATTACCTGAGGCCAGGAGTTCAAGACCATCTGGTCAACATGGTGAAACCCCATCTCTATTAAAAATACAAAAATTAGCCGGGTGTGATGGTGGGCGCCTGTAATCCCAGCTACTTGGAGGCTGAGGCAGAAGAATTGCTTGAGCCTGGGAGATGGAGGTCGCAGTGAGCCAAGATTGTGCCACTGCACTCCAGCCTGGCCAATAGAGCAAGATTCTGTTTCAATAAAAAATTTTTTTAAAAAATTGCTCAACATCACTAATCATCAGAGAGATGCAAATTAAAAACACAATGAGATACCACTTCACACCTGTTAGAATGGTTATTACCAAAAAGATCAAAGATAACAAGTATTGAAGAGGATGTGAAGAAAAGAGAACATGTGCACACTGTTGGTGAGAATGGAAATTGCTACAGCCATTACGGAAAATAATATGGAGGCTTCTCAAAAACTTAATAAAACTACCATATTCAGCAATTCTACCAGATATGTGTTCAAAGAAAATGAAATCAGTGTGTTGGAGAGATAACTGCACTCCCACGTTCACTGAGTGTTATTCACAATAGCCAAGATGTAGAATCAACTCAAGTGTCCATCAACAGATGTGTAAAGAAAATGTGGTATATATGCACAATTCAATACTATTAACCATAAAAAAGAAGTAAATCCTGTTATTTGCAATCATATGGATATTATGTTAAGTGAAATAAGTCAAGCACAGAAAGACAAATGCCACTAATCTCGCTAATATATGAAATCTAAAAAAGTTGATCTCATAGAAGTAGAGAGTGGAATGGTGGTTGGCAGGGGCTGTGGAGAGGGACGGGTTCAGGAGATGTTGGTCAAAAGATGCAAAATTTCAGTTAACAGGAGAAATAAGCTCAAGAGATATATTGTATAACAGTAGTTTATTGTATAACTTTATTATATGACTAACTGATAACAATGAATTAAATTCCTGAAAATTGCTAAGAGATTTTAAATGTTCTCATCACAAATAATTATGCAAAGTAATGTGTACATTACTTAGCTAAATTTAGTCATTCTACAATGTATACATATTTCAAAACAACACGTTGTGCATAACAAATATATATAGTTTTATCCATTAAAAATAAATAAATAAGCCAAGCGCAGTGGCTTATGCCTGTAATCCCAGTGCTTTAGGAGGCCACGGAAAGCAGATCATTAGGTCAAGAGTTCGAGACCAGCCTGGCCCATATGGTGAAACCCCATCTCTACTAAAAATACCAAATTAGCTGGGCGTGGTGGTGCATACCTGCAATCCCAGCTACTTGGGAGGCTGAGGCAGAAGAATTGCTTGAACCCAGGAGGTAGAGGTTGCAGTGAGCTGAAATCAGGCCATTACACTCCAGCCTGGGCAACAAGAGTGAAACTCCGTCTAAAAAAAAAAAAAAAAAAGAAGTATAAATATCTAAATAAATTCATTCAATAACTTATTAAAAATTGATGAAACTGAAAACATAGAGGAAAAGTTTAGAAAATGTACATAAACCAAATAAATAGCAGGTACTAGAGAGCAAAGGGAGTAAGTACCAAAAAATCCTCCTGGGATAATTACAAAATAAAAAGTAGAAAAATTAAAAAGAGATAATTAGAAAGAAAGAAAAAAACTCCAAAGAATGTGAATAAAAGAACATGATACGACAAGAGGACAGTTAAAGACAAAAACAAAACAAGGACAAACGAAAAACCTATTTGGATTCACAAATTCTGGTTTTCACTCTGACATGCAAAGAACTTGCAGTGCTTACTCCCAACCTCACAACAAGAAGAAACTGAACAAACTGAAAATCAACAACACTTCTTAGAATAACCAGAGAAATGAGGTCACCGGGCAAATCACCACCTTAAAAGCTGGGGACAGACATGAATACAGAGAGCCACAGTTTACACGGTACAAAAGTTACTGCTGCAGCCAGCAGCAGGCAGGCACAAATCACTAGAGGCTGTGTGTGGACTCGCCTCAGAGTTAGAGACCACTGGGGGCCGACGCTATATTTTATTTTATTTTACTTTACTTTATTTTATTTTATTTTATTTTTGTTTGTTTCTTGAGACGAAGTTTCACTCTTGTTGCCCAGGCTGGAGTGCAAGGGCGCAATCTTGGCTCACCGCAAACTCCACCTCCCAGGTTCAAGCGATTCTGCCTCAGCCTTCCTGAGTAGCTGGGATTACAGGCATGTGCCACCATGCCCGGCTAATTTTGTATTTTTTTAGTAGAGACGGGGTTTCTCCATGTTGGTCAGGGTGGTCTCAAACTCCCGACCTCAGGTGATCTGCCCGCCTTGGCCTCCCAAAGTGCTGGGATTACAGGCATGAGTTACCATGCCCGGCCTGGGGGCCCACTCTTAAGGTATCCCCATACTTTCATAAATTTTACCTACAGGAGTCTGAGCAGGTTCTCACACTGAATTTCACAGAAAAACTCCTTTGTTTTTGTGGAAGTAGGGGAGGAAAAGTAACCATTTTGAAATAGGCCATGGAAAAAGGTCGCCATTATGAAATACACCTGAGCTTTCTCTTCACAGCAGGGACCGGCCCTCAGGGGAAACCATCTTGTTAGAGCCTTGTCTAACCTATGAAAAAGACAACCGGATGTATTCCGTTCCCTTTAGTCTTCCCGTCTCACATAAGAGGAGTGGGGAAAGGCTAAGAAACTATTAAGTTTAGCCTAAAGCTACCTCTTCAAAAGTTCAGCCTAAAACTTTTTCTGTACATAGTAAACTGTAACCTAACTGGACACGTAAACAGACTGTAACCTACACTTGTGACAAGTAGCTGAGTCTCACTCAATCACTGCCTTACTTCAACCACTCACAGGCAGCCAACTGCTCAAACCATGTTCAAATAAATGCCAAGCTGTAACCAGTCCAGCTGTTTCTGTACCTTGCTTCCATTTTCTGTACCTCTCTTTAATTTTCTGCCTGTAAATCCTCTTCAAACATGCAGCAGTGCCAGAGTCTCTCTGAACCTATTCTAGTTTGGGGGTGCTGCCTGGTTCACAAATCATTCTTTGCTGTATTAAGCTCTAGTAAATTTAATTTGTCTCAAGTTTTTCTTTTAACATATGGCATCAGAAGTGGGATCCAAAGTGGAGCGTCCAATGACACCTAGGAGCATCGAATAACCAAACAGGATCCCCAGCGGGCCCACTGTGTGTATTGTGTCTCACAGCTGCTGGGGATGCTGGGTAAGTTCTCTCCCAAATTCTGAAGCTCCACAGAGTTGTGTTTTGAGCTATCCAAGTTTGAGCAAAATTTTAATCCCAACTGGGTTCGGAAGTCATAACAAACTGGACTGGGTCCAAAAGACGTTTGTTCACCTTTTGAGTAAACTGCAAAAGAGACAGAGAGAAGAGGAGGAGACAGATTCTGTCTCATGCTGTCTTTCTCAGATCTGTTGATTGGAAAACTGAGTCTCCTCTCTATCAAAGAAGAACGGTTTTTGCTTTCTAACCCCTTTTATCACTTTGGCTAAATGAATATTATCTTACAATGCCTTGTGATCCTGTTTTGATTATTTTAAACCTTTGACATATTTGACAGGCTTCCCAAAATCAAATTACAAATTGTCTTTTTTTGTTGTTACCTCAAACTAACTTTGGGATGCTACAGAGGACCCTTGCAGCATCCAAAAGACAGAGAAGCAAGATTATCTGCTACGTTAAGTTCATAAGCTAGTAAAATCCTAGAGTATCATGCCTTCGAGGAGATTCATGAAAGGGATGGAAAGGACTGACAAGCACTCTTGAATGCCAAGTTTCTGATAACTTTAGGATCATATCGTTTAGACTGGGTATGAATTACCAGCACTCTAATGAACAGACTGCTGGTTTATGAAACTGATAATCCAATCAGGATAAAAATTAATTGAATACCAAGGAAATACTCTGCCAGATTTTCAAGCTAAGTCAGCCAGTACTGAAATGGTTATGTGTTTTAGATGAACTCCATGATCCAAGTAAAATTTACCTATAATAACCCATCTAATAAACAGTGCTATGCACCTGAATTGGAGAAACAAAACCGATATTTAAGAAGATATAAATCTTCCATTTTGCTGCTATCACTGAAGTGAGAATGGCCAAAATGAAGTTCAATCCCTTTGCAACTTCTGACCGAAGCAAGAACCACAAAAGGCATTTCAATGCACCTTCCCACATTTACAGGAAGATTATGTCTTCTCCTCTTTCCAAAGAGCTGGGACAGAAGTACAACGTGTGATCCATGCCCACCCAAAAGGATGATGAATTTCAGGTTGTATGAGGACACTATAAAGGTCAGCAAATTGGCACAGTCGTCCATGTTTACAGGAAGAAATATGTCCTCCACGCTGAACGGGTGCAGCGGGAAAAGGCTAATGGCACAACTGTGCATGTAGGCATTCACCCCAGGAAGGTGGTTATCAATAGGCTACAACTGGACACAGACCACAAAAGGATTCTTGAACGGAAAGCCAAATCTCGCCAAGTAGGAAAAGAAAAGGGCAAACACAAGGAAGAAACAACTGAGAAGATGCAGGAATAAAGTTAATCTTACATACAAGCTTTAAAACTTGAAATGAAAAAAAGAAGATTTAAATCTAATGTTAAGGATGGACTCATGGAGAGCCTGGACAGATGCCTGGTCCTTCCTGAATCCTTAAAGCTTCTGTTATTAAAAGCTCTACACTCCACGGCCCATCATGGAAGAGATAAGATGATCCAAATAGAATATTGGCATGGTTAATGTTCTAAATTGCTAAAATGGTTTATGACCAATGTTTGGTTTGTCAAATCTATAATCCTGGGAAGGCAATCAAAACTTCATGTACATTTCTGCTACATGATAGGCCACTGATATAGTTTTAGAGGGATTTCATTCCATTGCCATTTTCAATGCATGTTTTCTGATTGTATAGAAGCTTTTCCATTCAAAAAGTCTCGTGCTGTAACAGTAGATAAAAGGTTACTAGGAAACATGTTTCTCTCATGGGACATACCTGGAAAGATTGCTAGTGATAGAGGTACTTGTTTCACCAGACAAGTTGTAAAACAATGAGATAAGGTATCATAGGTACAATCACATTAGTATAAGCTAACTGAAATGACTGGATTTCCTTGGTCTAAAGTACTGTGGATTGATAACAGATCCACTTCCACGTGGAAAATGTAAGTTGATCCCTTATACAATAGTCACTGAAGGCCTATGCTCCTAATAATAAAACCTCACACATCTCCTCCTCCTAAGCTCTGATATGACTAAATGCTGCAAGGCTTTGAGGCATTATGCCCAAGTGTTATTTTCACCAGGTAAAGAAAGCTTTCTATGGTCTACTGAGGACAATCAAACCCTACATTATCTAAAGCCTAGAAACTGAGTCTTCTGGAAACATCATCAGGGAAAGACTGCCCCTGCTACTTACACTGCAGCAAAACTTCAGGACCCTGAGCCTTGGGTTTACAATCTCACAGCTGAAACGGGCCCCTCCAGACTCTTCAATCTATACACCTGTTGGAGACCTTAAGGTAAAGCTAACCATGAAAGTTTCTCCCCAAAAGCAGACAGCATCCTAGATGTGGACAGCTCATGGATCAATACTTTTCTGCTATCATGAGACTCATCTCTCAATAGTTCCTTTGCTTGTGCCACTATGAATAAAACTGCAGAGGGGCCTCTCTTGCATACTTGTGGGGTATACTTTTATTTGTGGAGAGTTTCATAGTCAACATTAAACATGGGCAACCTTACTGTACATCAATTTTAACAAACATAGCATACAAATGGCAAATAGGGGAAACTGTTGCAAGGAGAGGGAGCTCTCTGTATTTTTAATTTATCTGTAAAATTTATTGAGAAAATAAACCTATTAATTAAAATTATCTAGATGTGATCAGGAAACACCCTGTCTCTTGATATATTGAACATATTAGAGCATCAACTGATTCAATTTTTAGAGACATCCAGCTTTAGCCAAACTGGCTGAAACCAGTATATATGTTTATTTCCTAGGTTATTTTAGAGTTTCTACTAATAACCTGACATTTATGCTTTTACAAACCTGTCAAAACTTTCAGTTAAGGCAGAAAAATCACAAATGTCTGAAAGGAGTCCACATTACCCAAACACCTTTGATACAATCAGTATGCCTAATTTCTTTTGGCAACATTTTAAAAGTGGCTAGCATCTGGTGATCACAGTGTAGATAGCATGAATATCTTCATCATGCCAGATATTAAGGCATAGGACATTATTCTTTACCAAAGTGATAAATTACTTCTAAGTATATTGAATTCAACAACAAAGAATGAATTTGCTCCATTTTTTAAATTCAGAAAACAGTTTTTAAAGGCTCATTTGTTACACCCATGACTTTAAATTATAGAGTAAGAATGAAAACAAGATTTCTCCTCTCTTCTCCAGGGTCGGAAGTGCTTTCATCAGTGTTTCTCTACTACTATTTTAATGTTGACAGGAATGACGTAATCATCTTATGTCTGTCGCAGTATTTTTTTTAAATGCACTTTGTCAGAGGAGTGGAAACAACTCATCCTAAGCCCTTTTTCATTATTAAAGACAAAACAGAACTATAATATAATCTCAAGGAAAAAACACACTTCAGTAAGTTCCCACTAGTATACCTGAGACTTTACAGCAACTGCTGCTACAAAACACTAGGAGAGACTGGCAAATTTCCAAACAATTGCTGGTCCTCACATACAGAAAAAAAAAAACAGGAAGCGACTTAGAATTCTTTGAAAAAATAATCTGGGTGGAAACAAGCGTATTAGTTTGTTCTCATGCTGCTAATAAAGACACACTGGGACTGTGTAATTTGTAAAGGAAAGAGGTTTAATTGACTCACAGTTCCACATGGCTGTGAGGCCTCAAAATCATGGTGGAAAGCGAGCGGGAAGCAAGACAGGTCTTACATGGCAGCAGGCAAGACAGAGCTTGTGCAGGGCCACTCCAATTTATAAAACCATCAGATCTTGTGAGACTTATTCACTATCACAAGAACAGTATGGGGGAAACTGTCCCCATGATTCAATTCTCTCCACCTGGCCCTGCCCTTGACACATGTGGATTAATTACTACATTTCAACGTGAGATTTGGGTGGGGACACAGCAAACCACATCAGCAAGTTTAGGAATAGAAATTGGTAATAAATATACAAGTGTGAGTAGAAAGTTAAAGGTAATACTGAAGATTAAGAAAAATAAATGGAAGGAGACGTGGTTTTGGTGAAGGTTAAAATTGAAAGCTAAATTAAAGATGAAACCCATGCCACCAATTTTTGCTCCTTAGGTTTGTTTTAGATGTCAAGGACTGTGTTAAGAAAGACAAGAGTCAAATATGTACTGAGTAGGTTTTGAGAATATTTAGTAGATAACAAAGGAGAAATGTGAGAGCATTAAGATATTAAAATGTGAAAAGGATATTGAATTAAGAACCATTCTGACCCTGCCTAGGCTTCCATTAGTGCAGTATTTAGAGACTAGGCAGGTGGGCAAACTCAAATCCCGTGGGTGTGATACATTAAGAATCCATAGGCTGGGCACAGTGGTTCACGCCTGTAATCCCAGCACTTTGGTAGGCCGAGGCATGAGGATCACCTGAGGTCAGAAGTTCAAGACCAGCCTGGCCAATATGGCGAAACCCCATCTCTATTAAAAAATACAAAAATTAGCCAAGCGAGGTGGCAGGCACCTCTAATCCCAGCTACTCGGGAGGCTGAGACAGGAGAATTGCTTGAACCTAGGAGGCAGAAGTTGCAGTGAGCCAAGATGGCACCACTGCACTACAGCCTGGGCGACAGAGAGAGACGCTGTCTCAAAAAAAAAAAAAAAAAAATCCATACAGTGCCAGCACCAGTCTCCAATAACGTGTCTCTAGTGTCATCATGAAAAAAACCCCAACCTCCACAAGATGGACTCCAACTGCCTATTCTAGTATTTGAACACTTTCTCTGAATTGCCTTCTACACAAGCAAAATAGAAGATTTTCCCTTCATATCAATGTTCTTCCATTTAAATAGTCCACTATTGCCATCCATCTTGGGCTGCTCATGACTCTTTTTGTGACAATGTTTATACAACAGATCTCTTACGGTTACCACATGCAGCTTTCTTCTTAAGCATAGTGGAGTACAGAAGTGCATCTTAATCAGCCAAGCACACCAGTGCCCTTCTCCTCATGACTAAGCACAACCTCGTCATCCTTACCATCATGCACCTCTAATTTTCTCTTCCGTCTCCACTATTCCTAGGACATTCAATTAATGATTTTGAAATTCTAAAATAATCATGTGGGTGGCTACACAAATGGCAATGAACAGCACCATGGGGAATGTACTCAATAGCAGTTTTCTGAAGATGCAAACATGCTTTGTATACATGCAGTTTCTTAGGCCCATCTCAAAAAAAATCTTTTTAAAACAAAGGCATAACGTTAAAATATAAATCACTGACGACACGGTATTGGGGACAAGACAGGTTGACTATATATCTTAACCCTATCCAAGATGTTGCATTCTGATCATCTAACTCATTTCGACAGAATACACCATCTTGAAGAAGAATGAATGTATTATTCTTCAAATGTCAACTATGTTAGCTTTGTTTTTGTCAAGAATTAGAAAGCAATAAGGTTAAATTTTTAGTCAAGCCTATACTTAACACAAATCGATTGCATATTTCAAAATAGCTAGAATAACTTGAATGTTCCTAGTGTAAATAGACAGTAAATATTTAAGGGGATGGATATCTCAATTACCTTGATTTGATTATATGAATTTATCAAATTATCACATGTACTCCAAAAACATGTTCTTCTAATATGTATCAATAAAAAATAAATTTAAAAATAAAAAATTTAAAATATTTGTAGCTAACTGAAGAATGACCAATTTATTTTGAATAGAAAACATGCAGATAGAAAAACTATCATGAAAATTTAAAACTTGTGAACAAAGGGTAGGAATTTTAAAACGGTAATTTTTCTTAGAACTTTATGAAGTTCAAGAAAAATACCTTAAAACCAATATAAAGAATAGCAGGCACTGGACTAAGCAGTTCACCCACAATATCATGTTTTAATCTCACCACAGCCATAAGGCGGTAATAGCATGCCTAGTTATCATTCCAATTCTTCCTGTTGCAAGTAACAGAAAACCAGACCCCATCTGGCTGAAGCCAGTAAGTGAAAAGACTAACAGGAGGGCCAGCCTCAGGGTTCAAATACGTCACCAGGACTGGGTTGCGTCCCAGTCTCAGCTCTGCCAGTTCCTGTAGAATCCTCCTTCCAAGGTTCACAGGGTGGCTACCATAGCTTCAGGCCCTCACCTCATGATGACAAGACAGCAACACAGCCGCCATTTCATGTCTGTTCTCATTTCTACATTCAGTTAGAATTGAAGAAATTTTCCAGTAGCACCCACAAAAATACTGAGTCCACCTGGTTGGCCTACCTAGATATATCGCCAGCCCTGATTTAAGTCGCTGTGGTCAGGGGCTTGGATTTTCTGGTTTGCTTAGGCTAGTCATACGTCCCATCCCAGGACTGAAGAAGCGCCAGGGCTTGTTGCTTTGCTGGAGAGTGGCTAATGTCCCCTTTACAAATAAGGAGCTCATGGTTTAGGAAGATGAGCTTGCCACAAATCAGATACTTGTAAAATAAGTCAAAATTTGAACTTAAGTCTACTTATCTGAGCCCAAAGTCTTACAACCATTTATGGCTGTTAACCTAACACCTACGTCGCGGAGTCCTAAGACTGCAAGGACCCTTCCTTTTCCTCCAGATCCAGTCTAAGTAGGTTGGTAATTTCTTCAGACCTTGCTTTCAGGGAAGTTTAAAAAAAAATTACTTGCATTTGTATATTTTCTTTGTATTTTCAGCCAAATTTCTTCTAATTAAAGTACAACATAAATTGAACCAACACAATAAAGTAATCGTCATTTTAAGAAAAAACAAACTTCTGCTGATTTCTGCTTCTGGTCATGGAGTGTGAGGGACCAGATTTAAGTTCTTAAACAACTACAAAATCAGACCAAAAAATACAATGGTTTCCAGGCATTGGACGACAGGCAGTGCAGGGCTGTGATCCTTAAGAGAAGGGAAGCAGCGAGCCAGGAGTTTCCAGGCCACAACCCAAATGGAGGCCAACAGAGTAACAGCAGAGGATACAGAGAGAGGGTTCCAGGGGCCAAGACGCAATCCGAGGGGAAGCCCTTCCGTGGAGAGCTGGAGTCCTGGAGCGGCCTTCTCGAGTCTTCCCGAGCAGGTCTGGGCAGCGAGGAAACATCGAGGCTGGAGTGAGCCAACCGGAGAAAGAACAGCCCCGAGCTCACAGGGGCGGGGAAGAGTTCCAGCTCGCGGCAGTCCCTGGGAGGAACAGCGCACTATTTGGGGCGTCGAGTTGGGGCGTCGAGTAAAGCACCGGAAGGCTCCGCTCAGGAGCGTGAACAGCATCGCCTGCTGCAAGCCTGGAAAGGAACGCGTTGCCTCGTCACTGCGATGTGTCACACGCGGCTTAGTCACCTCGGGAGCAGGAAAAGGCCAGCGGGCCACGCAGGGATCACCGGGGCCCGCATCCAACGCAAACGGCCAGGCCCACGAAACAGGAAACACAACCCGCAGCGAGAAGCAAAGGGATCCACAGAGAGGGGCCAGGAGTCACGGACGACGCCAGGCAATCGGCGCCCACGCTTCCGCGGGCCAGGACGCCCGAGAGGCACAGGGGGACCGGGGAATGCCCCAGAAAACTGCCCTCGACTAAAAGCGCAGCGAAGGGGCGGTGCGCTCGAGACCCTGGAACGGGAACGACCACAGACACGCAGGGAAACGACCGGGTCCCAGGCCCAGGTGGGCGGGCGGCTGAGGAGCGTGGCTGCACCCACAAAGCCGCCAGCGGCTGCGGACTACAGCGAACCCGGCGCGGGACTCGGCCCTCACGACACGAGTCACTGCATGAGGCCTGGGCGGCTGCACGCCCCTGCGCGTCAGCCCGCGGCGCCCAAACACCCTGCCAGGCAATCCCCAAACACGCCCGCAAAGCGAGCCTCGACTGGCACGCACCTGCGTCTCGACGCTGACGGCGGGCGCGGGGCTGAGGCCGGTGAGCATGCGCAATGTGGTGTGGACCGGGCGTGGCCGGCAAGCATGCGCAGTGTGGGCCGGGCGGGGCTGGCGAGCATGCGCAGTATGGGGCAGGGCGGGGCTGGCAAGCAAGCGCGAGGGGAGCCAGCGCGGAGGCGGGCGTTGCTACGGCAACGGCGGGCAGGCGGCCGGGGAGTTGCCAGAGGGAACCCGGGCATACATCCCTGGGTTCCGGTGTTCCCGGCGCAGTCAAGGCACGGAGAGGCTTTGGGGCGGGGGCGGAAAGAAGGGCGGCCCGCCAGGGGGTCCGTGGACTCGCTTTGGCCTCCTCTGAGGCGGGCCGGCGATGGCCGCAGCTGTGAGGCGAGGTCGGGTCCCGTAGCGGCGCGCAGCCTCCTCGGGGGACTCGGGGTCCTGGTTGGTTTCCACAGCTCTTCCTAAGGGTACGAATTTACGGCGGCCTAAAACCTTAGAACAGTGATGCCACGTCGGTAATTTCAGAACCCAGTAGGACCCGCTGTCATCAGGGGCCCCAGGCGCGGGGTGGTGTCGGCTTTCAGGGGAATTGGAGCCTCGTCGCCGCGCGCCTCCGGCATGAGTAGGATCTCAGAAAACGGTCAGCGGGGTTCGGAAGGCAGGAGATAAACACCAAGACCCTACTAGAATTGCATCTTTACGTCCTAGGCTTGGTCTCGTGTACTTTTCTTGAGCGTGTTTAATTAGCTGAAATCACTTGCTTTGGCACCCCAACGGTCGTTTTTGCCACCAAGCTCTGCCTCTTGAGCGTTTAATACTGGGATTTACAAAGCAACGTGTTCCTGTTCATCTTAGCTTTCAATACTGGGCAAGGGTTACGTTTCTAACCCTGCCAGTGCCACAGGCTCATTATGTATTGAAGGACTCACCTGGTGTTTGGTTTTCTCATTTATAAAGTGGAGCTGGACTAGATATCTGAAGCGTTTTCAATACCTTTAAATTCTAAATTTTAAACTCTAAAATTTAATGATACCGTAGGACTTTAAAAGAGTACAGGTTTCAAAAGCTCCTCACCTTGATATTAGTGACAGTGGCCTACCGTGTAGAAACTTGAGATTAAACTGCGCACTGCAGATACCACCCGACCGTTTTTAGTGTGATGCACACTATCTTCTGCAGCTTATAGGCTTTTTGGAAACAGGAACTGAGAAAATTCTGGCAGTGATCTTGCAGGATTTTAAATTCTTTCCACCATTTCTCCAAGTTCAGTTGTCTTGATGAGATATGGGGTGGAACTTCTTTCAAACATCTCTCGATGCCAGAATTGAACGGGAACAGGGAACGGTTGTAGTAAGAACCATCATCAAAGCCTCTGCAGGACTTGAGCAGCGACTGACGTTTTTACTCCTAACCCTGGATATCAGAGATTTGGTTCCACTGTGCTTTTCTGTCTCTGCACTCACGCCTTAGTGAGTTTGTTCTTTCGGTTGGAGTAATTTAATACAAGTGTTAGTCCTTAGATTATATTGGATTAATTTCTCTTGGGATTAATTTCTATTTTTACAGTTAGGCCCTCAATACAGTAAGTCCTCACTTAACATCATCCATAGGTTCTTAGAAACTGGAGCTTTAAGCCATGCAGTGTACAAGGAAACCAGTTTCACCATATGTTAATTGATATAAATAAGAGGTAAGTTCCCACAGCACATTCCTGGTCACAAAAACATCACCAAACTTCTAAGTAAAGACCGAAGCACTTCTAATATGAAACGCTGAAATACATATAAGCTCTACATACATTTAAGAAAGATCATTACCCAATTTCTGGTGAATCCATGAGTGACCAGGTCGTGGAGGGGCTGCGTTAAATCAAAGGTAATGTTGGCCAAGCCAAAGCTCTGAAGCGCCTCCCCCTACCATGTAGTTTCAAAACAACAGCCAATTCTCAGCCCGCTGGGCCTTTCCTACTGCATCAGGTATTGTCCTGCATCTCTGTGTGATTACCGTGTGCTTTACGAATTTTTATTTTACAATAATTTGTATCCCTCCGTTTTCCAACCTCCTTATTCCAGTTCAGGGTGGCAGGGGACTGAGCCCATCCAGGCAGCTCAGGACCAAGGAGGGCAACAGCCCTGGAGAGGACGGCATCCCATGGCAGGGCACACTCAACACTCACAGTTACTCAGACGGGGACATGCCAGTGAGCCTCACGTGCACAGCCTTGGGATGTGGGAGGAACCCGGGGTGCCTGGAGGAAACCCACAGCACGTGGGGAGAACGTGCAAACTCCACACAGTGGCCCCTGCCGGGGATCAATTTCTTTTCTCATCAACGTTACAAGGAAACGATGTTAGAAGAAATGTGTTCGAGGGCCTCCTGTGCCAGTTCTTAGATTACTTGAATAACTTTCTATTTCTCCTCATCACAGTATATTTTGAATACATCTGTCTTCATAAAATACACCATGTCCAAAATCTAGAAGGGCCAATTCCAAACTATTCCACCAGCTTTGAAGGGAATTGAAGCAAGAATAACAACAGTAAGTTCTGTGTGAAAAGACCTACTTTAGATACTTCAAAGGTCTCATTAATCCTTGCGGCAACCCTGCAAAGCCAGCATTGTTAGACCTGCTTTATAGATGAGGATCATGAGGCTCAGCTGTGGTTCAATATCTTGTGCAGCAAAGTGGTGGAATTCAGTTGGAACTCAAGTTGGTCTGTCCCCATATTCTGTACTTCTGTGTTCTGGAGAGACTGAAGTTAGCCAGTGTTCCTCTTGCGTTCCAGTTTCTTCATTGTTCCCTTTCTCCCCAAAAGAAGCATATCATGCTGATTTCCAGCCTGCCGGTTCTTTCCTCCTACCTGCAGTGTGCCATGTTCATTTCCCTCTACGTATCTTTCAAATGCCAGTTTAACTAGTTTTTCCGTTACAAGTCTCCAGTGTTAGCCTGAAATTTTGTAGTACTTGTGTATCATGTTATATTTAGCAATGGATTAATTCCTAGTAATTAACCATTTGTATTAATGTGTCCTCAGGAGCTCAGGGCTGAACTGTTTGAGGACAGGGATGAGTCGAAGCATAATTGACTTGAGTTCACCCCCTTCCTCCAGAACCAGAATGTGTAACTTAGTGCCACCCTGTAGCAGGCATTCCTGCCACTTCATGATCTGTTAGACTCTTACAGATCGTCCTCACAAACTGCATAGGTTTTTCTGTGCACTGTAGCTTTGACTTTCTGTTGACCATGTCTTTGCAGCAGAAGAATAGAAGGAAGGTGATGTGATGTGATGATAGAATTTGTGATAGCCAGGCAACAACTTTTCCTGATTCGGCATGTTAAAAAATAAGGTACACTATTCTTTTCTTAAACATACATATTATTTGACTCATGAAATGTATTTTAATTCAGCCATTTGAGAGTATAAAAACTAGTTTACAAACCCTGCTTCAACTAGGAATTGTCAGCAGGAATGGGCAATGCCAAGTGTGGCATGGGGCAGTGGATAGGCCGATGGAAAAACAATCTCTGGTGATATTTACTGCAGGCATCTCTTAGCTGTTTGGTGATTTTTATTCTGCACAGGAAATTACCAAGTTTTCACAAAAAGGCATAAGCTGAAATGGCAAGAGTCTCCTTAGTACTTGCCTGGAGTCTAATTTAATTATAGTGAAGCAGCATGGGTTTGTTTAGGCATGCACAGGTTTATAGGTCATAATGAATTTATTCATATTATAATTAAGCCTTTAGTAATTAAATGAAAAGATATTCCTGTATTGTTAACATAAATGCTGAGACGAGGGTCTGCTCCTGCTTAGGTAAACAATGAGTCAAGCGTTCCTTACTATTTGATTTGTTCGTATGTGCCATCAAAGTTGAGTATTGAAGCCTCAGTTCTCTTTTAAATGATATATTACATAATATTCATCTAAATATGACTTTTTTCCTACCTTTTAGGGTCACTCATCTAAGAAAGATAACTTGGCAGTCAATGCAGTTGCTTTACAAGATCACATTTTACGTGATCTTCAACTTCGAAATCTTTCAGTTGCAGATCATTCTAAGACACAGGTACAAAAGAAAGAGAACAAATCTCTAAAAAGAGATACAAAGGCAATAATAGATACTGGACTTAAAAAAACTATGCAGTGCCCCAAACTAGAAGATTCAGAAAAAGAATATGTTCTTGATCCCAAACCACCACCATTGACTTTGGGTAAGCTGATGTAGTCATTCATCTTTTGGCTTATTAGGGCTAAAAAATCTATTGAGATTAATAGTATAATTTTTTATGTTACAGAAATAATTTATTTATAATTATACAGAGAGGTATGTATGTATTGAAGGTGTGTATGTATTGAAGATTAAAAATGATAGGGGACCTTTAGAGCAAGAAGGCAATAAGTAAATGGCAAGTAGGATAATAAGTAAAAATGGGAGAACAAAAGAAATGTCTGTTGATTCACATTGATAAAAATAAATGAGTAAATAAATGGTGGAAAAGAAAAATCCCTTATAGTAGAATGAATATAACTCATAGAGATAGTAGACAGGGGATAGAAAATCACCTTTGGCAAACACCACAGTAATGATCATCATTACTGAAATTAGGAATGAGAAAAATTATGTGCAGACACAGAATATTGAGGTAGTTTCTCCAGAGATGCAAGTACACGGCAGGGAGAAAAACAGTAACTTCACAGTTACTTCAGCTGTACAGTTGTAACACTTGGCAGGCAGCGCCTGCACCAAGTAATCCTAGTTAGGTCAGCAGTAACGCACGGGCCAGCCTCACGTGTCTCCTGCTGAAAGGTGCAACAGCACTTCTGTGGCATTCTTACAAAAATGCATATTTGAATTTAATCATGAGGAAACCTCAGACCAACCCAAGTGAAAGACATTCCACACAGTTCCTTGCTAGTACTCTTCAGAAGTGTCAAGTCAACAGAAGCAATTGAAGACCTAGAAACTGTTCCAGATTATAGGAGACTCAGGACATAGCTGCAAGTGCAGTCTGTGATCCTGGATCAGATCCTAGTTCCGAAAAAAGACATGAGTGTGACAGAGAACCAGACCTGCAGAAGGCATGTAGGCTAATTGATAGATTATAGCAACATTAATTTCATGGTTTTAATCTTTGTACTAGGGTTATATAAAAGGTTAACATTTGGGTTTAGGAACATATGATAATATTTTCTTTTTACAAGTGTGAATATTTATTTAGAATAAGACCAAAACTTGCAACAAATTAGGAATTTCAAAAAACATGAAATATATCCTAAACAAAAATCAATAAAAATAGCAATAATATTTTGTATTAATTAGCTTTCTGAAATATCTCTATAATACTTTTTCCATCTCTTTTGATTGCTGGATACTCTTTGATCATATTTTCATGTGACAATAATTCTGTAATGTCATTCTCTATAGAAATAAGTCAGCCTTACCTCCGTCATGGCTGATTGAAATTCTTTCCTTACGATAGGTGGGATGCATATAGCATGCAACTTGACACACATTCTTACTGTGTGTAGTATTGCTACAAGTTTGTGCCTGTAAATAAAGGCATGCAGATCAATTCCATTTCTTCTAATTAATAAAAGAAAGGACATGTATTATGCATTTATAATTGTAAATGCTGTTTTTAAGTATATTAGTTTCCCAGTGCTGCCGCAACAAATTAGTACAAACTGGGTGGGTTAAGTTTTCTCAGTGTCCTGGAGGCCAGAAGTCTAAAGTGGCGCCATTGGCAGGGTTCTATGGGAGAATCCTAACTTACTTTTCCCTGGTGGTTCCTGGCATTGCTTAGCTTGTGGCAGCATCACGCCAGTCTCTGTCTCTGACTTCACACAATCTTCTTCTCTACGTGTGATTGTACCCTCCCTTTCCTCTTCTTATAAGGATACCATTCATTGGATGTAGGGCCAACTTTAAACCAGTATGACCTCATCTTAACTACATCTGCAAAGACCCTATTTCCAAATAATGTCAACATCCTGAGGTTCCAGGTGAACAAGAATTTTGAGATGACGCTATTCAACCCAGTACATCAAGTATGCCCCTGATAGGGGAGAACTTCCATTTAGATTTGGCATCAATGAGAACAGAATCCTTCACTTACATTTGTTGTCTGGAAGACTTTTTCACAACATCAAGCTGAGTACTTTTCATACTTTGTTCCTTATCCACTACTCACATATATTACTGTGTTGATAGGTGCAAGAGGTCTTTTGATAGCTCACAGTGGCTAGGCTATGGTTTGAATGTTTGTCCCCTCCAAAGCTCATGTTGAAATTTCATTTTGTTTTGTTTTACTGAGATGGAGTCTTGCTCTGTTGCCCAGGCTGGAGTGCAGTGGCACAATCTCGGCCCACTGCAACCTCTGCCTTCTGGGTTCAAGTGATTCTCGTGCCTCAACCTCCCAAGTAGCTGGAATTACAGGTGTGTGCCACCATACCCTGCTAATTTTTGTATTTTTAGTAGAGACGGGGTTTTGCCATGTTGGCCAGGCTGGTCTCAAACTCCTGACCTGAGGTGATCCACCTGCCTCAGCCTCCCAAAGTGTTGGGATTACAGGTGTGAGCCACCACGCCTGGCCTGTTTTTTGATTTTTTTGTTTGTTTGCTTTTTGTGTGTGTTTCTTCTTTTTTATTTATTTTTATTTCAATAGCTTTTGTGGTACAAGTGGTTTTTGGTTACATGGATGAGTTATATAGTGGTGAATTCTGAGATTTTAGTGCACCCACCACCAGAGTAGTGTACATTGTACCTAAAGTGCAGTTTTTTTAATCCCACACCCCTCCCACCCTCTGCCTTCTGAGTCTCCAATGTTCATTATACCATTCTGTATGCCTTTGCATACCCATACGTTAGCTTCCACTTATAAGTGAGAGCATACAACATGAGTTACCTCACTTGCAATAATGGCCTCCAGCTCCATCCAAGCTGCTGCAGAAGACATTTTTTCATTCATTTTTATGGCTGAGTAGTGTTCTATGGTGTATATATACCATATTTTCTTTATCTACTCATTGGTTCATGGGCACTTAGGTTGGTTCCATATCTTTGCAGTTGTGAATTGGGCTGCAATAAACATACGTATGCATGTGTCTTTTTCATATAATGACTTCTTTTCCTTTGGGTAGACACATCCTTTGTGTTGTTTGTTGGCCTTTATCTAATTATAGGATTTCCCTTTTAGCAAGTTGCTAGAGGTTTTTTTTTCTTGCTGATTTGTTTGAGTTCCTGGTAGATTCTGGATACTAGTCCTTTGTTGAGAATTCTTCATACTGTTTTTACAACCTTTTGTAAATCTGAAATTATTTTATACTGAAAAGTTAGAAATATGATTTTTAAATGGTGGGCATAGAAAATAGGTTTGGTTGAGGACCATGTGTCCTAGCACAGGTCAGATGGATCTGGAGGTGCTGGAAGGCCTGTTGTGTTGGAGTCGCACAAGGTGGAGGGGACCTCTTCCCACAGCAGTGGCAGGGGAGATGTTTGATGCTGTCTTCCTCTGAACTTCTGCTAACAAGCTTGTTGTCTTCTAGAAAACAGTGTGGCTCATGAACATGTTGAGACTTGGAATAATGTCATACAACAGTTTAGTGAAGATCCTCTGTTGTGCCTGTGTGGTTTAAAATGTAGATGACCAAATAGTTTCATCATAATCAATCTTAATCAGGAAAAATTTAAATTAGACATAAAGAGGAACGTCCCAATTTGGAAAATAAGTAAAGTTATTAAGGAAAATGCATGAGACCTTTTTTCAGGACCTCTTTATGGAAAAAATCTTGATTGTGCATATTAGTTACTAATGACATTGAACCATATGCTCTTTACTATCTATATGTAATATTCCACTTGGATTTCTGTCTTTTCTTGCTGATTTACTGGAGTTCTTTGCATATTCTACATAGTAATCTCTTGTTGATTTAGCCAGTGAAAATATCTTCTGTTCTTTTACCATCTTTTAAATTATATCTGTCGTTTTATATTGAATACAATTTTCATTCTGATTAATGTTAAATCCATTGTTTTTGTTTTTGTTTTTTACTTTATTGCTGCTTGGGGGAGACTTAAGATTTTCTTCACCATTCTGAGAGTGCAAGGATTTTTCTACATTTTCTTTAACCTTTTACATTTCACATTTAGATGTCGCCACAGTTTGTGTTGCTTATGATACTGGGAAAATCGTGGTTAAATGAGGTTAAAGCATGTTCTGTTCTCTCCTTCCAAGGCTTCTGTTTCTATGTCAGTATTGCACTGTTTTGATTAATAGAGTCTTGTTATATGTCTTAATAGCTGCTAGGAAAAGACCTTTCCTCTTTTTTTTCCTCTAAAGCTGCCCCATTTTCTACATAAAATTCTGCTGGAGATGTTTTTTGAATTGGATTTGTAGATGGGGGAAATACCGTATTTACAATGTTATCATCTGATCCACAAATATGGTGGCATCTCACACCATTTAGATCTTTTTGTCTCCGACTTCTAGGGGTTTTCTGAGCAAGTCAGTTGATCTCTGCAGTGATTCTTATTGTCTGTGCCTTTCTACTTTTATGCCCCTTCTTCTTTTGCCCCGCTTTGTTTTCAATCTGGACAGGATCTCCTGAGCTGTGGTGAATACACGTAGTAATACCTAGCGTTTCTGTCTTGTTCCTGAACCTAACACATTTCATTTCCCTACTTATGTGATGTTTGCCCTTTGTTTATTGTTCTGTTTTGTGGTGTTTGTTGGCCTTTATCTAATTATAGGATTTCCCTTTTAGCAAGTTGCTAGAGGTTTTTAAACTCATTAATAGGTGTATTTTTTTAGGTGCTGTTTTCCTGCAACTTTTCAGATGAACATGTTTGTTGTGGGTTTTCTCCTTGAGTTCATTTGTGCCGTAAATTACAGTGACAGACTCTGATATTGAATCTTTGTGCATAGCTTGAATAAACCCTACTTGCCCACGGTGTTTTTCAAATTCACTGTTGCATTCTGATAACTAATTCTCGTTCAGGATGTTTGACGTTTAACCATGGATTACCCTGGACTATGATTGTCCTTGTCTGGTTTTATTATCAAAGCCATATAAGTTTCGCCAAATAAGTTGGGCAGTGTTCCCTCTTGTTCAGTATTCTGGAATAACAGAAAATAGGGATGATATGTTCCTTAAAAGTTTGGGGTAACTCAATTGTAAAACCATCTGGGCCTGAGGCTCTTTTGTTCCTTTAAGTGGGGTGAGGAGAGGTGATGGATTAGGATGCGTTTGGCTGCAAGTATACGAACAACACACTGAAAGTGATGTCAGCCTTAACGGTGTGTGTCATTGTTCACAGCAGTTCTGGTTTGGTGGCTTATTGATGTTTGCCGGGACCAGCCTCCTTCCGGTGCTGCCGTCGGGTGCTGCTGCCCTGTGCATGGACACAAGAGGGTGCACAGCCCCAGGGTCAGTCCTCAACAACAAGGGATGAGCTGGAAAGGCGGGGGAGAAAGTTCCCAACAGACCTTCCTTCCGCTTCACCTGAGATGGCCACATGCCCATTGATAGTCTAAAAATTGGCATAGGGTAGCAAGACTTCCATGACGTGCTTAGATCCATCAGTAGACCTGTGAGGCTGAGCCCATTTCCACTGATACGCAGTATGGTTCTGCAGGCAAGATGAGCGCTGTATGTGCTACTGATTTTCAACATTATTGCCTTGTGGCCAGAGAACACAGCAGTTTGCTGAAATCTGTCAATACAATTATTTACCTTCCCTCCCGTTCTAAGGTCTTGATTAGTTTATAAATATAAAGCCAGGTTTGCATGATGGGGAGATGTGGATGCTTGAAGTTGAAGCAGTTGGCATTGACCATAGCAGAGTCTGGAGTGTGCAGCAAGCGCCCACCCAGGTCTAAGAGGAGCAGTGGCGCCGGGTCCCCGTCTCTCCCTGAAGAGGAGCAGTGGCGCCGGGGGCCCCGTCTCTCCCTGAAGAGGAGGAGTGGCGCTGGGGGCCCTGTCTCTTCCTGCTCCCACACCTTGAGCCAAAGGCAAAGAGCTGGCCTGAGGCAGCGCCCCTCCTCTGCAACCTCAGTCTCAGCCTCTTCAGTCTTACTGTTTCCTTTGTTTCTCTGCAGGCCAAGTGCTCTCTCACTAATGGCCATCTGCACATCCTTTTCCTCCATCTAGAAAACCTCCCCCTTCACCCACTGCTGTTACTCTTCACCCTGCGGGTCTCCATTTAATGCCACTTTGGTCAGGTAACCTTCTCTGGGGTCACAGCTCCTCATCCAAGCCCTGCATGCCATTCTCCATAGCAGTCATCACACTTGTAGCTGCTTGATTCTTACCAGAAGCTCCATGGGCATAGTTCCAGAAGTAAAATAGTTCTATGAGGATTATAACAGAAAGTGTAGCAGTCCCTTGACCTTTTTGGGGCATTACTCTAAAGCAGTCATTTTCAAATCCTTTGGTTCATTCTTCTGGTATTATTTTTAATTTTTTTTTTTTTTTTTTTTTTTTTTTTTTTTTGAGACAGAGTCTTGCTCTGTCACCCAGGCTGGAGTGTAGTGGCGTGATCTCAGCTCACTGCAACCTCCGCCTCCCAGGTTCAAGCGATTCTCGTACCTCAGCCTCCCGAGTAGCTGGGATTACAGGTGTGCACCGCCACACCTGGCTAATTTTTGTATTTTTAGTAGAGACAGGGTTTCACCATGTTGGCCAGGCTGGTCTCGAACTCCTGACTTCAGGTGATCTGCCCACCTCGGCCTCCCAAAGTGCTGGGATTACAGGTGTGGGCTACCACGCCCGGCCCTATTTTTAATATTTCTAAATAACATGTCTGCACTGCTGTTTTGTTAATTTTCAGTTCTGGATATCTCTTCTTACTGTAGAAGATCAAGATTTAGCATAATGTTTTCATAACTTGTGGTTAGACTAATATACATTCAGTGTTTACTCTGTTACAATTCCGTGACTTCACTCACAGCTGAGCCATGTGGTATTCTATATTACAATTTCCTTCTCAGACATTTTTCTATTTTCCCTGAAGTTATGTCTTATTTTTTCACATGTTTTAGTTTCCTCTATCATCACTCATCACTGATTCATCCTTAAAATCTCCAGAAATACATTCTCTCAATACATTAAAATATACCAGGGTACTTTATGGATGAGGACGTTGCTTCTGGAATCCTCTGTGGTTCTCTCCCCTGGCCCCTCTCCGGGCTCCCTCTTGAGCAGCATCCCGGGACCCCAGGGTCTCTCCTTGGATTCTCTCTGCCTGGACGTCATGGCGGCCTCCTCCGTGGTTTCTGCCCTCGCGGTGGCGAAGCTCCTCTGTCAGTAGCTCGCTGGGGGAGTGCGGAGGAGACCCAGACAGAAGCTCACGTGCATAGCAATGTCTTTGTTCTTTTCTCACATTTGATTGTAGCTAATAAGGAATCTTGATATGGAAATCTTTCCTGCCTCCGAATTTTGAAGGAATTGTCTTCTCCTGTCTGGAGTGCTGTGGATGAATCTGATGCAGTTCTGATCCTGATCCTTTTTTGAGGCCTGTTTTTTTTTTGAGTCTGCTTTCTGTCTCCGAGATTCTCACAGTAATGGGACTCGGTGTTCTGGGTACTTGCTGGGCCCTCTCAAACCAGAAGCTCATGTCCTTTGCTTCTGGGAGATGTTTTGGACTATTTTCTTTAAAATTTTTACTTCCCATTTTCCATGTTTTCTTTCTAGAATGCTAGTTTTTCAGATGTCACACCACCACCTAGACCGGTCCCTTGATTTTCTTATTTTCTGTCTCCTGATATATGTTTTTCTGTGAGATTACAGTCACGTGCCATATAGCAGTGTTTCAGTCAACAACAAACTACAGTGGTCCCATAAAGTTATAATGGAGTTGAAAAATTTCTACCACTTTGTGACATCTTGATAACTCTGACCCTATGTAGGCCTAGGCTAATATGTGTGTTTGTGTCTTCGTTTTTAACAAAAAAGTTAAAAAAAAAATTTGAGGCTGGGTGCGGTGGCTCAAGCCTGTAATCCCAGCACTTTGGGAGGCCGAGACGGGAGGATCACAAGGTCAGGAGATCGAGACCAGCCTGGACAACATAGTGTTTTAAGCTAAATGTTATGCAAAAGAGTCAAAAAGTTAAAAAATTTAAAAGTTTAGAGAGTAAAAAAGCTATAGTAAGCTAACTTTATTATTGAAGAAAATACATTTTTACAAATTTAGTGTAAGTATAGACTGTTTATGAAGTCTACAGTGGTGTATAGTCATGTCCTACGCCCTCACACTCACACATCACTCACTCACTGACTCACCCAGAGCAACTTCTAGGCCTGCAAGCTCCATTCATGGTGAGTGCTCTCCACATGCACCATTTTTAACCTTTATACATATTTTTACTGTACCTTTGCTGTGTTTGGATGCACAGATCCTTACCATTGTGTTACAGTTACCTGCAGTATTCAGAACAGTAACATGCTGTGCAGCTGTGCAGTCTAATCAGCCGTACCGTGTAGCTTTGATGTCTGGTGGGCTGTACCAGCTAAGCACGTGTACATACGCTGTGATGTTAGCAAGACGACCAAATCACCTAACGGCACATTTCTTAACAATCGCCTGTTGTTAAGCAACTCCAGACTGTATCTCAGCTTTCTCTTCCAGCCTTTCAGTGGACGTTCACATTTCTACTCTAAAAGCCCAAGAGCTCTTTCTGTACTCAAAGTGTCCCTTCATAGCTTCCTGTCATGTTTTGTTAATGTAACATTTTATCTTCTATTTCTGAAGATATCCTTGTAGGTCAATGCCTTTGTATGCATTGACCCTTCTTTGAGGTGCGGGGAGGTGGTAAAAGGTGACACTTCACTTCCTGCATTTTGCCTGAGGATATTGCAGTTGCTTTTCAAGGCAAGTGTTTCCCACCGCACTGTCAGCTCGATGCCAGTCAGCACATGCTGGGTACCCATGTGTTATTGAAATAAGAACTTTATTCTGACCATGATGATACGTCACAGGAAGGTTTTAGCAGAGGAGGTGCAGGATTGATGTAGAGGCCACTGGTGGCAGAGCAAGGTGAACTGGGAGAGGCAGTGCTGAGGGCTGAGGCAGGTGAGAACTGGGAGAACCTTGGGCCAATACGTGTGAACAATTAGTATTCCTCAGTTTTTCTTTCATAAAATGGGATATCATTCTTGCTTGCCTTATTGAATTATTGGGAAATGAAATAAGGTATGGGAAATTCTTTGTAAATAAAAAACAAATGTATTGAAAACGTAAGGTATTATTCCCACTGACTTCTGTGCCCTCGTAGGAAAACAGCGTCCTCTGTACAGTCTGCCATTTGTATCTGTGGGTTTGGCATTCACAGATTCAACCAGCCACAAATCAAAATTTTAACAAAGGAGTAAAAAATAACAATAGGACAATCAAAATAATACAAATTAAAAACAATATAGTATAACAGCTATTTACATAGCACTTGCATTAGGAATTATTGGTAATCGAGATGATTGGCAGTATACAGGAGGATATGCATGGGTTGTATGCAAATATTCCACCATCTTCTGTCAGGGACTTGAGCATCCTTGAGACGTCTTGGAACACTTTCCTTGTGGATACCAAGGGACAGCTTCTATTATGAAATAAAGTATGTGATCTATATGTAGTTCTTTAATAATTGTTTGCAAATGGTGTCATTAAAATTATAGGTGGGTGCCATATGCTAAAAGACATTCTAACTGCTGTCTGTGCTGTCTGCTGTCTTCCTTTAGCACAGAAGTTGGGCCTCATTGGGCCTCCACCACCTCAGCTGTCATCTGATGAATGGGAGAAGGTGAAACAGCGCTCCCTCCTGCAAGGGGACTCGGTGCAGCCGTGCCCCATCTGTAAAGAAGAATTCGAGCTTCGACCTCAGGTGTTTAGCGTATGAGGGTGAGCTAGAGAAATCCTGGGCTGTTTCCTAGGGATGAGGCCCAGAGCTGGAGCCTAAGATTCCAGGCTTCCTTTTCCCAGTTTCATCCTCTTGTGTGAGCCTCACACACTTCCATTTTCTTTTCCATTAATTAAAGTGTGTGAAGAGCTAAACACCCTCATTAAATAGTTTTGTTTGTTTACTGACTGGTATTCTCAAGTACTAACGTTTGTACAAAAGGAATGTTTCTGTTCAACAGGCCCCATGTGGCTGTGCAGACAACTGGGGGCTTCCCAGGAGCAGCTGTGTCCCAGTGCGGGAAGGATGAAAGCAGAGGAACTCTTACGTTGTTTTGTGATTTGAGTCAGAAAAGAAAAGAAAAAAAAAAAACTGTGCTTGAATGTCTCCAAAGAATTTATGAGAAAATCTTTAAGAAAAGTAAAATCTTTTAATGATTTCTATTCATGAAACTTTACCATAGTAAGATTGATGATACTACTCTGGGTTAACAGATAATACACATACACACACACACACACACACACACACACAGAGAGAGAGAGAGAGAATGCATGTAGGGTTTTTTTCTATACATATTTTGTCTGCCTAACTAAAAAAACAGTCTCTTGAAGTTGGGGACACTTAGATTTATCAGAAGTGTGTGTGTGTGTGTGCGCGTGCGCACGTGTGCACGATTGCCCTGTAATGATTTCCCACGGAGTGTGGCATGACGCTTCCTGCATAGCAGGCCCTCAGAGATTTGCTGAGAAAATACAGCAAATACAATTAAAATCAGCCTTGGAGTTCGTAGCCTGGGAACCCAGGCTTATTACAGTCTAGGCAAATGAACTCTGAGTCTTCGCTGAATTTGAGTAAGTTTCATCTGCAGAAAGCTCACAACAGTTACACTTCTCTTCACTAATTTGAATTCATAAGTTACTTAGACATACTTATTCCATTTCTCTATCAGGACCTAATCTTACGTATGTGAAAGTTGGGTATTTTGGACAGATTTTAGCCCTAAAACCACAAATTGTCTAGGATAATTTAGTACTTTAGGTAGCAAAACTGTGAATAAAATCAGAGGGTGTCTTTCTGGCTAAGCAACCTCTTTCTTATACTAAAATATCGAGCCTGGAGTGTCTGTATGAAGAAAGAAAAGTGAAAGTATCTTATGGGCATCAGGGTGTACCCTGCCCAACATTTCTTTCTGTTTTTTATAAATTTCTCCCTAAATTCTATTATTTTTATTTGGTTTTGATATAGAACCTATCCTGTATATTTGGCACTTCTAATGATCGTTTCCGTGTTCAGATTTTTCCTTAGTTATAAACAATAGTTGGCATTTTTACAACATTTAATGATTTCAGAAGGCCTTCAATTAATTTCATATAGTAGGCATTCTGCCCATTTAGCAGATGAGGAAATAAAAAATAATTCAAATGGTTCATAGTAGGCCAGCTTAGAAAGTATGGAGTCCTGCTGGAATCCAGTCCTACCTTCTAGGCCATTTTTAGTATGTTTTCCACCACTTACTCCTTGATTTTTGTTACATCAGAGAATGTTTGCCAATAAGAAATATTTGTGGACATTTAAAAAGATAACACTTTAATATACTGGAGTCTAATGTTGCTCAATATAGATAGAATGTATGTTAAGGAAACACTGAAAAGTATTCTATAAAGGATGAATGAAGTATAGAAAAGATTGCTATTCAACGGTAGTAATAAAAAAGGACCCATATTACTGAGTTTATTCAATTCAGACTTACTCTTGGCAATAAGTTTCAAGAAAAGGTTTTACAACTTTCTGAGTTCTACTTATTTCTGTATTTCTTCCATTTAAGAAGAAAAGCACACATTGAGTGAAGGCAGGTGGGATTCACTTTAAAAACTGTTAAGTTTTCCCCACAGCAGGCACCCTGGGCCGCCTGAGACTGAAACCTCACCCGGGAGGGGCCCAGACTGCAGTCACCCGAGTCAGACTCTTGACAGGAAGGGAAACCCTCCGCCTGCCCCCACTGCTCTGCTCCGTCTCACAAGTTCCCCCACTTTCCTCCCCATTGCTGGAAGCAGCCCCGCCCCAAGGGAAGCCTGGCCTTCGTGTGGCAGCCCGCAGGGCCTGGCGCTGGTGGGCTGGTGGCTCTGTCCCTTCTACTGAGTACCCGCTGCCTTCTTCATTTGGTCTAAGCTTCAGTCTTTTGTCACAGCCCAGAATATCACTGTTTAGTGGGGAATTTGGGTCACAGAAAGGTGAAGTTTTCTTGTGAGCACACTCCCTGCATTAAAAAAAAAAAAAAAAAAAAAAATGACTCCTATGTCTCCATGATGTGTTGCTATTTAAATTTAAGACTGTCAGAATTATATCTCAGTAGGGCTATGATTTCACAAAAACTGGGGGGCATAACTGAGCTGTACAAAGACCTAAATGGTATTTACTTAGCGTTTCCCTGGCCCCACTGGACGGGCCCCCCTCCTCACCCCTCCAGTTTGCAGTCTTTGCCTGCATCTAAGGGAAACACTCATTTTGTCATTGTTTCGCTCTTAAGTATACACTCATTTTGATAATTACATATCAAACTTCATGTGTTTATTTGATATTTCAGATCATTAATTTTTCTTGTTTAGAGTATATACTTGTGCTGTGCTAAACAAACAATAAATAGTATAAACATCAAAGTTATAAATTTGCCTTTTTAATTTTTAAAGAAATAATACAGCTTACCTTCTAAGCATTCAGGAGTTTAACTGTTGCATTCATGCTGCTTCTCTTTTGTAAACTTCAATGTCGTTCTGTTTCCTCATGAACAGGTGCTGCTTTCATGCTCCCATGTGTTCCACAGAGTAAGTCCGCCCCTCACGCCTGTTCAGGTGCCCCACACATCGCTCTTACAGTGCAGAGAAACTATAGTCATTTTCAAGGCTCCTGAGAAGAGCCATTTATTTTATTCATCACCACCATCTATAGTTAAAGAAACATGACTGTAGGCTACAGTACAATTCATCCTATTTTGAAAATCATGAGTTTTGTGACAAAAGAACCACAAATGTTTATGTAACAGATTGTTGTCAGTAATGCGTGTCAGTGACAGCTAAATTCACATGATCGATCTGCATGTGGTCCCATAGACACGCATGACTCACCTTTGTGCTAGTGGATTTCAGAAGTTTTTGATGTCTTTGCATGTATATTCTTGTAAGAAATCGCTTTTGGAACAGGTTTCATGAGGAAGGTGGTAGCACCTGATGAAACTTCCTCACTTGATAACCTAAATTGGGCTAAGTTTCATAGTTACGGGAGAAAAGAACACTGTAATTAGAACACTAACATTGGAAGTAAAGACGTTGTTTATAAGTAATTGTAAAATTTTAAGTGAAATGTTTTTCTTCAGGCATGTCTTCAGGCTTTTGAAAAGTTCACAAACAAGAAAACGTGTCCTCTCTGTAGAAAGAACCAGTATCAAACCCGAGTGATACACGATGGGGCTCGCCTGTTCAGAATAAAGTGTGTGACCAGGTGAGGACGCCAGGCCCATTTGGCGCTAAGCAGACACTTACAGGTCAGGCTGTGACAACTAACTTGTTTTTTTTGTTTTTTTTCTTTTTTTTTTTTTGAGACAGAGTCTCGCTCTGTCGCCCAGGCTGGAGTGTAGTGGTCGGATCTCAGCTCACTGCAAGCTCCGCCTCCCGGGTTTACGCCATTCTCCTGCCTCAGCCTCCCGAGTAGCTGGGACTACAGGCGCCCGCCACCTCCCCCGGCTAGTTTTTTGTTTTTTTTAGTAGAGACGGGGTTTCACTGTGTTAGACAGGATGGTCTCGATCTCCTGACCTTGTGATCCGCCCATCTCGGCCTCCCAAAGTGCTGGGATTACAGGCTTGAGCCACCGTGCCCAGCCTAACTTGTTTTTTAAATAGTGGGATTTTATCTCTCTTCTTGGCCACTATAATTTCCCCAGGGCCTTATATAGCACAGGGCTTATAACAGCTACTAAAGTATAGTAGTTGGTTCAGAGTCATCATAAATTAGTCATTTTCAAATATCTGTGTTTTAGAATCCAAGCCTACTGGAGAGGATACGTTGTCAGAAAGTGGTACAGAAACCTGAGGGAAACAGTACCTCCCACAGACGCCAAGTTAAGAAAAAAATTCTTTGAAAAAAAGGTAGGTAGAGATCATGAATTCTCCAGACATGGTCTCTGTGTGGGTGATTCACTTGGGGTCAGGAAGGCTAACAGAGGTGATAAAACTTTGAGACTTACTTCACTTTGAGGGCCTTTTATAAATGGTTGAGACGCTGCTAAAAATCCTATTTAACTTAAATTGACTTTCCAACCCAGACGGTAAAATACTTTTAGACTTTCTTTTCTAGTTAAATCATAAAATTAGGTTAAATCAGAGCAACTTCTGTTTGGCCATTTTGTGCTAATTGTTTAAATAAACTTACCTCTTCAGACACAAGACTGGAAACCAGCTTAATTTTTCCCATCTCCCGGGCTATACGTAAATGAAGACATCTGCTGCACATCTCATAGTAATGAAAACAGAAGCCACCTGTAAAAGTAAAGCCCCCACATGCTACCATTGTATTGAGTACCTCGTGGGGTCATCACAGTGAGCCTCAGAGCTAACTTCCACGTCTGCCCTTCCTCTTAACCACTACTTATGTTTCAGTTTTACTTTTGGGGGACTTATTTAACAATTCCCATTCCTTGTCCCCATACGAAAAGGACCGTCCTGCCCCATCAGCCCGTGGCTTCAGGCGAACAGCAGCAGCCCCGAGGCTGTCATATGAAAGCCTGAGAAGAGCTGTAGCATTTATAATGGCACAGCACACAGTGGGTGCTGGAAATTCTGTATTTATTATCAGTATTAACTCATTTCCTAGAATATGGAGATGAGTTACTGTGTGTTTGGCCAGTCTGTTCCTTCCTGAGAGCAGTGTCTCTCATCTTCAGAGATCGTTCATCTCGGGTGTTCCTTCTCAATTTGGTAAAGAACTGCCATGCACAATTGCTTCATCCTTCCTTTACATTCTTTCCAGTTTTTTATCTTCACTCGCTGACAGTCAGTCTTGTTCTCTAGGCTACTCTTAGTAATTTCTAATATGTCATAGTAGGTTGTCTCTTAGAAGTGATCTTTTGTCACCTCTTACAAAATTTTAATTATAGATTTGATAGTCATTTTACCTTGTATATATAAATATTTTTCACGTGCACACATCATTTTATAAGAACTCTCGAAGATAAAGGCCCACTGAAAGTGTTGGTGGTCTCAGCCCATTGCACTGGACGAGAACTGGCCCAGGTTGCTGGAAACAAGTGAAGCAACCATTACAATGTGCCTTGTGTTATCTTGTAAAGTAGCCAGTGAAAGTTAAGTTTCAGCGTTCAGTGCTCAGGTGTTCAGATACTGCAGCCTTCAGCTTCATGGAAAAAGGAAACGAAAAATAAAAAGCAAGTGACCAAGAGCAATCAGGGCAGGGAGACCTAATCAAACAGGTTCCTCAGTTTCTAATTCAGTCTCTCCCACAGAGAGATGGAACTTTACAAAGCCGATCCATAGCTCTGTCCCACCGGACGTTGGGTCCGCGGCCCTGTGGCCATCCTACCTCCCCACAAATCCTGTTTTTTTTAATCCCTGGTTCATCCTGTCTGCTGCCCCCTCATCCTGAGTCCTCGTCGCTCTGCACACCCTGCTGTGATCCCCACGTCTGCTCTTCTGAGCACACTCATGCCCACACCACCCCCCGCCAGAATGTCCTGTCTGTTCCTGCTGGTTCCCTCTGCCTTGCTTAAAATGTGCCAGTTTTTCAAAGCCTAGTTGAAGTTTTCTTCCAATTTCTTTGGTCTTCTCTAAACCTCTATTGTGTGTTTAAACAATACCATCTAAGAGAGCAAGAAGAACAGAAGCATGACTGATATTCTAGCTTGTATATTACAAATGCGGTCTTTCCTTTGGGGCTTTTAAGATGATCTCAGAAGATCTCAATTATCTAGGAAGAAACTAAGGAAAACTGAGTTTTTATTTTTTGCGGGGGTGGTAGGGAGGTATGTGTTAAGAACAAACTGTGTAAGTTGTTTTTTATTTTTATACATTTTTATACAGGGTTTTGTTATATTGCCCAGGCTGGCCTGAAATTCCTGGGCTCAGGTGAACCTCCCACCTCAGCCTCCCAGTTAGCTGGGATGACAGGCAAGAGCCACAGGCTAGGGCAGTGGCTTTCAGACTTTTCCTCAGCCACAATAAGAAATACCTTCTAAACAATGTTAACAGAAAAACCAAACTCTGTAATGTATTTTAAAGAAGTTGATTCTGAGCTGATATGGGTGACTGCAGGCCAGGAAACCAACCCACTCTCAAGGAGTCCTGAGAAAGTGCACCCGGGCGCTCGGATTACGGTTTGGTTTTATACTTTTTAAGCGGGGGGGGGGGAGTTACAGGCAAAGACATCAGTCAGTACATGGAAGTTACACATTGGTTTGGCCAGAAAGGCGTGAAACTTGAAGTGGGGGCTTACAGATTCTAGGTGGATTCAGAGATTCTTTATTTGCAGTTGGTTGAAGGAGTAGGGCTCTAAGTGCTGGAGTCAGCAGGAGGGAATTCTAAGTTGAGGATGCTGTGTAGCAAGACTGATGGCATGCGGCGTGACTGTCTCTTGCCGGGTATGGCCTTAGGTCTTGTTTGTAATTTGGTTTCTTACTGCCTCAGACGGTGTGGTCAGCCTTACCACCTCTTTTAACAGGAATAGTGGTCACTTGAGCTTAAACTCCGGCAAGGAGTGGGCATAATGATGGGCGTCTCACCTTTCTTCCCATTGTGGCTGGAAATTCCATTGTTAAGGTTTTCCTAGGGCCTCCTTGGCCAAGAGGGGGTTCGTTCTGTTGCTGGGGCCTTAGGATTTTTTTTTTTTTTCTGAGACGGAGTCTCGCTCAGCCGCCCAGGCTGGAGTGCAGTGGCGCGATCTTCTCTCACTGCAACCATCGTCTCCCGGGTTCAAGCGATTCTCCCGTCTCAACCTCTTGAGTAGCTGGGATTACAGGCACCTGCCACCATGCCCAGCTAATTTTTATATTTTTTAGTAGAGACAGGCTTTCCCCATGTTGGCCAGGCAGGTCTTGAACTCCCAATCTCAGGTGATCTGCCCACCTTGGCCTCCCAAAGTGCTGGGATTACAGGTGTGAGCCACCATGGCCCGGCCAGGATTTTATTTTTAGCTCATAGCAATGACCCACCACATGTATACATTTAACAGAAACATAACTTTCACAAAGCAAAATCTACTGTTACCACAAGCACCACACTGTGGTCATTTTTATTCCATTTCGTTTCCAAAGTGCTGGGCATACTACATTAATGTTATGAGTCAATGATGGGTTGTAGATATCAGCATGTCTGCATTATCAGTAACTGCCACCTTAAACGTAATACAAGTGACTGTGTTATCCCCTGAACTGTAATCTTACCTCATTCAAGTTTCAAGTGTACAGGTGGGGAGTGACAGGAGATGTATACATACACACACACACACACACACACACACATCATAGTGAGTTATACTCATCATTTGTTACATGAATAGGCATCCTATCATGTAACTCTTGCTCAGTTATCCCATTTGGCCATAAACACTTGAAATCTGTAAACTCAAATCTCATGTTAAATAAATGAAGATTGAACTGACTGTCAGACAGTGTATCAGCAGTGGGTAGTAGTTGCCTATATGGGTCCATGCCCTGTGTGCGTATATACCTATATGAGTAGAACTCAAAGGCTGTCCTTTATAATAAAGACCACTTCATCATTTACCAAATGACCTCACAATTTGATGCTTTTTTTCTACCTTTCCAACTGAATAAACTCATTCTGTGAGTGAAGGGAATCCTCTCGGAAATGTTAATCTACAATTTTAGGATGCCCTGCATGTTTACTGGAATCTGAAAGATTATTGAACTAGGTTATTGAATGTCACATTACCCAGGTGTGATGGTTAATTTATGTGTCAACTTGACTGAGCTAAGGGATGCTCAGGTTATCTGGTTAAACATTATTTCTGGGTGTGTCTGTGAGGTATTTCCAGATGAGCGGAGCGTTTGCATCAGTGGACTCAGTAAAGTGAATTGCGTGTGCACACGGGCACGGTCTCACCCTCTTGCGTGGGCTTTCTCTCTCTCTGCCTCTGCCTGACTGCTTGAACTGGGACAGTGGTTTTCTGTAGATACACAGAGAGGGGTACCCATATAAATAGAAATCATTTTAAAATTACAAAATTGCTGGATACAACTTTATGCAATTAGAACTGCAAATATAATTGAAATTACTTCCTGTAAAAATAGCAAACATGGAAAGAAATTTAAAGTATGAAATGACTGAAAAAAATTATATTAGCATCTCAGTTTTTACTGAAAAGATATTTAATAAAATTTAACAGCCATTCTTAGTAACGACAGACATTAGAACTGGAATGAAATTTCCTTGTCACAGTAAAAACTATGTGTCAAATACTAAAAACACCTTGTTTTAGAGAGTAAAATCGTAAAGAAAACTAGGTTCGTTTGTCATCACACTTGAACCAATCCTTGCCAATAATACATGAAAACAAAATATATGTGTGTGCATGTATGTGTACATATGTTATGTATATTATATAAATCCATACATGTATATTACAATTTTATATTATATTTATATTAAAATAAGCTAAACAAGGAATGTACCACTGATAAAAAAAATTTTTTTTTCTGATGGAATAAAAGGCTTGAATAACATGATAGACATTTTACACTGGAATGAGTAAAAATGTCCACTTAGCTTATATAAATTTAATGTAGTTTCTAACTCCCAAAGGAGTAGTATAGGCTGTGCATTTGGGATTTTACAGGTTAACTCTGAAGTTTATCTAAGGAGGTATGAAGAGCTAATAATTTTTTTAAAAGACAGATTGATGAGCTAGAACAGCCTTGTTAGATATCAAAATATATAAATTTGGCAACTAAGATTCTTGGGGAATAATAGACAAACAGTGAAACAGTATTAAGTCACACATCTCAGCATACAGGACATTTTAGTGTAGTAAAGAAGGTATTTCAGACCATTGGAGAAAAAAATTATTTGAGAAAAATCAGTTGGGAAATTGAGTTCATTCATGTGAAGAGGGATTAAAGAACACTGCTTTATACCTTACTGCCAAAAACATTCCACATGGATTACATTCTTAAATACATTTTAATGGATACATGGAATTAATAGAGTCAAATAGCTTCGTGGGTGCCTGCTCTCTGCCTGTGCTTTGTTAGTCAGGGGAGACATGGAGGGAACAGACAAAACACCACGATCCTAACAGAACGTGTGCAGTTCAGAGAGCTGGGAGGGAGCCTGGACCTGATTCAGCTCTGACGCAAACGGTATGTTGCGTGATTGCCACAGTGGCTTTTACAACGTTCTGAAGGCAAGGCTATAGAAAAACATTGCAAGGGCCGGTTGCGGCGGCTCCTCACGCCTGTAATCCCAGCACTTTGGGAGGCTGAGGCAGGCAGATCACCTGAGGTTGGGAGTTTAAGACCAGCCCGACCAACATGGAGAAACCCCTTCTCTACTAGAAATACAGTATTAGCCGGGTGTGGTGGTGCACGCCTGTAATCCCAGCTACTCAGGAGGCTGAGGCAGGAGAATCGCTTGCACCCGGGAGGCAGAGGTTGCGGTGAGCCAAGATCGCACCATTGCATTCCAGCCTGGGCGACAAGAGTGAAACTCCATCAAAAAAAAAAGAAAAACATTGCAGGAACACGCTAGGTGGTAATTTGTCCTGGTTGACAAGGCAAAATGATCATCTTGATTTACATGTTTAGTACAAGTGGAGAATTTCCTCGTATATATTATATATTCATGTTTAGGGGTTGCATCCATTTTATTGTTCTTTTTTAAAGATGTAATCATATGAGTAGAATATTTGACAGCTCAAAACTGGAAGAGCTTAATAATAAATGTGAGACAAATAATACACAGACCCTATCGTAAAGAAATTCATCATCATCCGCAGAACAGTCTTTTTATCTAGAATAATAGTATACTATTATCAAATTTATCCGGTTTAATCTGTGTAACATGTGAAAATGTCATTTTTCCAATGATAGAAACATAATTTTATTATTTTCACCAAGAAACAAACATGTTTCAGTAAAAAAAAAAAAAAAAAAAAAAACTGCTTTCAAGTACCTATAAAAATTTTAACATAAGATTATAAGTAAAATGAGGCTTTTTAAGCTTCTAGAAATCACAGATTAAGATATTTAAAATAAAAATATAACTGTTGGTCTCAGGTTCTCAACTCAGTCTTCATTTTCTCATTATATGTGTTCCTTTATGTTTCCAAAAGTTCTTCAGAACTAAAAATGTGAACTGAATAAAGACCAGCTTCAGGGCTTTTCAGTCTTCTGGACGCTGCTGAACTACTAGAGAAACCTGGGGCTTCAACGGAGTCAGTGCCAGCTTTTTAAACTCACCCCACCAAGTTAGAGGGAAAACAAAACACCACGCTCCATCAGAATCATTTCAGAAAAGAAAGATCATTTGAACACCAGAAAAGAAAAAAATACCTGACCGCACACTAAAGGATATTCCTTTCACACTGCAGACGTTTGGCCTTATAAATGTTTCACTCCCTTGAATTTATTCTTTCTTGGCTGGCAGATAGGTGAAAACTTGTTTGCTATCCTTGGGAACCATTGGTTTCGATCGAAGATAAGTTGCCTTTAGGGAAAGAGAAGTCTAATCAATAGAGAGCAGGACAAGGAGGGATAATAGTTTGATATTTTTAGACATAGCTGATTAGGAAGTGTTTGTTTCCCTTCTATGTTTTAGGATCTCACCAAGAGGGATATGTTTGTAATACTCAGGATGAGATTAGCCCAAGCCTTTCTGTTTTTATAAATTAATCTATTTTGCTTGTCGAACTTTGCTCCTACATTTTTCCTCCTCTACTACAGAGAGAGGTAGTGAAGTGTTTTCTTCAGTTTTCATGCACCTTTTGGGTGTTGACGAGTGAAACACAGGGACCCTCTTTCTGTAAGAGGAACGCTTACATACACTGCAGGTTTCTTTTCACAACTCTAAGATGTCATTGACACATTCCTAACAAAACCCAGCCACAGCAGTGATGTTGTGCTACAATGTAGGTCCTTTCAGCTATGTTGAAGTCTTGTGGTAAGAACTGAAAAGGTCAGATGTTGAGTTTTGTACCCCTAGGTAAGTGTCAGAGAATAAAAATTCACTCAGAAATGCCTTTGTCAGAGAGGGTGTTTGAGTTGTCTGGGGATGATACAGTAGTCCTCGTACACTTACTCATTCAGGTTTTGAGGAACGCAGATCAAAGAGGCCTGGAAAGGTCACTCGAGCTGTTCTGCTAATACCTAGCACCGTGTGTACAGAAAGTCCACAGTGTTGCCCAGAATGCAGCGGCCGGGCCTGACTGCCTTTGATCCTTATCTGGAAACTCTGCTAGCATATGTCATATGATTGAGGTAGGGGCTTTTATTGCTGCAATTAAAACTTCTCAAGTGCATTATATTATCTCCACCCCAGCTAAAAGTCCCGGACATTGTTTAGAAAGTGGGGTGAGTGATTTGTCAGATGCTGGGGCAGCTTTTGGGGCTGCTGGCTCCCACACCCTCCAGCACAAGATTTCTCTGACTTTTTTCATTTACATCTCACCAAACAGCATAATGGTCTTAAAGTTTGCTTAGTCCTTTGACTTCCTTTATCACATAGAGATGGCAAACATTCTGTTGCTAACTTGAAGTGGCTCCAAGCAGCAGGACTGGAAGGATATTAAACCAGTAAAAGCTTATCAACTGATTCATTGATATGCTGTAAATTCCAGGCTTTTCATTTTGCTTTTGAGGGCGGCCATAAGTCAACACATTAGTAAGCAATTTGCTGACATCAAGATGGATCACTTAAAAAGCCTCCTGGGTAGACAGAGTTCACCTGGGTGCTTTTGTTAGTATATTTTTAAAAAATGTTTAGCCAGCTTGTTACTTGTAAATGACCAGTAGTTGTTTTACATATCAATAACTCAAACTCTTAGTTTATCAAGTATCTGAAATGTGAGGCTTAAAAGGAAAAATACATTAAGACATTCATTCTTTGTAAAATTGAAAATGTTCAGGTATTTTGTCTGTTTCTGTAGAATTCATAATGTCAACCATTTGTTTAAAACCTAGAAATCAGTTGTCATTTGTTTTTGACAGTTCTTGCCCTTTCAGTCACCAAGGTCATCTAACGCACATGAAAAGTGAGGGAGTAAATAAAGGAATAAAGAACGTTGCACACAGAAGAATTTGACAATTAAAAATATTTAATAGTAGCTAACCACAGAATATTACTTTGAATTAACTACAGCAGTTAATAAATGTTGACTTTTACAAGTACCACCCTTGCTAACTTTTGAATACTCAAAGCTATGAGAATATTCATCCCAGTTCACTTTTTAAATTTGTCATAAATGCCTATGAAAGGACTTTCAGTATATTTATTAATAAGCTAATGTCAATGTTATGATTATAAGCTAAAGTTGATGTTTTACTGAATTTTGACACTGGAAGTAACTTGAAAATCATTTTAGGTAGGCAGTGTTTTTTCTCAGTTCCCCCAAAAAGGATTTCTGCTGCACTCCTTTGGAATATGTACATTTGAGGCATATATTTGCTCTCATTTCTCATCTGTTGCAAACCTAAAGTCAAAATTTCTTGAATGCTAAGGGCCTTACAAAGATGAATTGGTGCTTCCCTGAATCTAAGGCGCTCATTCAAGGAGATAAGCAATGCACACAGGAAAAAGCTAACACTGGGCAGCTGACGTGTGTGGAATGAAAGGAGCAGCAGTGCCCTGTGAGAGCTCAGAGGAGAGAGGTCACCTCCAGCCCAGGTACCTGGACACATGGATCCCACTGGCCATTCATGTGCAGTCAAGGAAACAGAAATATCTAACAGTGATTTCACTGAACTGAGTCAACAAGTTTGGCCAGACCATAAGATTCACACAGGAAAGGAAGGAACAAGAAGGAAGGAGGGTGGCCCGTGGGGAGTGACCTGGGAGAGCGTTCCCAGAGGACAGAGGCTGTCGAGGGAGGTGGGTGGGGCTGGGCTCCAGTGACTTGCCCTTGTGGGTCTTGCCCCCTGCATTGTCCCTCTGCCTGTGTCCTCACTCCTTCCTTCCCAGGCCCCTGTCCCACTGGCTGCGTTGGCCCAGGGCTGACTTCCCAAGAAGCCCGGCGATTCCTCCCTCCCTCCCTCCCTCCCTCCTCCGTGTCTCCCGAGTGCCACAGCAGCACGCATTCCATCGCATTCCATCGTCAGCGGGGCTTTTCTTGCTACACGGGAGCTCTTTGTTAAAGGAAGCAGTGTTTGTCCTCCAGACCGTCGGGCTAGCACAGTGCCTGTTCCATGGCAGCTCAGCACTTCCCCAACTCTTTTCACCCCAGCCCCTTTAGAAATTGTTGTCATTCACCGTGCGGATCCTGTAAGTGGTAAATTTAAGTTAAAAATATTTACTTTAGATTGATTAAAATGCATATTAATAGTCTTTAACCACCATTACATATAAAGGGAATTGTTTTTCTCATTGAGGAAATGCTTTAATTCCTCTTAAGAAAAAAAAAGTATTGTTAATAAGTGTAAAAATGGTATTTGGTTACGTAGGGTGAGTGGATATTAAAATATAAATTAGACTTAACTGTATTAAAAGTCTGTGTGACCTGCTTTCATGGACCGGCACTTGGAGTTGTGTACTTTGCGAGCCTTCATTGTAAAGGGGGTGCTGACCAGCACCTCTGGGGCCCAGGTGTGAGCACCCAGCCCGCGCGCCTGTCCAGGTGCATGTGGAGGCCTCTCGGGTGGTTCCCGGCTGCTGCGGGGCACCCTTCCTGCAGGGGGCTGCGGAGAGACAGTAAATAAAATACTTTGTTAAAATGTTCAAGAAGTAATAAGTGCCAGGAAGAAAAATACAAAGAGAGGAAGGGGAGAGAGAGTGAAGTGGGGGTGAGATGTTTGAAATAAGGTGGAAATGTCTGAGGAGATGCACCCTGAACCCAAATGGAGGGACCGTGCTGTTCCCTGGAACCTCTGTCCAGGCAGAGGGCAGCGCGGCTTGGCCTCTGGGAGGGGCAGGCTGGCAGAGTGTGAGCCACTGGGCACAGGTGACCCTTTCAGGACCCAGACCCCTGTGAGGCCCTGAGCTGGGCGCTGAGCGGACAGGTCATTTTCAAGAGGGCGACCCGCAGCCACATGAAAACTGGAAACTGCCCTCAGAGCCCCGGGGGTGCGAGGTCAGCAGCTGGGACCCAGACCAAAAAGGGTGAAGAGGGCAGGGCTGGGGACTCCCAGGGAGAAAGGGCCATGACTCGGCCCCTCCAGTACAGGGGCTTCCTGGGAGCCTCCGCAGGGCGTGCCCATGGAGGGGAGGCCCAGAATAACCACATGAGACTCACAGCTGGGCTGTAGCATGTGGGGCTGGGGAGCTGTGTTCCAGGTGACAGGAAGACAGGCAGGCATGGCCTAGTGCCATGAAAATGAAAACACAGATCCCTGTTTAAAAGAGAAAACATGGGGAAAGTGCCATTCACGTACTAAAAGTATAAAGCTCTATGTACTTCCGTGGCCTCTCTCTCCAGTGGTCATGTAGTGTTTTTTATTTGCTATTTAATGTTATTCTAAGAAAAAATTAAATTATAAATTTTATGACTTTCACAGTGCATCTTTACACCAGAATGTCAGTTTTAAGTGCAAATATAAGAGAATTTAATTCATACGTGGAATCACCAAAAAGTACACAGTTGGTATTTCCCACCCCCTAGTGCACACACATTTCCTTCTTTCCGGAAGAGCTGGATGCTAAGCACGGCTGGCTCTACTGTTTTGACTTTGGCTCTTGATACACACACGTTCTAGCCAAGCCCTGCCTTCAGCTCACTAAGGAGTCAGGTCTGCAAGGGTGACCCTGCGTTTCGTATCCCCTGGGAAGACGGGTCCAGGAAACTGACTTGCGTAAGAAAGGATGTGGCGCAGGGTTTCGTGTCACTGTCAGAATTCGAAGAGAAAAAGAGAACACATGGGACAGAGGCAAACAGCTTAAAGCAGCAAAGGCTAAGAATTTCCCAGATCTGAAGATGCAAGCCACAGATTTAAGAAGCCCAAGGAAGCCCCACATGACTTTAAGTGTCTAGTGAGCCTGCAGAACACGCGGCGCTGAGTCATCTTGGAGGTGGCCAGGAACGAGGATAAACGACGGCAAACCCTGCAGCCCTGCAGATTTCCCAGTGGGAACAGCAGAAGGTGGGGTGACATCTCCGTGTTTCGGAAGAGACCTAACCGTCAGCCTAGACTTCCATATGAACCAAATGAAAATTACATTCAAGAAGAGAGGCAAAAGAAAAGCCATCAGACAAAGAGTGTGCCACCAGAATGTCTTCATTAAAGGAAGTTCTAAAGGATGCATTGCATGAGGAAGGAAAATGGCCCCAGACGGGAAATTTGAGATGTCAGTGTTTTGTAAAAATGTGAGTAAATCTAATAGTCATTGATTCCACCAAACGAGAATCAGCATGTCTCAGGTTAAAAGAGAGAGAGAGAGAGAGAGAGCGCTTAGGACAAAAATAACATAAAGCAGGAGAGGAACATTACAAAGTACGCTGAGATCCTTGTATTGGTTCAAGGGATAAAAATTCCAATGTAGACCTTAATAATGTATAAGTATGTACTTCTAGGGCAACAGCTAAAAGAATAGAAGCAGAGTTTTAACCTTCAAAATAGTAAAGAGAATAGAAAATTTTAATTGAAAAGAGCAAAATTTCAAAAAAAAAGGCAGGGCAGATGGAAGGCACAGAGCAGGACAAGTGTGCCGTTTGTGTGTCAGTAACAACACAAAGTGGACTGAGTGCTCCAGCAACCAGATTAGGTACGTGTTACTCAGAGGAGATGCCTGAAAACATAAGAACTGTGTGTGTGTGTGTGTATCACATATTATACGTACTATAATATACACATAAACTCTTCACAGAAGAAAGCTGATATATTGATACCTGACAAAAGAGATTTTAAAGCAAAGGCGTTTATTAGAGAGAATGGTGTAGAACACCACACCGAGCAACTGTAGCACATATTTTCTTTCAAAGTACAAAGATATCATTATAAAAACTGACCATATACTTGTCCCTGATGCAGATTTCATCACAGGTTGAGACGTTTATGTTTTGTAATTTCAGCTTTTGGATTTGGGGGTGCCTGTGCAGGTTTGTTACTGGATGTATTGCAGGACGGCAATGTTTGGGGTACAGATGATCCTGTCACCCAGCTCATGAGCATAGTACCCAAAAGTTGGTTTTTCAGCCCTTGTGTCCCTCCCCAGTCATCCCAGTATCTCATGTTACCATCTTTATGTCCATGTACTTTAAGAAACTTAGGTGGTATAGAGTATGTTCCCTGACCACAGTGCAGCTGAGGCTAGAAATAAATGTTTTTAAAAAACAGAAATCTCTCACATTTGGAAATTAATAAACAGTTCTAAATAACCTATTATAATGGAAATTAGAAAAAATTTCAATTGAATAGCAAAAGTACATAACACTTGTGGAATGGAATATTTCATCAAAACTTGTGGAAAGGATATTTGCGTCTGCCATGCTAGGTTTTCTTCTGTGGAATCAAACACCTGAGTGTGGAATTAGTTTGTGATTCTTATGTATATTAACATACCCTAAGCATTTATTTGCTTTCTTGCCATATTACACCAGTTACTATTAAGACTGGAGCACTGAGTGTGAAGGGCCACTCTCCCTGAGATTTATTTGGTATATATGCAAAATCGACAAGTCTGTTTTTTTCAACAAGCGCCTGCTATGGTCAGTGCACGTACTGAGCTCTTGAGAGGGTTTAAAGGCGGGATGTAATGACAGATGCAAAACCCTTTAAAAACCCTGGATGGTATTATCAGTGTTAAGAACAACACTCCTGGCCCCAGGATCTGACGTTCTAATAAAGGAGATAGGACCTGTAAGCCACAGCGACTGAGGCAGGAGGAGGCATTTAGGTGACATCAGTATTGGACCTCAGAGTCTTTGTCATAAATAGGGCACTTAGGAGTTGCCCAACACAGTTGTTCAGAGCATATGAGCTCTATTTTCATCTAATGCGTTTGAAGGAAAATGTACTTTAAACAGTCCTAATGATGCTGTCTTTGGAAGTTTACCTTGAGCTGCAAGTAACTCATTCATGTAACATCAGGACAGCTGGGATTCCTCCAGGCATCCTGTAGAGAGAGAGGGACACTCGCGTATGATAGAATATATGCACACACAGGTGATACTGTAACATAAATGCATATCAACGTACGTAGGTATGTATATATGGGGCCCACGCACTTACTGTGTTCCTCAAGTGGCTTCTGAAAGCTCACTCACAGCGATGCCCATGCTTGGAGTTGGGAGGTGACACCTCAGGAATGATCAATAATGCTGTGTTAAATAACTTTGCATATTTAAAAAATGTGATCGGTAACTTCTGTGACCCTGGTTCTTCAACCTGAATGGGCCTCAGAATCACCTGGAGGGCTTGGAAAACACAGATTGCAGGGCTTACCCCACCCCCCACCCAGACTACCCTCGGCAGGCCTGGGGCAAAGCCTGAAGCTCTGCTTTTCTCTCAGATTCCCAGGAGCTGAGGCTGCGGGTCTGGGCCCCACTTTGAGAATAAACATCCAGATCATATTGATCATTTCACTCAATTTATCAATCATTCCAAATAGTATTTTTATGTTCAAAACTCATCTCAGAACATGCCGCACAACTTGAAACACTTCGCAAGGTCTGGATAGAATGTGACCCTTTCTCTGAGGTATAATTTTGAAGGAAGAAAAGATCTTGCTTTTCAGGCATATGTGGAAAGTATCTCACACTTAAAAACAATTTACAGAAAACCTGAATTGCAAAGCATCAATTGGAGGTAACTGTATATATTTCCAAGTAATTTTTCCTTTTACAACATATAGAGAACTCTTCTACTTTCAATAATTTATTTAGATATTATTAGATATTTGAAAGGCCAAGGAACAAAGAAAACTAAAATTAAAGCCTTAGGAAACATTACCAATTGAAGACCCTAAATTAAGATACAGCTGCTTGGCAATTATAATTACATTCAGAGTGAAAGAGAATTTGACTCATAAATAGAAAAGCAGCTTCCACCGGGCTTCCAAGTACGGCTAATCCCAAAACACAGGTGCCTGGAAGATCCTCAGCCACCCCCTTCATTCAAACCCCAACCCTTGTGGACCGCCTGCTGTGTTCACAGAATGTTCTTTACTCAAAAGGATCTCTCATCCTTAAAGCCAATACTCATTCTTCTAACATCCCAGGGACAAAGGCAGCTCATAGTCTCCACAGCACTCGACCCCGCGCTGTCTCACGATCTTTTTGCAGAAGGGAGAGAATTGGAAGAGAACTCCATGTCCTCAAAGGCACCTTCCGAAGTCTGGGGACTTAAATACACATGACGTTCTGCCAGGTGACCTTCTGCCAGGTGACCTTCTGCCAGGTTGCTCCACATTAAATAAAAAAAAGAAAAAGAACGTGAGGTCTCCGGTAGACTAGAATATTTGACACCTGGACAGTCATGGACCATCCAAAATGCATTTTCCCCATCACACATCTAAATGTGTGAGATCCCCATGGGCCCTCTTCATTTCATCCTTCTTTGGGCTTCAAGCCCGATTCCATGAAGCAGATGTAACTGCTGAATCAGGGCACTTCTAACTGCTGGACAAAGAACCCTCGAATTTCAGTGACTGAAAGCCGGAGCTTCCGTCTCAGGACAGTTCAGGTGTCCTGACTTGCAGGCAACATGCCGGCCTGTGGGGCTCAGGAACTGTCTCCCTCTGTCCTTCATCTGCCACCCCCTGGGCCTGGAGAACACCCAGAAGAGACACGAGCCACGTCCATCTGGAAGAACTATTTCACGTGGACCCACCTGGGCTTGGGGGAATGGGAGATGTCATCTCTGGGTGAGCCACAGCTCTGCCCTTGAAGGGACAAGCAAGAGGGCAGGCAGCGTGGCTGACAGTCACCATTGGCACAGCCTTTCACACACCTTACTCTCCTTTGCTTTACATTCGTCTTCACGCTTCCTGAAAAGGAGCTACTAGTGTGGCCCTGAATGAGCTACCTCTCCGAGCCTCAGATGACACCGGTGACCGCTCTGCAATGACTCAGACCTTTATAGTGTAGGATGGCTTGAACCTGGGAGGCCGATGGTGAGTAAGCACTGATGGCCCCACGCACTCCATTCTGGGTGACAGAGCAAGATGCTGTCTCCACCAAACCAAACAAAAATACCAGAAAACCAAAATACTGTATTCAATTAATAAACGTTGAAGTGATAATATTTTGGATATGTTGGGTCAAATACAATATTAAAATTAATTTCGCCTTTTAAAAAACTTAATGTGACTGCCAGAAGTTTTAAAATTACATATGTAGCTCACAGTACGTTTCCATGGGACAGAGCTGATCCTGCAAAATTCAAATTTTTCTCTCAACTTTTAATTTCAAATGTGTTCCTGCTAATGGTCAAAGCTCACAACCAAGAAAACAGCAGGGGAGGGAAACAATATACCCTTTTCCCCTACCCTCCTACATTCTTTAGCTGGAGCCCTGTAAATTAGACAAAAAGCTTAACAAAAGAAAATTACACAGATTTACTTAATAAGTCCATTTGATATGGAAGCCTTCCTAAGGCAGTGGAGACCTGCAGAGACAGTGAGGCCTGAGCGCTTTCTATGCGAGGCTGGACTGAGGACGCGGAGGACGTGGAGGCCGTGGGGAAGCGTGCAAGGGGAGTGAGCTGAGGGTGGCGGGTGGGAACCACGGCAGGGCCTGTGTGTGCTCAGCCTACTCCCGGCTCCCTCTGTCTTTGGAGACGAGGGGGCCTCTCACAGGAGGGTCCTGTGACCCACTTCAGGGGTGGGGAGAGGTCAGATGGTCCCTCCTGCAGCTGTCATTTCTCAAATTCCTTTGGGAAGGAATGTTTTTTCCTTAAAATATTCAGTGTGCCAAGGTGCCCTCTTTTGGGGTAGTGTAGTCTGAACCCCATTAGATAGGGGTTCTTGTGGTCATCTGTCCAGATAGATTATCTGGATTTATATTAAGTAAGTTAAGTAAGATAGACGTGTATCTATTTCCCTAAAAAGTGTTCTTTGAAGACAGAGATGAGGAAGGTGACCAAAACAGATGGTCAGGCTCAAGAGCGTCTCCCTGCGACCTGCACCAAGCTCGGGTGTGAGCCTGACCCTCCCTCTGATTTCCCCAGTTCACAGAAATCAGCCACCGAATCCTGTGCTCACACAACACCAACATCGAAGAGCTCTTTGCAGAGATCGATCGGTGCTTGGCCATAAACCGAAGCGTTCTTCAGCAGTTCGAAGAAAAATACGGCCATGAGATGACAGAAGAGGAATGGGAGAAAATCCAAGTACAGGTGGGCTTGGCTGGCGGCCTGGCGACCAGCGGACTCGGCTGCAGCTGGGGAGGCTGTGGGGAGCGGCTGGTGGCGGGAGGTCGAGGACTCACTTTGGGGAGCCTGGGAGTGTCGGGCCCCGGGGTAACCTCTGCCCCATGGTAGGACCTTCGTCGTGGCCTTTAGGGTGACGGCAAAGGACCCTTTGGTTTGAAATTCTGGAAGTTCCTGTTGTATGATGCTGTTTTGTGAACCGTGAAAACACCGAAGGGAACAGATCGCCTTCCCAGGTTTCCTGAAAGTTCCAGCTTGAAAACGACCATGAGATGACTCAAGCCAAGGCGGGGAAAACTTACTTTAAAAACCATAAAATTAGGAAATTTGGGAAAGTTTAGCAGTTAGTCAAGTGTTTTGAAAAACAGTCCTCTTGATTGCTTACTTAAAAGGAAATATTAATGTTCAGCATTTTAGAAAGTATTTTTGTTTCAAAATTGCTTGTCACAGGTGGGTTACTAACCCTTTCCACAGTTCCCAGGAGTCACAGAGTATATATATAAAATCCATGTGATTTTAACACAGAATGAAACTTCCGCATGTTTAGAAGACCCACGTCTCGGGGCACATGATGCTTATTTCAGTTTAAGTCACTTTCTGCTGTGATGAAACTAACCTGTGTGGCCTCCTCCTGTCCCGTGTGCCGCAGGCTCTGCGCCGGGAGACCCACGAGTGCTCCATCTGCCTGGCGCCTCTCTCCCCTGCTGGCGGTCAGCGCGTGGGGGCGGGCCAGCGTTCCCGAGAGACGGCCCTCCTGTCCTGCTCACACGTGTTCCACCATGCGTGTCTGCTCGCACTGGAGGAGTTCTCCGTGGGAGACAGGCCTCCTTTCCATGCCTGTCCTCTCTGCCGCTCCTGCTACCAGAAGAAGATTCTTGAAAGTTAGGTAATTCTGAGGAACAAAGTTTACCATCATTTTGGATGAACTGCATGAGTTCTGGGTTAAGTACTACAATGCAATCTGTTTCCCAGGGAAATAAGCTATTGGTAGTTGTAGGAAATCTAAGTATATTTTAAAAGATGACAGCACATCTAATTTTAGTCTTTTGTCTCTAAAAAGTAAATTTCAAATTTATGAGTTGAATCACTTGAAATATGAATGGCAAAAAATGAGAGCTTGCTTGCTTTTAAAAATGGAGGTTAAGAGACAGCTAGTGTCTGACGGACACTCCTTACAGTAAGTTCCAAATGTAAAACACTCCTTAAGTTCCAAATGTTTTCCACTAAGACTTTGTCTTGAAGCCTTTGCCATTCCTAATATTCCTTTTGTAATAATTGCTGTATTTGTCATAAAATATGAAAATATTCAGTTGTATTCAACATAAAAAAATGCAAAGTTTAATGTCTTAGAGCAATAAAGACTGTTTTAGTTCATACATTAAAAAATGCGAACCTTTTTGGATAAGAATTGTTTTTGTCACTGGTTTACTATTACTGGAAGCTTGGTTATTTACAGTAACCAGTTACAGTCTTATCAGTTAGGTTAACCCTAGCCAAGTAACAGGTAAAGCCCCAAATCTCAGTGGCTCGCTGAAGACACATGATTTCTGAGGTGTCCAACCCATGTCAGCCGTGGGGTGAGGCAGGGTGAGGGTCGGCCACGTGTGACCCTGGCTCCCTTTTGTCTTGTGACACAGTCTCCTTTGCCCCAGAGTCCCCAGTGAATCCTCCCACTGCTGGTGGAGGGGCAGGAGGACATTGTTCCAGGCCACGCTTGGAAGTGGCGCTCATCACTCCAGCCACAGGTAACTACAAGGGGCAAGGAAAGGGCAGGGTGTGGGCCTAAGGGGAAGAAGCCAAGTGGGTGTACACATGGCACACGCTCAGAATAACCCAGCGTCTAAGGAGAGAAGTACCAACATTTCTATTTTTATCTCATTCCTTAGAAAAAATACTCTCATGTGTTTTGTGATGTACACATTACATAGCTACATATGTATCAGTTATGAATAAATATGCATGTATTGTGGTGTGCTCAAACATTTTTTAATGATGTATACCATCAAAAAATTTGGAGACTAATTTGGAGAATGCTTTAAACAATGAGTAAGCACTTTTATTGTAAGAGAGCAGAGGGAAACTGAATCACAGAACCTCAATTTTCTGTAAGCTGACATTTCTCTCCCCATATTGTGACAGGCAAAGCACTGGCATGTGTCAAAGGCCGGGGCAGTCCGATTCTGCTGCCCCAAACTTTGGATCTAGAGGGAGGGACAGTCCCGGAGATACACGGATCATTCAGTGATGGGAAGAGCCCAGGAAAGGCTGTGCCTAGGGCTGTGCCCAACACTTCTTCCGGGGCTTTCTCATGACATCCGTGAGCCATGCCATGAACGCCTTTCCTGCTTATGTTGGCAGAGTCCATTTCTATTCTTTGCAACTAGTGCAGTACTTTACTGACGCAGGAACTAGTGTTAGTTGTAGGCAACAGATACTCAGGAAAATCGGTGGGATGAAAGGCAGGAATGGTCATCTGACTTCACTGAGGATGAGGGTCGTGAAAATCCCATGAGTGCTGAGAGTAGTCCAGGGCAGCCTGTGACAGTTAACAGAAAATCAGGTAATTTTCTTACTGAAAAGTGGCCATGGAATGGCACGCCCATGGAAGGCTTGGGAGACCAAGTTGCAACCACAGAACCATAAAAAGGACCCGAGTGAAGTAGCTGCTTCTCTGGACAATTTGAAGATAATGACACATTGTCAGGTCAAGTCATGAAAATAATGCAAGCTTTTACACAATTACTCCACAGCCTCATCAGGTCTCTTCTATGAAAATTGGGACACTGACCAAGAAAGAGTGGGGCCTTCAGAAACATGAGTTCATGGGAGGACTCGGCGGACAGGGAGAGCCCTGTCTGCTGCCCTCATTGTGGCTTCCCGGTCAGCTACCGCAGTCCCTACGGGATGCGGCCGTTCCTCCCTTATTTTAACAGGTTGTAACCCAGTTGTCTGGAAGTCACCTTGCAAGATGAAGCCACTTCTTGTGCCTTCTCACACATCCCTTTTTGCCTTTAAATCCACTTAATTAGGAGCCTGCCATTCCACGAGCTGGGGGAAATCATTAAACCAGTATCAAGTCCAGAAAGAGAATTCTTAGAGAATTGTGGGACTGGAGGCATTTGATAAGAATAAAGGTTATAATCTAGAATGAGGATACCTGTCATCAATCTTTACCAACCAGGTAATAGAACTGTAAGGCACATGACTGAAAAAGAAACTGAAAACCTAAAACAAAGAAAAAATGAGACTGCGGTTGTACTGGCCTGTATTTCCATCCAGTTCATCTGCCCACTATGAGTGTGACCCCAGGCAAATGTCTGCAGCTTTCTGAGTGGCGTTCCTTATCTGTAAAATACAGGTGTGTATTTTCTGCTTCGCATGGTGGTCCTGGGGGTGACTGTGGGACCACAGAGCACTCGACCCTCCACACCACACCCCAGGCCCCTCTCACCACCCCTGCTTCCAAGTCTTTGATGAGATTCCACAGTAAAGACTAAAAAGAAAAGAAAAAGTAAATCACTCTTCAGACTGAAGGAAAGCTAGGCTAGAGAGGTGGCGAGGAGGAAGTGAGCAGGAGGAGACGGACAACGCTCCACTTGTCACTTAGTTCTCTGATTCTACTGTGAAGTCCACACAGAAAAACAGTGGATGACTTCAAGATGCTGTAAAAGAAAAGCTGCAGAATCACTATAACTAGCTACAGCAGTAACAAATGTGCTTGGTTCTGAAGCGTCAGTGTTTGTAAGCAGCATCGTTCATCCAATAACAGCTTTTCAAAGGGAAAGGAAAGCAAAGGAGAAAATATTAGAACAGCCACAAAACGGTTCTAGTAAGTGATAAAACCTCAGTTCTCAGATCCACAGCCCACAGGTGACTCTCCACCTCCTCACGCTCAGACATGATAGATTCTCCTACATCGCTCTGGTCCTCTACAGCCACTCACAACATCAGGGCCGCCCTGCTGTTCTTAATCCAGGCTCATGAACTTGACTTCTATAGCACTTTTAGAAGTAACAGCAGAACACCATAACCAAGAATAATGAGGCTTTGTCTGAAGTTCCTATTTGATTACAGTTAACCTTGGAGAAAAATGTCTCCGAATCAAAGAACACAGAATTGGAAGCTGAATAACTTCTCTTGAAAAGCTAAGTTTATTGCTTAATATTCCTTCAAGACATGTGGATCAATCACCAAGTTTTGAAATTTTGTCTATTTGTTCGTTTTAGGAACTTCTATTTTCTACAATGCAACAGGTAATTTGCATACACACTACTTTTGCTTCAGTGATATTTGCAGCAATAATTTTTACCTAAACAATATTCAAAAACCAAAAAAACAAAAAATACTCCAAAAAGGTCTTTGTATTATTTCTTCTTTCAAACCACAATCCAAAGGGATGCTTTTCAAACTGAAGTTTGCCATCTATTAGGAGGCCACAAGGTAACTTAGTGTCTGTCTAGTATTTTTAAAAATAACTAAAACAGAAGGTGCCAGCATGCACACTTAGGAAAAATGGGTACTGTCTTGTTACATTTTTGCTTATATGTATCAGAGAGAGAGAGAGAGAGAGAGAGAGAGAGAGAGAGAGTGTATGTGTGTAATGGGTTATCTCTTACTGTGGTCAAAGAGTTGAAAGCCACTGACGAGTAGGTCTCTGTCTGCCAGTAAATTAACCAGATGCTAACAGCATTTATTCTTCCAAGAACTCTGGGATAAGCTGCCCAGACCACAAGTAGGTGCTGTTCAGTCCTTTTATGGAAAAAATTAGAGAAATCAAACAAGTCTAAATAATTCAAGTAATTAAATAAAATACATGCTATCAATTATTGATGCTACATTTTGGGTTATAAGAAATTGATCTACCAATAACTGCACAACAGAGAAAGAAAATATCCATTTCTTCCTTAATTCAGCATTCATCAGAATTATTACTGCCCTGTATAAAACTGAAATGGAATTAGCCTACAAATTCCCTTAAGTTTTAGCCATGAAGGTATTTAAGATGGAAAAAACAGAAGTATAAGCCCCACATATAAATGCTTATAAACCAAATATGAAATCACTTTTTGTAAAACTTTAATTTCTAAGACATTTTAAAGTCACACTAAAAGTATCTCATCGAAACAAGAGAGTAACAATGTGTAAACAAAACAATCTGTAAACAAAAATGTTTACTAGTTTACTAGTGTGTCCAAACGTTACTTTTAAAAGTTAACATTATACCAGTTTTTTCAAGTTTAAAAAGTAGGTGCTGCATCTATGTTCACATTTTTTAAAAAACCTATAATAATTCTGCCTTTGGCCGGGCACGGTGGCTCAAGCCTGTAATCCCAGCACTTTGGGAGGCCGAGACGGGCGGATCACGAGGTCAGGAGATCGAGACCATCCTGGCTAACACGGTGAAACCCCGTCTCTACTAAAAAATACAAAAAAACTAGCCGGGCGAGGTGGCGGGCGCCTGTAGTCCCAGGTACTCGGGAGGCTGAGGCAGGAGAATGGTGTGAACCCGGGAGGCGGAGCTTGCAGTGAGCTGAGATCTGGCCACTGCACTCCAGCCTGGGCGACAGAGCGAGACTCTGCCTCAAAAAAAAAAAAAAAAAAATCTGCCTTTGTGCATTAAGTAACGTGCTACCAACAAAACAAGCACATAAGAGCCTGTACATGATGAAAACCTGTGTCCCTGGCAGACGAGGCCTTCACTGAGACTGCAGGGAGAGCCACGGGCACCCAGCAAAGTGTGGGAAGGCTGCATTGCCGCTGAGAGCAGGTACACATGAGCCTTTAATGCATGTGCAAGCAAAACGCCAGAGGCTCCATCCATCCCTACTAACCAGCACCTTAGTGCAGCAATTTAAGGAACTAACATTAGTGTATGTGTGTGTACAATTTTCATGTAAAGTCTCATACTTAGAGCTCTATTTTTACAGAGAATGTACATAAAGCTACGTAAATAGCAAATCTAAGAAGTATCTTGGAAAATCAGTAAAAATTAATACAAATGTTATAATCTGAAAACGTGTAATTGTAAAATAATTTATTTAAGTATCGCAGAACCAATGAATACGAAAATCTGCAAAGTTTCCCCAAGAAACTCTGAAACCATAGTGCCTAATGCACTTTAAAATCGATACTAAAGGAGAGAGAAGAAAAGGACTGTTTGATTTGATATAGTCACCGGTGCATCCCCATCCAGTCAGAAACAAAACTGTAGCTCCAGAATTGACCCGATGATGAGCATCTGCAGCTCTGCCTTCCAGGGTCTATCTCCTTTCACTGGCACGCAGGAACTGCAGTAAAATGAAGACCCCCAGAGCGACTGTCCTTACCAGGACTCAGAACGTTTGGCCTCTGTATTCTGGCATCCATTTCTGGAGTCTGTCGTACAAAGCAGCCTCCAACCTAGGTCCAGTGGAAGCTCCTGCATTTGGAGTCAGTCTCTGGAGAGGCAGAGCTCGGGCATGGGCTCTGGAAGAGGCTCGAGGAACTGTGATTACGCAGCAGCCCAGGGCTGTAACAATCTGTGTGTGTTCTCAAGGCTGAGTCCAGAGGTTCGAAGCCGTCCTTCCACCCCATGCACATTCTTTGTTTCAACAGCAGTGACGATGCCTCCAGGAAGTGTACTGTACTCTGGGCTTACAAATCCAAAACTGGCTTAAGTCCTTGGATGGAGAGAAACTTCCAAATGAACAAAAAGTTGAGCTAAACATTGAAAAGTTTATTACTTAAAAGTTTTCAGACATTTTACAAGTATCTAGGAACTCTTTGGATGTGCCCTGAAAGTGGTGCAAGCGAAAAATGACATTACTCTACTCCTGAGTTTCTTTCTGTTCTTCCCCTGACTTCGTCTGCTCAAAGTACGGATTCCAAGTTTCACTAAAAATGAAACCTTGCTGTTAATACTTCAATAGGCATAACAATGAAATTGGAAAACAGCTGAATTTTATTAACTTTTTAGGTATGTCGATTTTATGCTGAGAAATTCACCAGTACCATACTGGTGGTATTTACTGAAGGTTGTTTAGAATCACAAAATGAATGTTCTTTTATTTTAAAACCAAGCTGCATTTTAGAAAGATGTGAAGCGCAGAAGGAAATGCAGAGGTATAAATAAGGGGGAAGTATACTCAACGAAGGTTATAAATATACAGAATAAAGTTTCTCATTATTTTGGTTTAAGTGGAAATTTCTGATGTCAAATAGACACAGCCTGTTTTTCATAAATTTCTCCCAGAAAACCTTTAAATTTAACAATTTGAAAAAAAGTTTTACTTTCGTCTGAACACAGACAATCTATTTTCATACACATAGTGCATGTGAACATATTTATATAGTAGATTGCATAACTACGAATTGTGTACAAATGGACCCATCTCGTATTTTTGCATGCACAGTTTCCGGTATTCTATCCTAGTGGATGGTTAACACAGAGTACAATTTCATAGATTTTATTCAGTAGACTTAAAGCCAAGAAACCATCCCAGTAATTATTTACAATTGAATAACTGAATGATTATCAGATCGTGTTATACTGCAAAACTGTTCTTACACCATGAATGGTGATGCTGTGAACTTTGGATGTTAAACTGGTAAAAGTTGGAGGCTTCAAATGGCATATGCAAAAGTAACCAAAGCCTGAGGACTATGAGGAAAGGAGGAGTTCCACCACTCGCCATTTATAGTTTTCATAAGCATTACAGAAGCACGGGGAATTAAGTGATCTTTGAAAAAAAAGCTTTAAAAAACTGCGTATACATATAGCCTATAAGGCAAAAATCCAAGTTACAAGTGTATTAAACACTGGCAACTATGTTATCAGAGGTAATACTGAATTATATACATAAACTGTCATTAAACTGTGATTACGTGATACTTCCTACCATAGCTTATTAGACTGTACAACAGAAGATATTCCTGTGGCTCTCTAAGGCTCCAGGTTTAAAAGAATTTAGTATTTTCCTCTTGGCTCAAAGTCTAATCAGTATCATTCTGTAACATAAATCAGAAACTATGCTTTTTGCTTTTAGGGAAATAAGAAACATAACTGCAACCATTACAGCTCCAACACACACTGCAATGATGATATCTACAAACAGTTCCTATTGCATTTGAAAAATGCATTTTCTGAAGAAGCTTCACTTAGTACCAAGGATGCATTTCAGGTTGGCTTCTACATTCTGAATAAAGTATATAATGGGATTTAAGTAAATCTTTAGAAGTCCCAGAGTTTGCCTTTTCTAACATTTTCATATCAGGTGAAAACAATTTTTTCATATGGATGACTGTATTTACCGATATGAGAAAATGTCTACAGAAGAATGCGCTGTTCTATACGGCTCTAAGGAATCTGCATTTAACTGGAAACTACAGGGTCTATCAGAAAGTTAAATTTAAAAAAAGATCAGCCATAGCCAAATTCTTTGTAGACTATGAAAAAAAATGGCACTGATAGGTCTAGGTTCTGAAGAGGAGCCAAGGTTGAAATGGAAATGCTTCTACGTGGGACAGGAATGTCATGAGTCTGGAGTTCTCAGGTCTCTTGGTTGTAGAAGAAGCCGTCTGTGCATCTCACAGTGCTTTCTGATGCCCATTTACAGAAGGCTTGGCTGTTTCTGAATCCCTTGAAGTATTTGATAAATGAAGTTTATGAAGCCCTGCAAAAAAATTCAGAAAATGGTGAGAAATGATATATTGTTGAGTGGCTGGGAAAGGGTTAGGGTAGGGAGAAGAGATTTACAAAGCTCAGTTTTACTTGGGAAGCTGTGAGGTGCTGGCCAGATCCCCCTGAGGAATGAAAGATTTCTTCTCCCTACTGGCAACTTCCCTCTGAGGATGGCCTCAGCTGAAGACAGCTGCAGGGAGGGAAGTCCTGCCCCTTCCAGGATAGCACGTGAGGGTCCTAAGAGCCTGCCCGCTTCTCCTCAGTTCAGTGGAGCTCTGAAGGGTCATCAAAGTCACAACATCCCCGAGGGCCAGCGGAGGCTTCTAGTGTGACTGCATCATGACACAATTCCTCTCTCTGCACAGCCCCTTCCTCTTCCGTTTCCCCAACCCGGCTAACAAATCTCTTCCTGGCAAGCGGATTCCCATCCAAAGTGTGCTTCTCAGGGAACCTAACCCGAGACAGACAGGTTCCCACTTTCATTTTAAAATACACGCACACAGGCTGGGCATGGTGGCTCACGTCTGTCATCCCAGCACTTCAGGAGGCTAAGGTGGAAGGATCGTTTGAGCTGAGGGCTTTGAGGCAGGCCTGGGCGACAATGTGAAACCCCATCTTCATGAAAAACACAAAAATTAGCTGGTTGCAGTGGCTCATGCCTATAACCCCAGCACTGCGGGAGGCTGAGACGGGAGAACCGCCTGAGCTCAGCAGGTTGTGGCTGCAGTGAGATGTGATCACACCACTGCACTCCAGCCTGGGTGACACAGTGAGACCCTGTCTCAAAACAATTTCAAATAAAGTAAAATAACACACACACACACATATGCAGGAAAATGTAGGGAAAGCCACACCAAAATATTAACATGTAATTAAAAAGAAAAGAATGGAAAACATTACCAAAAAAGAAATGACAAAAGAATAAATTGAACATAAATAATATCTCACTACCTAAAGGTATTTCACAGAATACAAAATTATCACTATCTTTTAAAGTTACATTTATTTCTCTCTGTATCATATAACAATTATTTACGTGATATATCTGACACCAACACTGCACAGACCAACACTGCACTCTCACAGGGAGAAGAAAACCTAAGAGCTTCTGTGGCACCGGAGCTTCAAGTACTTTAATGAAAACGAAAGACAATGACATACAGGAACACAGTCAGGTGTTGCTGAACAACAGGAATACACTCTGAGACATGGGTTGTCAACTGTCACTGTGATACCATCACAGAGTATATCTACACACACCCAGGGGGCACAGCCCACAACATACCTAGGCTGTAGGGTATGGCCTATTGCTCCTAAGTTACAAACCAGACAGCATGTTACTGTACTGAGTACTGTAGGCAACTCTGGCACAATGGTAAATATTTGTGCATCTAAAAATATCTAAACCTAGAAAAGTGACACATTGTGCCAGGACATTACAACAGCTACCAGGTCACTAGGTGACAGAAACTGCTCAGCTCCACTGTCATCTCTGTGGTCTGTCACACGGGCAAGTGATCCGTTACTGACCAAACGATCACTATGTGGCCTATGACCATACACAGCAGCACTTCCACAGAACAGATGTTGAGAAAATACTTATCATGAAGCTCAGACCTTTCTGGCATCTCAACAACTTACTTGGAAAAGACTTTTCTCCCTAAAATTTCACATGGTAACTGACCTATTAGGCAGTTTCACATCACTCATAAACTAATATCGCACTCCAAAATCTTTCTGTCACCTGCATATCTTAATGAAAGAAAAGGTAAAACTGAGCCTCTCTACGTCTGAATGGGAAGGAAAAAAAGAAATCAATCCAAGACAAAACATGGTCTGGTCCCAGGAATGACAATAGGAACCCACAGCTGTTGGAGTTGAGGAAGTGTGCTAAAATAAAGCTTGTTAGAGAAGGGACTGAGTGAAGACAGATGATCGATGCGGTATCCACCGACTAAGCTGAAATGAAGTCCCCCTTTTAGGATAGATTATTGGAGTTCACATCTAACACTTGGGGGTCACGTTGGTTATACATTCTGAGAAACTCTGATGTCCCTCTTCTGCAGACAACTCCAGAAAACACCTCGTCCATTACCACCGTCACCAGCTAAATTTCTAGTGTTTAGTATGTGCTAGATATTCTCTGAGATGGGTACTATTATTATCAATGGGTGGAGTAGCAGAGGGGAAAAAAAAAACTCTACAAAAAAAGGAAGAAAAAAAAAGAAAGGGGCTAGCTACTTCACAACCAAATTACCAGTCTCAGTGAAATCCTTATTAAGATCTCAGATCATTCAAACATTACATATACTTAATAAGACTCTTTTTCTATGTATAAATTGCCCCTTAGAGCACCCCAAAGAATACTGAAAAACATTTGGGAAGAAAAGTAAATGTATCTATTAGGTAGTTTTATACAACTCTTGCTCATTCTACTCTCTCCTATGGTCAATGAACTGACATGCATATAAGGCCTTTTATATCAGGTTAAGTTATGTTTTATTACTTTAACAAAGGCTTTCTTAGCAAAATGATGTCCAGAATACCTAATTCAAAAGCTAAACTTACAACAGTCCATTTGCAACCATCTCATTTAGTGAATGGAAGGTGGAAATGTATCTGAGACCATGGCTAACTAATCTTGCTGATATTGTAACAGGCTTAAAAATTAAGTTTTAATGCTAGACATCTGATAAAAAGGACTGTTTGATTCCCACTTCAAGTTGGGCCAGCTTTATTAACCCTAAGCATTAAAAGGTATAAATTATCTGGCACGTCAGCTGAGATGAGCTGTGACTGTTTCCTGTCAGGCCAACATTTGATGAGCCGTCCCCTCCCGGGCATATGCAAAGTGAAAGACACATGGCCAGCTCATCTGAAATCTTCTGTGCCTCCCAAAGGTCACCCTCTCAAACATCAAGGTTGGAAAGGCCTGGTGATGTGAGAAGCTTTATTGCTGCTCATATAGTTTAAGTTATCTGAAAACTGGACCTTAATGAATCCATCAATATGTGGCCTTTTGCAATAGCTAAAAGCCCCAATATGGAGTCATACGCATTCGAATGATGTCAACTCAGGTGAATGAGCTGATGTCAGGAGTTTTAATAATTTTCTACAAGAAGTCACTGCCTTTCCCTTCTTCTGTCATAAAATTACAACCCCGCCCCCCAAACCAAGATCATTTACTTTGTCCTGGCATTCTTAAAGTAAAAAACTTGACATGTTTAGCACTAATGTGGAAATAAGCATAAAAAATACATTCATAGGTTATGTTTGTACCCTTTAGCTAAACCTACCAGTTTTTAACACCATTACAATACATGTGACTCTTGGAATACATAATAGTAAATCCTCTCTCTTCTATTATATCAGTGCCAAGAATGCTAACATTTTCACCTTGAATTTATTATTTGGCTTACTGAAGAAACTTATGGGTTAGCCTAATACTTGTAAAATCCAAGCCTCAAAAAAGCTTTAACTAAAAGGTATTATTACCAAGGAATAAGCTTTTAACATCATATCATCCTCACCACCACCATGACCACCATCGTCATAATAAAGGGGCTAATATTTACTGAGTTCTTATGATGTGCCAGGCACTATGCTAAGGATCTTATGAGAATTATTTCAGTTGATCTTCACAAAAACCCTAAAAGGAAGACGATACTATCACTATATTACAGATAACGAAGCTAAGGCTTAATGAAGTAATTTTGCACAAAGTAGCAGATCAATAACTTGACCTCTAAGGTTTTACAAATTTAGGAAACTAAATAGCTGAAAATGTAATATTAACTCAAATGTCGAACTTATTATTTAGTAGAAAAGGAAAAAATACCCATAAACCTCAGGATTACCTAGGGCCTTGAAAAGTTCTTCTCGAACTGCAGAGGTGAATTTTCGGACCAGACACAATGTTGTCACAATAGCAAAAAGCAAATTGTAGGATAATACAATATAGAAATTTCCCAGCCAATTAAACCTTCCAAAGTCGCCAAGTAGATCAAATCTAGTGATTCCTGTTAAAAATAAATAAAATAGCCCTTAATGAAATCAGGTTAAGACAGTGCTAAAAGTAAAGTACAAGTTAGACAGAATTCTATGGACTTTCTCTCTTTTGTTACATGAGATGCTGTAATGAATAAATCCTAGTTTAAAATATGTAACTATCATCTAGTGGGACAGCCTCAAGCCAGCCCTAACCTGCTTCACATACACGCCACAGTCACTTGCAAGTGATGAGTAATGAGGTCAGAATGAATGCCCTTTGACGTCCGATAGAAGTCACGCTTACATTAAAAATCAAGCTCGCGTGCTGCTTACGTGGGTAGGATGGCTGACTGCATGCTCTACTGAGACAGGAAGGCTGTAACTGATCACAGGAAGCAAGAGTCACGATGAAAAAGATGCCTGAGAACATCCTTACGCCTCCTCTGCTGCTGCCCTCTGGAGGAACTGCCCGTCCCATCTCTTTAGTCGGGTCTCTGGGCAAATGCCATCTCCTCAGAGAGGAAACCTCTGACTCCCCTATCTAAAACAGCTGGACCTTCCATGGCCTTCTATACTCATTATGACTCTTCATAGCACACATCAACTAATTTTTTTTTCTTTTTGGCTTATCTATTGCCTGTTTTCCCCACTAGAATGCAGGTTCTGTAAGAACAGGAACTTTGTTTCACCCCTATAATCCCAGTGCCCAGAATAATGTCATACACACTTAATACGTATTACATAAATGAATACATAATTTCCTTCCATAAAAAATTGTTAATCTGAGTTTAATGCTTGTAGGTTTGTAGGGTAAAAAGGCAAAGCAGGAAATACAGTAGGATGACATAATGTATGCATTGAAGTTACTTAAATTCATCTATACACATTTTTAAAAGTCTTTTTACTTAAAAATAGTTTAAATAATCATTCTATTAAATGAGCACATGGCCAGGTCCAGTATTTATTGGAAAAAATACATGAATGGTAGGATTTTTCTGACCACTGATAGATAAATAAACATCACTCAGGCATTGGTCAAGTGACAGATACTGGGAATGTCAACATTCTTCAAGGAAGAAAGGATAGAGCTACTTGGGGGCCATATAAAATTTAAACTACAAAGAATGAGAAGAAATAATAATTGTCTATAAAATTGTATAAACAAAATTATGTACCTCATATTTTAAGGGTGATTTAAGGATTTTTATGGGTGATTTCAAGAATAACTTTGACTATACTCAGTTTTACATTATCAGTTGACCTATGAACTGAACTCTCATCCTCACTCCAATGCAATGGCATCATCTAGTACAGATAGCCTCTACAAAAGCGGCTTAGAGAGACAACAGAAAAACCAAATATAAACATTGTCATAAAAACAGGAGATCTCAAAAGTAGCTTTTCTGTATCCACTTCTTTCCAGGACAAATGTGTTTGAAATTGAAAGGCAATAATATACCAAAATATTTTTCAAAGGTAGACAATTAATGAAAACATACAATAAAACAGCTTTTTTAAAAAGGTTAATGCAGACACCAGCCTGTCACGCATGGTTATGAGAAGATGACAACAATCTTGGCTGCAGTTTCTCAGCTATTCATATTAATAAAACTTTACCTTGTTAAAGGGAATACATATCTAATTATAAGTTTTATTTTTCAAATAAAGCACCATTTCATTTAGCCTAGGAAGTGATCTTTAAACAAGATATAATCCTACCAAAACAAGCTTCAGTGGCTGCAGCCCAGAGATCCCAGATAAGTAATTTTCTCATTAGGGCCAAAGACTCCTTTGAGAATCTGGTGAGAGCTATGAATCTTCTCAAAAGAAAAACCCACAGACACAGACACCCAAATTTTACACAGCACGAAGCTCACTGACGGAGGAAACGGGAGATCCCGGAATCAAACCCTTGTCCAGATGCTCCACATGAGTCTTAACTGCTCTTGAAATTTTTTTGATCATATACTACCATTAGTAAAAACAAAATTTGACCATCTATACCCCGTATATGTGTATTTAATTATTTATAAGCTACATATATACTATTCAATGACATATACAGACAAAACAAAGACTTTAAAAATCATAACAATAAATATAAATACAAATTCTAATAGTTTCTTCACATAGTCCAACGACTTACTTTATGAATGCATGGAAATGCACAAACTCCACTTTGGACACCACTGTAGATGCTCTGTGGTAGGTAATCCAACCCCCCCAGACACGGCCTGTGTCCTATGTTGTGACAGCACTACCACATAATGAGAAGTCAAGAAGCTGAATGCACCATCATGGTAAGAATGGAAGGTATGTTTTGAAAAACGGGAAAGTGCTTCACTAGAACTTCTTAGTGGATTCAACTTGGTATCTTGAGACTCAGGGTCGAGACCTAATACGGAACATCTAGGCAAAGAACAGCCTCTATCATCAGATGTTTTGGTTTCCAGGCTATTTCAGGTTGACTTCATAAACAGAAACCCAGGAGCCTGTTGCTATAGTGCGCCGAATAACTAGATAAATATTACCTCAAAAAACTAGTTCCAAGACATCATCGTGTTGAATATTTTTAAAAATCTGATAGACTGACTAACAGATCACTCTGACCAACACATAGTTCTTCAATTCTGAAAATTTTCTATAAAGACTGGACCACAAGAAACTTTAAAAAAGAACTTATCTAAAATTCTGCCTGAGAGGTTTCTGGCATGGCAATAGATTATAAAATGTACTTTTAAAATTAAAAGCACCAGGCGCGGTGGCTCACGCCTGTAATCCCAGCACTTTGGGAGGCCGAGGCGGGCTGATCATGAGGTCAGGCAATCGAGACCATCCTGGCTAACACGGTGAAACCCCGTCTCTACGAAAAATACAAAAAAATTAGCCGGGCCTGGTGGCGGGCGCCTGTAGTCCCAGCTACTCAGGAGGCTGAGGCAGGAGAATGGCCTGAACCCGGGAGGTGGAGCTTGTAGTGAGCCAAGATCACACCACTGAACTCCAGCCTGGGTGAAAGAGCGAGACTCCATCTCAACAAAGAAAAAAAAAATTAAAAGCACCAACAATTAAGAAAAAATGACAATACTCAGACAAAGCTTTAACAGCAATCATTTGACAAATATAAAAGATTTTAAAACCTCTATTTCTGTAAAAAAGTAAAAGTATTTTAAAAGCAAGCAAATTTTAAAATATTTTAAAATACTACTATTAGAAAGATTTAATTATCAAATGTTGTTGTTTAACTCTCTTAGTCAAATATCTAAATGCTTATGTCCATTTGGAAGTGCATTCTGTTAAAAGATTAAGTAAAATATACACCAGGCAAGAAGCTTAGTAAGTTAAGCCGTGGCTAAGCATAAGGTCACATTATCTAGATTATCTGTCAATAAAAAATATTCTTCATGACAAACTGCACATCAACTCCACCCATTAGAATTCAACTGAAAATATTTTATGCATAATTCCTTGAATAACAGTCTTTTTCTATTCATACCTATAAAAGAACATACAGAATAAAATCTCATTTAAGAAAGGGCTGGTTTCTCTACCTGCAATATGAGTCAATAGAATTTATGTTCTTTAGCCCACCTGAGTAAACTTCTACTTTTAGGAAGCCTATTCATCTTCCTAAAGCAGCAAAAAGTAGTTAAGAGAGTTTATAAAGCTTGACACATAAAGGGATCATTAATCTGACTTTATCAATAAATTATATATGTTAGCCTATTACACAAATGGCTGACATAAATATCCATGGTTTTAATGTAAGATTACCAGAAATAACACGTACATCTTATTTTTAAAAATGCACAGATTAAATGTTCTTTGCTGAAATATTAGGATTAACATACTTTTTTCCTTCTGAACTCAAGGGTTAATTATACTATGTTTTCAAATCTCTTCCTCTAAACCAGATTTTTTGAAATAATATTAGCTAAGACAGTGTTGGGAAAAAAAAAGTGACAGAGTATGAAATAATGAAATCTGCAATCATTTTAAAACAGGAATAATTTAAATAGGCTCATTGCCAATTGTTTTATTCATTAAAAAACAAAGTCATCGTAAAACGAAAGAGAGGCTCCACTTCCGGGGTGGAATGAAAGATGATGCTGTTGAAGCAAAGGCTTTACTTTTTTTTTGTTTTTTTGAGACGGAGTTTTGCGCTTGTTGCCCAGCAGTGCAGTGGCACAATATCAGCTCACTGCAACCAAGCCCTCCTGGGTTCAAGCGATTTTCCTGCCTCAGCCTCCCAAGTAGTCGGGAACACAGGCGCCCACCACCATGCCAGGCTAATTTTTGTATTTTTAGTAGAGATGGGGTTTCACCATGTTGGTCAGGCTGGCCTCAAACTCCTGAACTCAGGTGATCCGCCCACCTGGGCCTCCCAAAGTGCTGGGATTACAGGCATGAGCCACTGTGCCCAGCTGGCTTTACCTTTGACCAGTCTTGCTGTGCAAGTATATTTTCAAGAAATTATATCAATTGGAGATATACTTATTGACTTCAGGTTCCAGCCTATATGGAGTAAAAGAGACCAGATTTTCCCTCTCAACTGAATAAACTGAAACACTGAACAAAGTATATGAAACAACAGTTTTCAAGACCCTAGACATCAGGAAACCAAGGACAGTGATCACTGACAGATGAGAAACAAACAAGGTGGGCCCTATGATTGCCACAGTTTACCATCTAAAGAGACACTGCAATGTAGAGAGAAGAGCTGAGGCGGGCTCCAGCCATCTCCCTAAGATCAAGAGATGAAGCTTGGAGCATAAGGATGGCACAGCGGCCAGAGGGCTGCACAATGGAAGAACCCGGCAGAGAACTGACCAGTGTATGCTTGTGGGGAGCAGCTGGTCAAGAAATGAAGCAGGTGACAGAATGAGTAGCAAAGACATTACAACAGTTATTTTTAACTACATGCCTTATTTCAAAAGCTAGAGGAAAGATAAAACTTGCTAAGTAGAGATATTAAAGAATAGACTGAAATTGACCTTCTACAAAGGAAAATTATACTGTGGGACATGAAAAGTACACCAGATGGGATTAACGGCAGATTGGACACTGCAGAAGAAGAGATTAGTAAATTTAAAGACACAGGAATAGGAAAACAAAACAAGGAGCGAAATAAGAAAAGAATGAACAAAGCATCAACGAACCATGAATTCATTTGAAATGTCTTATGTGCTTGTGATAGAGTCCCTGAAGGGGAAGAAAGAGAGGATAAGAGAAGATGGCCAAATAGGAACAGCTCCAGTCTACAGTTCCCAGTGTGAGCAATGCAGAAGATGGGTGATTTCTGTATTTCCAACTGACATACTGGGTTCATCTCACTGGGACATGTCAGACAGCGGGTGCAGGACAGTGGGTGCAGACCACTGAGCATGAGCCAAAGCGCAAGAGGTCAGGGGATTCCCTTTCCTAGCCAAGGGAAGCTGTGACAGACGGCACAAAGAAAATCGGGTCACTCCCACCCTAATACTGCCCTTTTCCAACAGTCCTAGCAAACGGCACACCAGGAGATTATATCCTGCACCTGTCTCGGAGGGTCCCATGCCCACAGAGCCTCACTCATTGCTAGTACAGCAGTCTGAGATTGAACTGCAAGGCAGCAGAGAGGCTGGGGAGGGGTGCCTGCCATTGCTGAGGCTTGAGTAGGTAAACAAAGCAGCCTGGAAGCTCGAACTGGGTGGAGCCCAATGCAGCTCAAAGAGGCCTACCTGCCTCTGTAGACTCCACCTCTGGGGCCAGGGCATAGCCAAACAAAAGGCAGCAGAAACTTCTGCAGATTTAAATGTCCCTGTTGATAGCTTTAAAGACAGTAGTGGTTCTCCCAGCACAGAGTTTGAGATCTGAGAACGGACAGACTGCCTCCTCAAGTGGGTCCCTGACCCCAGAGTAGCCTAACTGGGAGGCACCTCCCAGTAGGGGCCGACTGACACCTCACACGGCCAGGTGCCCCTCTGAGATGAAGCTTCCAGAGGAATGATCAGGCAGCAACATTTGCTGTTCTGCCATATTCTGTTCTGCAGCCTCTGCTGGTGATACCCAGGCAAATAGCGTCTGGATTGGACCTCCAGCAAACTCCAACAGACCTGCAGCTGAGGGAAAACTAACAAACAGAAAGGACATCCACACCAAAACCCCATCTGTACATCACCATCATCAAAGACCAAAGGTAGATAAAACCACAAAGATGGGGAGAAACCAGAACAGAAAAGCTGAAAATTCTAAAAATCAGAGCGCCTCTTCTCCTACAAAGGAACACAGCTCCTCGCCAGCAATGGAACAAAGCTGGACAGAGAATGACTTTGACGAGTTGAGAGAAGAAGGCTTCAGAAAATCAAACTTATACAAGATAAAGGAGGATGTGCGAACCCATTGCAAAGAAGCGAAAAACCTTGAAAAAAGATTAGACGAATGGCTAACTAGAATATAGAGAAGTCCTTAAATGACCTGATGGAGCTGAAAACCATGGCACGAGAACTACGTGACGCATGCACAAACTTCAGTAACTGATTCGATCAACTGGAAAAAAGGGTATCAGCGACTGAAGATGAAATGAATGAAATGAAGTGAGAAGAGAAGTGTAAAGAAAACAGAGTAAAAAGAAATGAACAAAGCCTCCAAGAAATATGGGACTATGTGAAAAGACCAAATCTACATCTGATTGGTGTACCTGAAAGTGACGAAGAGAATGGAACCAAGTTGGAAAACACTCTTCAGGATATTATCCAGGAGAACTTCCCCAACCTAGTGAGGGAGGCCAACATTCAAATTCAGAAAATACAGAGAACGCCACAAAGATACTCCTCGAGAAGAGCAACTCCAAGACACATAATTGTCAGATTCACCAAAGTTGAAATGAAGGAAAAAATGTTAAGGGCAGCCAGAGAGAAAGGTCAGGTTACCCACAAAGGGAAGCCCATCAGACTAACAGCAGATCTCTCGGCAGAAACTCTTACAAGCCAGAAGACAGTGGGGGGACATTCTTAAAGAAAAGAATTTTCAACCCGAATTTCATATCCAGCCAAACTAAGCTTCATAAGTGAAGGAGAAATAAAATCCTTTACAGACAAGCAAATGCTGAGAGATTTTGTCACCACCAGGCCTGCCCTACAAGAGATCCTGAAGGAAGCACTAAACATGGAAAGGAACAACCGGTACCAGCCACTGCAAAAACATGCCAAATTGTAAAGACCATCGATGCTAGGAAGAAACTGCATCAACTAAAAAGCAAAATAACCAGCAAACATCATAACGACAGGATCAAGTTCATGCATAACAATATTAACCTTAAATGTAAATGAGCCAAATGCTCCAATTAAAAGACACAGACAGGAAAATTGGATAAAGAGTCAAGACCCATCAGTGTGCTGTATTGAGGAGACCCATCTCACATGCAGAGACACACATAGGCTCAAAATAAAGGGATGGAGGAAGATCTACCAAGCAAATGGAAAACAAAAAAAAAGCAGGGGTTGCAATCCTAGTCTCTGATAAAACAGACTTTAAATTAACAAAGATCAAAAGAGACAAGGCCATTACATAATGGTAAAGGGATCAATTCAACAAGAAGAGCTAACTATCCTAAATATATATGCACCCAATACAGGAGCACCCAAATTCATAAAGTCCTTAGAGACCTACAAAGAGACTTAGACTCCCACAAAATAATAATGGGAGACTTTAACACCCCACTGTCAACATTAGATAGATCCACAAGACAGAGAGTTAACAAGGATATCCAGGAACTGAACTCAACTCTGCACCAAGCGGATCTAATAGACATCTACAGAACTCTCCACCCCAAATCAACAGAATATACATTCTTCTCAGCACCACATCACACTTATTCCAAAATTGACCACATAGTTGGAAGTAAAGCACTCCTCAGCAAATGTAAAAGAACAGAAATTATAACAAACTGTCTCTCAGACCACAGTGCAATCAAACCAGAACTCAGGACTAAGAAACTCAATCAAAACCGGTCAACTACATGGAAACTGAACAACCTGCTCCTGAATGACTACTGGGTACATAACAAAATGAAGGCAGAAATAAAGATGTTCTTTGAAACCAATGAGAACAAAGATACAACATACCAGAATCTCTGGGACACATTTAAAGCAGTGTGTAGAGGGAAATGTATAGCACTAAATGCCCACAAGAGAAAGCAGGAAAGATCTAAAATTGACACCCTAACATCACAATTAAAAGAACTAGAGAAACAAAAGCGAACACATTTAAAAGCTAGCAGAAGGCAATAAATAACTAAGCTCAGAGCAGAAATGAAGGAGATAGAGACACAAAAAACCCTTCAAAAAATCAGTGAATCCAGAAGCTGATTTTTTGAAAAGATCAACAAAATTGACAGACCACTAGCAAGACTAATAAAGAAGAAAAGAGAGAAGAATCAAATAGATGTAATAAAAAATGATAAAGGGGAGATCACCACCGATCCCACAGAAATACAAACTACCATCAGAGAACACTATAAACACCTCCACACAAATAAAGTAGAAAATCTAGAAGAAATGAATAAATTCCTGGACACAAACACTCTCACAAGACTAAACCAGGAAGAAGTTGAATCCCTGAATAGACCAATACAGGTTCTGAAATTGAGGCAATAATTAATGGCCTACCAACCAAAAAAAGTCCAGGACCAGATGTATTCACAGCCGAATTCTATCAGAGGTACAAGGAGGAGCTGGTACCATTCCTTCTGAAACTATTCCAATCAATAGAAAAAGAGGGAATCCTTCCTAACTCATTTTATGAGGCCAGCATCATCCTGATACCAAAGCCTGGCAGAGACACAACAAAAAAAGAGAATTTTAGACCAATATCCCTGATGAACATCGATGAAAAAATCCTCAGTAAAATACTGGCAAACCGAATTCAGCAGCACATCAAAAAGCTTATCCACCATGATCAAGTGGGCTTCATCCCTGGGATGCAAGGCTGGTTCAACACACACAAATCAATAAACGTAATCCATCATTTAAACAGAATCAAAGACAAAAACCACAGATTATCTCAATAGATGCAGAAAAGGCCTTCAACAAAACTCAACAGCCCTTCATGATAAAAACTCTCAATAAATTAGGCATTGATGGGACATATCTCAAAATAATAAAGGCCATTTATGACAAACCCACAGCCAATATCATACTGAATGGGCAAAAACTGGAAGCATTCCCTTTGAAAACTGGCACAAGACAGTGATGCCCTCTCTCACCACTCCTATTCAACATAGTGGCTAGGGCAATCAAGCAGGAGAAAGAAATAAAGAGTATTCAATTAGTAGAAGAAGAAGTCAAATTGTCCCTGTTTGCAGATGACATGATTCTATATTTAGAAAACCCCATCATCTCAGCCCAAAATCTCCTTAAGCTGATAAGCAACTTCAACACAGGATACAAAATCAATGTGCAAAAATCACAAGCATTCCTATACACCAATAACAGACAAACAGAGAGTCAAATCATGAGTGAACTCCCATTCACAATTGCTTCAAAGAGAATAAAATACCTAGGAATCCAACTTACAAGGGATGTGAAGGACCTCTTCAAGGAGAACTACAAACCACTGCTCAACAAAATAAAAGAGGACACAAACAAATGGATGAACATTCCATGTTCATGGATAGGAAGAATCAATATTGTGAAAATGGCCACACTGCCCAAGGTAATTTATAGATTCAATGCCATCCCCATCAAGCTACCAATGATTTTCTTCACAGTATTGGAAAAAACTACTTTAAAGTTCATATGGAACCAAAAAAGACCCCACATTGCCAAGACAATCCTAACCCAAAAGAACAAAGCTGGAGGTATCATGCTACCTGACTTCAAACTATACTACAAGGCTACAGTAACCAAAACAGCATGGTACTGGTACCAAAAGAGAGATATAGACCAATGGAACAGAACAGAAATAATATCACACATCTACAACCATCTGATCTTTGACAAACCTGAAAAAACAAGAAACGGGGAAGGGATTCCCTATTTAATAAATGGTGCTGGGAAAACTGGCTAGCTATGTAGAAAGCTGAAACTGGATCCCTTCCTTACACTTTACACAAAAATTAATTCAAGATGGATTAAAGACTTAAATGTTAGACCTAAAACCATAAAAACCCTAGAAGAAAACTTAGGCAATACCATTCAGGACATAGCGGCATGGGCAAGGACTTCATGTCTAAAACACCAAAAGCAATGGCAACAAAAGCCAAAATTGACAAATGGGATCTAATTAAACTAAAGAGCTACTGCACAGCAAAAGAAACTACCATCAGAGTGAACAGGCAACTTACAGAATGGGAGAAAATTTTTGCAATCTACCCTTCTGACAAAGGGCTAATATCCAGAATCTAAAAAGAACTTAAACAAATTTACAAGAAAAAAAGTCAAACCACCCCATCAAAAAGTGGGCAAAGGATATGAATGGACACTTCTCAAAAGAAGACATTTATGCAGCCACCAGACACATGAAAAAATGCTCATCATCACTGGCCATCAGAGAAATGCAAATCAAAACCACAATGAGATACCATCTCACACCAGTTAGAATGGTGATCATGAAAAAGTCAGGAAACAACAGCTGCTGGACACGATGTGGAGAAATAGGAACACTTTTACACTGTTGGTGGGACTGTAAACTAGTTCAACCATTGTGGACGACTGTGGCGATTCCTCAAGGATCTAGAACTAGAAATACCATTTGATCCAGCCATCCCATTACTGGGGATATATCCAAAGGATTGTAAATCGTGCTGCTATAAAGATACACATGCACACGTATGTTTATTGAGCACTATTCACAATAGCACAGACTTGGAACCAACCCAAATGTCCATCAATCATAGACTGGATTAAGAAAATGTGGCACATATACACCATGGAATACTATGCAGCCATAAAAATAGGATGAGTTCATGTACTTTGTAGGGACATGGATGAAGCTGGAAACTATCATTCTCAGCAAACTATCGCAAGGACACAAAACCAAACACCGCATGTTCTCACTCATAGTTGGGAATTGAACAATGAGAACACTTGGACACAGGAAGGGGAACATCACACACTGGGGCCTGTTGTGGGGTGGGGGGTTGGGGGAGGGATAGCATTAGGAGATATACCTCATGTAAATGACGAGTTAATGGGTGCAGCGCACCAACATGGCACAGGTATACATATGTAACAAACCTGCACGTTGTGCACATGTACCCTAGAACTTAAAGTATAATAATAAAATAAATAAATATATAAAAGAAAGGATAAGAAAAAACAACTATTTGAAAAAATAGTGGCTGAAAATCTTTCAAATATTATGAAAATTAATCAAAGAAGTATAATAAACTCAAAGAACAAGAAGTCTACCAAAGTACATAATAATCAAACTGCTTAAAAGAAAAATTTTAGAAGTTGCCAAAAGAAAAGATCACATAAAATATAAGAACAAAAATAATGATCACAGAAGATTTATTGTCAAAAATTATGCAAATCAGATCATGGAGCAACATTTTTAAAGTACTAGAGGCAGGCCAGGCATGGTGGCTCACACATGGAATCCCAGCACTTAGGGAGGCAAAGGCAGGTAGATCACTTGAGGCCAGGAGTTCAAGACCAGCCTGGCCAACATGGTGAAACCCTGTCTCTACTAAAAATACAAAAAAATTACCAGGTGTGGGGGCGTACACCTGTAATTCCAGCTACTTGAGTGGCTAAGGCAGGAGACTCACTTGAACCTGGGAGGCAGAGGCTGCAGTGAGCCAAGATTGTGCCACTGTACTCCAGCCTGGGCAAGATATCGAGACTCTAAATAAATAAATAAATAAATAAATAAATAAAGTACTGGAGGCAAAAAATAGTCAATCTAAACTTCCATATCCAACAAAAATATCTTTCAAAACCAAGGCAAAATTAGGCATTTGACACATACAAAAACTGAAAAAATCTCATTATCAATAGGCATACATTATGACAAACATTACAGGAAGTCCTTCAGGCAGAAGGAAAATGTTACCAGAAAGAAATCTAGAATTATCAAAGAAAGAGCAACAGAAATTATCACTATGTGGGTAACTATAAAAGACTTTCATTTTTAAAATCTCTTTAACACATCATTGTTTAAAGCAAAACGAACTAATACATTTTGGGGTTTATAACACATGTAGAAATAAAACTGATGACAATATTAGCACAGGAATGTCATAAGCAAAATGGCAGAGTAGGAGATTTCAGCCCTTACTCACCTATAAAAACAACAATTAGATATCCATGAATGAAAACAGTCTGGGAGAGTTCAAAAATCCAAGAAGGTGCAAAATAGAGTGGAGCAAAAAATTCAAGAACCACAGCATAGAAAGTACAGGAAGAACACTTCCATACGACCTGCATCAGCCCATACCCCAGGCCAACATGGTTTGGCAATGACAGGAAACTCCTCAGTCCAAGAATTCGCCTCATGAAGGAAAAGGAGAGCAACCAGCTTCCTCGGCCTTTTGAGGTACTGCCTGAAGGACTCGCTTCAGTTTAACCACCCTTAACTCTGGAAAGACTGACAGAGCCAAGACATGTGGAACGAACTAGAAACAAAGAAGAGCAGAGGCTATCAATATCAGCTAAGCAGTGGTGCCATCAGTCACTAGCACCCTGCATGAGGACTCAGGTGGATTTTGCCACTAAGGAAACTAATGGCCATCACAGCCACTGCAAATGCCCTGTAGCTTTTACCCCCAAGGGTCTCACAATTTTTGCCTGTGTGGACCCATCTGCTTAAGCCACTGTTGCCTCTGCACTGCTAGCCCTACTCCCAAGACCTAGCACGGTGAGTACACATGCCCACAGGATCCCACCACTGGCCCTGACTCCCACTGCTGCACACCTGCTGCTGGTGGGACCTAGTCCCTAAAGCTGGCCTCTGATATTGCACGCTTACTTACTTTGCTGACCCTAGCCTCAGCCTACCCAAGCATGTTTACTGCTGAACCAAGAGGCAGCGTAAGGTTCTCAACAGCCCTTGCAGCCCTTCAGTGTGCTCCAACAGGCTACCCAAGTCAGTAACCCCACACCTCCACTCCTGCGGGTAAAGATCTTTCCTTAAGACAGTCCATAAGGTCAGAAGAGGTGACTGCTTGGATGTCAACAAAAGGATGCATGCAACTTGAAAAACCAGGAAACATAACACCACAAAAGGAACACAATACACTTTCAGTAAAAACCCTAAAGAAATAGAGATCCACATACTGCCTGGCAAAGAATTCAAAATAATCATTCTGAACATGTTCGGTAAGATACAAAAGAACACATATAAACAATTTTTTTAAGTCAGAAAAAAATTAAAGAACAAAATGAGTAGCTCAACAAAGAAATAAAAACATAAAGAATCCAAAGAAATTCTGGAGCTAAATAATACAATGACTGAACTAAAAATTCAACAGACTGCTTCAACAGCAGACATGATCAAGCAAAAGAAAGATTCCTCAGATTTGAAGACAGGTCATTTGAAATTATCCAGTTAGAGAAGAAAGTAAAAATTAAAAAGAATGAAGAAAGCTTGCAAAACTTATAAAATACTGTACTAGTCCTTTCTTGCACTGCTATATAGAAATACTTGAAACTGTAATTTAGAAAGAAAAGAGGTCTAATTGGCTCATGGTTCCACAGGCTGTACAAGGTAGCATGGCTGGGGAGGCCTCAGGAAACTTTCAATCACGGCAGAGAAGCAGGCACATCTTATATGGCTGGAGCAGGAGGAAGAGAGCAAAGCGGGATCTCTTAATAACCAGATCTCTTAATAACTCCTCACTCTTATGAGAACAGCAAGGGGGAAATTCACCCCCATGATCCAGTCACCTCCCACCAGGCCCCTCCTCCAACAATGGACATTACAATTCAACATGAGATTTTGGTGAGGACACAAATCTAGACCATAGCAAACACCATCAAGCAAACCAATGTATGTATTAGAGGTGTCTCAGAAGGAGAAGAGAAAGAGAAAAAGAAAAAGAAAAAAAGCTTATTTAAAGAAATAAATGAGGAGTGTCTAATCTTTTGGCTTCCCTGGGCCACAATGGAAGAAGAATTTGTCTTGGGCGCTTGGGTCACATATAAAATACACTAAAACTAATGATAGCTGATGGACTTTTAAAAAAAATCACACACCAAAATGATAATGCTTAAAGAAAGTTCATCAATTTGTGTTGGGCCACATGTGACCTGCTGGCTGTGGGTTGGACAAGCTTGAAATAAATAAAAACTTCCCAAATCTGGAGACGGATATAGACATACGGACTCAAGAAGCTGATAAATTCTCAAATAGGCTGAATATCAAAGAGGTCAACAATGAGACACATTAAAACTAAACTGTAAAAAGTAAAAGATAAAGAGAAGATTTAGAAAACATCAAGAAAAGAGTGATTTATCTCATAAAAGGGGACACATAAGACTATCAGTGGATTTTTCTGCAAAAACTTTATAGGCCAGGAAAGAATGGGATAATTGTATTCAGAATACTAAAGGAAACACTGACAACCAAGATTACAATACTCTGCAAAGCTCTTTTTTTAAAATGAAAGAGAGATAAAGTCTTTCCCAGACAAGACTGAGTGACTGTCACCATTTGACCCATCTGATAAGAAATGCTGACAGGCATGGAAGGATCACTTGAGCTCAGGAGTTTAAGACCAACCTGGGCAACATGAAAAAACCCTATCTCTATAAAAAATACACAAATTACCCAGGTAGGGTAGTGCACACCTAGGGTCCCAGTTACTTGTCAGAGGGACAGAGATGGGAGGGATTACCTGAACCCGGAAGGTCAAGGCTGCAGTGAGCCGTGATCATGCCACTGTACTCCAGCTTGGGCAGCAGAGTAAGACCTTGTCTCAAAAAGAAAAAAAAAAAGAAAAAAAAAAAAGAAAGAAAGAAAAAGAAAAGAAAAAGAAATGCTTATAGGAGTTCTTTATATGGAATCGGAAAAAGACAAGCAGAAATGTGACAGTACATGAAAACATAAATCTCACCAGTAAAAATAAATACATATTCAAATACAGAATATATAACACTGTAATGGTGATGCATAAATCACCTATAACCCTAATACATAATAAAAATTAAAATACAAAAGTACTAAGAATAACTATAATGACAAAAAATTGCTAACAGGATCACAGCCAAAAAAAAAAAAAAAAAGAACACTGACTTTAAGCTTTAAGAACACAAAGTTGTGGGGACAAAGTGGAAGTGTAGAGTGTCTGTATATGTAATTAAACACAAGTTTTTATCAAATTAAAACAGATAGTTATAACTGCAAGACTTACACATGTCCCATGATAATCACAAAGGAAAAGCCTTTGGGAGATACAAAAAAGATAAAGAGGAAGGAATCAACCACTACCAAAAAAAAAAAAAATCATAAAATAAGACAGCAAGAGAGGAAGAAAAACCAAACCAAACCATGCAAAACAGACAGAAAACAACAAAATGGCAATAGTAAGTCCTTACCTATTAGTAATGACTTTAAATGTAAATTGATTAAACTCCCAGTCAAAACACATAGAAGAGCTGAATGAATTGAGGGGAAAGGAGCCAGTGATATGCTGTCTACAAGAGACTCGTTTTACATATAAAGACAGACACAGATTGAAGGTGAAGGGATGGAGCCCAGGAGTTCAAAGCTGCAGTGAGCTATGATTGTGCCACTGCACTCCAGGGTGACAGAGTGAGACCCATCTCTCTAAAAAATAAAAAGAAAAAAAAAAGTGAAAAAATGGAAAAAGGTATTCCAAGCAAATGGTAACCAACAGAGAACAGGGGTAGCAATACTTAGACAAAACGGACCTAGAGTCAGAACATGTCACAAGAGAAAAAGGTCATTATATAATGATAAAAGGGTAAAATCAACAGAAAGATAAAACAATTATAAATACATGTATAAACCCAACATCAAGGCACCTAAATGTAAAACAAATATTGACAACTCATAAGAGAGAAATAAATAGTAATACAATAACAGTAAGAGATTTGAAAATCCCACTTTTAATAATGGATAGAATGTCCAGGCAGAAAATCAATAAGAAAACAGCTGACTCAATAACATAAAATAAATGGACCTCATAGACACATACAGAACTTTCCACACAATAGCAACAACAAACATTGTTCAGGACAGACAATTTTAGGTCATGAAACAATTATTAATACATTTAAGAAAATTGAAATTATATCAAGTATCTCCTCAGACTACAATGGAATGACACTAGAATTCAATGAAAGAAAATGGAAAAGTCACAAAAATGTGGAAACTAAATAATATACCTTTGAACAATCATTGGATAAAAGATGAAATCAAAAACATTTTCAAAAATAACCTGAATCAAACAAAGAAGACAACACAAATTACCAAAACATATGGATGTAGCAAAAACTGTAATAAGAGGGAAATGTATAGCAATCAATGCCTACAATGAAAAAGAAGAAAGATCTCAGTTCAACAACCTAACTTTATAATCCAAGGAATTAGAAAAGAACAAACTAAACCCAAAGTTAGCAGAAGAAAGAAAATAATAAAGACTGAAGCAGAAATAAATGAATTAGAAAATATAAAAACATTAGAAATATCAACAAAAGAGTTGGATTTTTTGAAAGATAAAAGTGACAAAACCCTTAGCTGGACTAAGTCAAAGAGAAGTTAGAAATAACTAAAATAAGAAATAAAAATAGAGATTTCCAACAAATGACACAAATAAAAAAGATCATCAGGGACTATTATGAACCATTACATGCCAACAAATTGGATAACCCAAAACAGATAAATTCCTAGAAACATACAATCTGCCCAGACTAAATTTAGAAGAAACAGAAAACCTGAGCAAACTAATAAACAAGAAGATTGAATAATCAAAACTTTCCAGCAAAGAAAAGCCCAGAACCAGATGGCTTCAAAAGGTAAATATGAGCAGACGATTCAAAGAAAAATTAATATGAACCCTTCCTAAATTGTTCCAAAAACAGAAGAGGAAAGTAAACTTCCAAACTCATTTTACAAGGCCAGCATCGCCCTGATTCCAAAGCCAATAAAAAGGCAACACAAGTAAAGAAAACTACAGGGCATTATTCCCAATGAACATAGATGCAAAACTCCTCAATACAATGCTAGCTAGCAAACCTAACTCAACAACACATTAACAGGATCATATACCCTAGTCAAATGGGGCCAATTTATTGCTGGGATGCAAGTATGGTTCAACATATGAAGGTCCATCAATGTGATATACCACACTAGCAGAATGAAAGACAAAACCACAAGATTAGCTTAGTAGATATAGAAAAGAGCAACTGACAAAATTCAATATACTTTCATGATAAAAACTCCAAACAAAACAGGTAAAGAAGGAATTTATCTCACCGTAATAGAGGCTTTTTTTAAAAGAGACAGAATCTCACTCTGTCACCCAGGCTAGAGTGCAGAGCCTCAGCCTCCTGGGAAATGATCCTTCCCACCTCAGCCTCCCAGGTAGTTGAGACTATAGGCACATGCCACCATGCCAGGCTAATTTTTGTATTTTTTGCAGAGACGGGGTCTCATTTTGTTGCCCAGGCTGGTCTTGAACTCCTGGACTCAAGCTATCCACCCACCTCGACCTTGCAAAGTGCTGGGATTACATGCATGAGCCACTGCGCCCGGTCAAGACAACAGATATTTTTAGAAACCCACAGCTAACGTTATAATCAATGGGAAGAAACTGAAAGCTTCTAAGATCTGGAAGAAAGGCAAGGATGCCCACTCTTGCCACTGCTATTCCACATAGTACTAGAAGTCCTAGTCAAAGCAATTAGGGTAGAAAAACATTAAAAATCCATCCAAATACGCAGAGAAAAAGTAAAATTATCTACATATGCAGGTGAAATGATCACATAGGTAGAAAATCTTAAGGACTCCATCAAACAAAACTTTTAGAATAAATGAATTCAGTAAAATCACAGGTTACAAAATCAACATAAAAAATCAGTGGAATTTCTATACACTAAGAATGGACTATCCAAAAAGGAAATTAACAAAATAATTCTACTTGCAATAGCATCAAAAAGAATGTTATAATAAATATACTTGACAACTTAGATGAAATAAACAAATTTATTAAAAGACACTAACAAAGTTCACTAAAGAAGACCTAAACAAAACTACAAACAAGAAATTTTTTAAAAGACTTTTAAAAGACCCAATATTGTAAAGATGTGAATCCTTTCCAACGTGTTTATAGATTCGATACAATCCCAGTGAAAATCCTAGCAGATGGTGGTGGCTCACGCCAGTAATCCCAGCCCTTTGGGAGGCTGAGGCAAGAAAATCACTTGAAGCAGGAGTTTGAGATCAGCCGGGGCAACACAGCAAGAGCCAAAGACTACAAGAAATTTAAAAATTAGATGGCCGTGGTGGTGAATGCCTGTAGTCCTAACTACTTCGGAGGCTTATGCAGGAGGATCGCTTGACATCACGAGGTGTGGCCACAATGACCTAAAATCATACCACTCCACTCCAGCCTGGGTGACAGAACAAGACTTTGTCTCCAAAACAAACAAACAGTATTAGTCTGTTTTCACACTGCTATAAAGAAATACTTCAGACTGGGTAATTTATAAAGAGGTTTAACTGACTCATGATTCCATGGGCTGTAGAGGAAGCATGATGCTGGCATCTGCACAGTTTCTGGGGAGGTCTAAGGAAACTTTCAATCACGGGGGAAAGAGAAGGGGAAACAGGCACATCCTACATGGCAGGAGCCAGAGCAAGGGGTCGGGGGAGGTGCCAGACACTTTCAGACAACCAGGTCTCACAATAACTCACCATTGCCATGACAGCAGCACCAAGGGGGATGGTGTTAAACCATGAGAAACCGCCCCCAAAATCCAGTCACCTCCCACCAGACCCCACCTCCAACACTGGGGACCACAACTGAACATGAGATCTGAGTGAGGACATAGATCCAAACCATACCACACACACACACACACAATTTTTTAAAAAGCTAAACAACTTATACTGCCTGATGTCAACTTTTATGATTAATCTATCATAATCCAGACAGTGTAGTACTGATGTAAAGAAAAAAAGACACTGATGGAAAAAAAAAAGCAGGGAGAGCCCAGAAACAGAATCACATTCACACATATGTGGACAACTGGTTTTTCAATGAAAATCCAAAGATAATGCAGTGGAAAATGAATAAACTTTTCAAGCAATGGTGCTGGAATAAATGGCAACCAGTATGGAAAAAAAACCCTCCAATCTATATGTCATACTTAATTCAAAATTAACTCAAAGTGAGTCATGGACCAAAGCACAGAAACTAAACATATAAAACTTCTAGAAGAAAACATACAGGACACTCTTTGTGATCTTGGGTTAGAGAAAGATTTAGTAGATTATGACATCAAAAGCACAATCTATAAAAGAAAATTTAATAAATTTGACTTCATCAAAATTAAGAATATCTGCTTGTTCAAAGATATTGTTAGGAGAATGAAAAGACAGGTCACTGAATGGAAGAAATATTTACAAGTCACATGTTTTGATAAAGAACTTTAACCAAGAATATGTGAACAGCACTCAAAGAACAAGAAAATAAATCCAATCTTTAAAATTATCAAAAGATCTTACTAGACACTTTGCCAAAGAAAATATACAACAGTATATCGGTCCATTTTCATGATGCTGATAAAGACATACCCGAGACTGGGAAGAAAAACAGGTTTAATGGAATCACAGTTCCACATGGCTGGGAAGGCCTCACAATTATGGCGGAGGGTGAAAGGCACTTCTCACATAGCAGCAGCAAGACAGAATGGAAGCTTGTGCTGGGAAGCTCCCCTTCTTAAAACCATCAGATCTTGTGAGACTTATTCACTATCACAAGAACAGCATGGGAAAGACCTGTCCCCATTATTAAATGACCTCCCACTGAATCCCTCCCACAGCATGTGAGAATTCAAGATGAAATTTGGCTGGGGATACAACCAAACCACATTATTCTGCCCCTGACCCCTCACAAATCTCACGTCCTCTCATTTCAAAACCAGTCATGCCTTCCCAACAGTCTCCCAAAGTCTTAACTCATTTCAGCATTAACTCAAAAGTCCACAGTCCAAAGTCTCATCCGAGACACAGCAAGTCCCTTCTGCCTATGAGCCTGCAAAATCAAAAGCAAGTTAGCTACTTCCTAGATACAATGGGGATACAGGCATTGGGTAAATATGGCTGTTCCAAACAGGAGAAATTGGCCAAGACAAAGATGCTACAGACCACACACAAGTCCAAAATCCGGCAGGGCAGTCAAATCTTAAAGCTCCAAAATGATCTCCTTTGACTCCATGTCTTGCATCCAGGTCATGGTGATGCAAGAGGTGGGTTTCCATGGTCTTGGGCAGCTCCACCCCTGTGGCTTTGCAGGGTACAGCCTCCCTCCCAGCTGCTTTCACAGGCTGGTATTGGCTTTTCCAGGAGCACAGCACAAGCTGTCAGCAGATCTACCATTCTGGGGTCTAGAAGATGGTGGCCCTCTTCTCACAGCCCCACTAGGCAGTGCCCCAGTAGGGACTCTGTGTGGGAGCTCCGACCCCACATTTTCATTCTGCACTCCCCTAGCAGAAGTTCTCCATGAGAGCCCCGTCCCTGCAGCAAACTTCTGCCTGGGCACCCAGGTGTTTCCATACATTTTCTGAAATCTAGGCGGAGTTCCCAAACCTCAATTCTTGACTTCTGTGTACCACAAAATCAACACCACATGGAAACTGCCAAAGCTTGGGGCTTCCACCCTCTGAAGCAACAGCCTGAGCTGTACCCTGGCCATTTAGTCACGGCTGTAGCAGCTGGAACACAGGGCACCAAGTCCCTAGACTGCACACAGCAGAGGGACCCTGGGTCCAGCGCATGAAACTACTTTTTCCTCCTAAACCTCCCAGCCTGTGATGAGAGCGGCTGCCACAAAGGTTTCTGACATGCCCTGGAGACACCTTCCCCATTGTCTTGATGATTAACATTCAGCTCCTCATTACTTACGCAAATTTCTGCAGCTGGCTTCAATTTCTCCTTAGAAAATGGAATTTTCTTTTCTATTGCATTGTCAGGCTGCAAATTTTCCAAACTTTTACGCTGTTTCCCTTTTAAAACTGAATGCCTTAATGTTTTAAATGTTTTATGTTTAAATGTTTAACGTTTTAAAACTGAACAGCACTCAAGTCACCTCTTGAATGCTTTGCTGCTTAGAAATTTCTCCCACCAGATACCCTAAATCAACTCTCTCAAGTTCAAAGTTCCACAAATCTCTAGGGCAGGGGCAAAATGTCACCAGTCTCTTTGCTAAAACACAACAAGAATCATCTTTGCTCCAGTTCCCAACAAGTTCCTCATCCCCACCTGAGACCACCTCAGCCTGGACTTTATTGTCCATACTGCTATCAGCATTTTGGGCAAAACCATTCAACAAGTCTCTAGGAAGTTCCAAACTTTACCACACTTTCCTTTCTTCTGAGCCCTCCACACTGTTCCAACCTCTGCCTGTTACCCAGTTCCAGAGTCGCTTCCATATTTTCGAGCATCTTTTCAGCAGCGCCCCATTCTACTGTTACCAATTTACTGTATTAGTCTGTTTTCATGCTGCTGATAAAGACATACCTAAGACTGGGAAGAAAAATAGGTTTAATGATTAGGCTCATGGTTCCGTGTGGCTGGGGCGGCCTCACAATCACAGTGGAAGGCGAAAGGCACTTCTTACATGGCAGCAGCAAGAGAGAATGAGAGCTTGTGCAGGGAAACTCCCCTTTTCAAAACCATCAGATCTCATGAGACTTATTCAGTATTGTGAGAATAGCAAGGGAAACGCCTGCCTCCATGATTCAATTACCTCCCACCAGATCCCTCCCACAACATGTGGAAATTCAAGATGAGATTTGGGTGGGGACACAGCCACACCATATCAAATGGCAAATAATCACATGAGTTATCAGAGAAATGCAAGTTATATATTCCCTGCCTAGACGTTTATCCAAGAGAAATGAAAGCATACATCCATATCAACAGAAAGTTGATATGACTGTTCAAGCTGCTTTATTTATAATAGTCAAAAGTTGTAAAGAACTCAAATGTCTTCCAATGGGTGACTGGATAAACAAATTGTGATACATACATAGAAGTTTTATTTTTCAACAATAAACAATGAACTATTCATACACACATCATCATAGATGCATCTTAAATATGATGAGTAGAAGAAATCAGGTAAATGGTACATATTGTATGATTTCATATCTATAAAGTTCTAGGAAGTGCCAACTAATTTACAGTTATACAAAGAAGGTCAGGCACATGTATGAGAATGGCCAAAATCCAGAACACTGACAACACCATATGCTGGTGAGGACGTGGAGCAACAGTAACTCTCATTCTATTCTGACAGGAATGTAAAATGGTACAACCAGTTTTTTCAAAACTTTAAGTTCTGAGATACATGTGCAGGACATGCAGGTTTGTTATCATGTGCTACGGTGGTTTGCTGCACCTTCAATCCATCACCTAGGTGTTAGGCCCCACACGCTTGTTTATCCTGATGCTCTCCCTCCCCCTGCCAAGCCCCAGTGTGTGTTGTTCCCCTCCCTGTGTCCATGTATTGTCATTGTTCAGTTCCCACTTATAAGTGAAAACATGCAGTGTTTGGTTTTCTGTTCCTGTGTTAGTTTGCTGAGGATAATGACTTCCATCTCCACCCATATTCCTGCAAAAGACATGATCTCATTCCTTTTTAAGGCTGCATAGTATTCCATGGTCTATATGTACCACATTTTCTTTATCTAGTCTATCACAGATGGGCATTTGGGTTGATTCCATGTCTTTGCTATTGTGAATAGTGCTGCAATGAACATATGTGTGCATGTGTCTTTATCACTGATTTTTACTCCTTTGGGTATATACTCAGTAATGAGACTGCTGGGTCAAGTGGTATTTCTGGTTCTAGGTCTTTGGGGAATTGCCACACTGTCTTCCACGATGGCTGAACTAATTTACATTCCCAATAACAGTGTGAAAGTGTTCCTATTTCTCCACCACCTCACCAGCATCTGTTGTTTCTTGACTTTTTAATAATTGCCCTTCTGACTGGGATGATATGGTATCTCACTGTGGTTCTGATTTGCATTTCTCTAATGCTCAGTGATGTTGAGCTTTTTTTCATATGTTTCTTGGCCACATAAATGCCTTCTTTTGAGAAGTGTCTGTTCATGTCCTTTGCCCACTTTTTAATGAGGTTTGTTTTTTCTTGTAAATTTATCTAAGTTCATTGTAGATTCTGGACATTAGACCTTTGTTAGACAGACAGACTGCAAAAATTTTCTCCCATTCTGTAGGCTGTCTGTTCACTCTGATAATAGTTTCTTTTGCTGACCCAACCAATTTAGAAGACACTTTGACAGTTAAATTTTCTTTTTTCATCTCTTAATATTTTTACTTCTTTTTCACATCTCAGCAGCAGCAGAGAAGTTTTTTTAAAAAAGAAAACTAAACATACTCTTACCATATGATCCAAGAATCATGCTTTTTGGTATCTACCCCAAGGAGCTGAAATCTTATGTCCACACAAAAACTTGCACATGAATATCTACAGAAGCTTTATTCACAACTGCCAAAATCTGGAAGCAACCAAGCTGTATTTCAGTAGGTGAATGGATAAACTGTGGCGTAAGAAGCTGCCTGAAAAGGAAAAGCCGAATTCTGTAAAAGGAAAACAGGCAGCCCATGTGGCCTGGGGCCAAAAGTGGGGAATGAATCCCCCATATGGGAGAGGGTGAGTGAGTGTCCTTCTGGGGTCCACTTTCCCTGGGGAACTGTACAATCCAGGCCGTTGGAGAGCACCTCGACTCTCCCAATCTCAGAATCGCACTTAAGGAGCAGCCGGGAAACCATGAGAAGAAACTGCTCCAGGATGTGTCCCGTGCAATGTCTCAGACCCAGGCAGCTACAGTAAGATGCCATTCTTGATCTTAGCTGTTCAACTGTGTATGGACCTGGAAATCAGCAGCACCAGTCACTGGAGTTAGGGGGACTTGGGCTGGGGTTTGCAGAAATGAGGCTTGAGTAGGGGAAGAACTCCTGCAGCCAGAACTGAGAAATGAGCATGACCTGGGATCCAGCCCAACTGGCACAGGAACCAGGCTGTCTCCTAAGACCTAAGCAGGAGGAGAGTTGCCTCAGAGGCCAGGTTGGGGGCTGGGTGGCATCTCCCACTGCCCTAAGCTGAGTGGCAGACTGGATGCAAACTTCCAGGACTGACTAGATACCTGGGTTGGCTGCCACAGTCGGAACAAGGGAGGGAGCACTCCGCCAGAACAAGGATAGGAGAGGGACACAAATCCCCTGTCTGTTGGCCACAACTGTGGCTGCTTGGGCTGTCCCTCCTTCCCTAGGCTGAGACCTTGGCATAGCGGTGGCCACCCCTCACCCAAGCATTTTCCCAGGGGCTTGGGGGCTGCCCCACTACCCTTGTTGGGACTTGTGCATACAATCACCATGGGGGACCTGAGTACAATTGCCCAGTCCAGCTCTGCCTGGGCTCTCCCCACACCTCTCCAAGGCGAAGTATGGCATCCAGACTCATGAGTCTTCCATTACCCAATCTGCCACCTGAGACACCCAAGTACTTCTCCCATGGAAAAGAGTCTAGGCACAAATCCTATTGTACCCACTGTAGCTGGCTTTAACCTGTAAACATCACCTACTGACCTAGAGGTCAATCTGCAAAGCCCATTGCAACAACTTCTAACACAAGAGCAAAGTGCTTGGAAACTAGAAGATCATTGCACAACCAATGCTACCACAATGACCCATGCCACCCTGGGTCACCAGGGCGTTGAGGGCCCACTCACCCATTCAGCATACCACAACTACAACCAGCAGCCAGGAAAGCTACACAGAGGCCCAGGAAATAGCCTGGAACTGCCAACACAGGCGCCAGAATACACTGCCCCATGGCACAAGAACAGACATGCTTAGCCCACCACTGCTACCACTGAAACCTGAAAAGGGATCCATCAGGTACTCCAGTCTCCAGTACAACTTCACGACAGCCACCACCAATAACTGCACCATTACAAACCAATAAACCCACAGCTACCACAAGGGCTATTTACAGCCAAAGAAATCAAACAGCGTTTTTACCACTGCACATCCTGAAACAAAGCCAAACAGCCCTACCTACCCAAACACATCATGGTCACATAGTCAAGAAAAAAAGTCCCCTCCCAATGAAAGTAAATTTAAAAATAAGCGGCAACTGTTGCTCTGGATGTGCAGAAATCAATGTAAAGACACAAAAAGCCTGAAAAAGTCAAGGCAATATGACACCCTCAAAGGAAAACAACAGTTCTCCAGCAATAGATCCTAACTGAAAAAAAAAACCTCAAAATGCCAGATTAAAACTCAAAATACTAATTTCAAACAAGCTCAATGAGATGTAAGAGAAACCTGAAAACCAGTACAAAGAAATCAGAAAATCAATATAGGATGTGAATAAGAAGTTTACTAAGGAGACAGATATATTTTTTAAAACCCAGAAATTCTGAAACAGAAAAAATTCATATAAGGAAGTACAAAATACAATCAAAAGCCTCAACAATAGATCAATAGAAGAAAGAATCTCAGAACATGAAGACAGGTCTTTTGAAATAATCCAGGCAGACAAAAATAAAGAAAAAGGAACCAAAAAGAATGAAGCCTTGGAGATGTTTGAGACTCCATAAAAACCTAACATACAAATTATCAGTATTCCTGAGGGGGAAGAAAGATCAAAAACTTTAGAAAATGTATCTAATAAAATAAATGGTAAAAACATCCCAAGTATAGCAAGAGATACAGACATCCAAATATAGGAGGTCCAGTGGTCCCTGAAAAATACACTCCACAAAGGACTTCACCACAGCATATTATAATCAGATTGTCGAAAGTCAAAGTGAAAGAAAGAATTCTAAGATCAGTAAGAGAAAAGTAATGGCAGACTTTTCAGCAAAAATCTTATAGGCCAGAAAAGAATGGGAGGGTATATTCAAAGCACTAAAAGAAAAAGCCTGCCCTTGGGCATAGTGGCTCACATCTGTAATCCCAGCACTTTGGGATGTCAAGGTGGGTGGATGGCTTGAGCCCAGGAGTTCGAGACCAGCCTGGGCAACATGGTAAGACCCCCATCTCTACAAAAAATACAAAAGTTAGCTGGGCATGGTAGCATGTGCCTGTGGTCCCAGCTACTTGGGAGGCTGAGGTGGATGGATCGTTTGAGCCTGGAAGGCGGGGGTTGCAGTGAACCGTGATCATGCCACCACACTCCAGCCTGGGAGACACAGTGAGACTCTGTAGCAAAAAGAAAAGAAAATAGCCTACCATTGAAGAATTCTATTTTCAGAAAAATTAAGCTTCAAACATGAAGGAGAGATAGTCTTTTGCAGACAAGCAATGCTGAAAGAATTCATTTCCACTATACAGATCCTATAAGAAATGCTCAAAGTCCTAAATGTGGAAACAAAAGGAAGATATCCACCATAATGAAAACACATGAAAGTATAAAACTCACAGTAAAACAATCACACAAAGGAGGAAGAGAAGGGAATCCAACGGCAATACTACAGAATTCCACCAAACCACAAAGAGAAATAGAGAAAAATAATGGGTGCAGCACACCAACATGGCACATGTATACATATGTAACAAATCTGCACGTTATGCACAGGTACCCTAGAACTTAAAGTATAATTAAAAAAAAAATATATATATATAGAGAGAGAGAGAGAGAGAGACAGAGAGAGACAGAGAGAAAAAATTAAAATTATGGCCGGATGCAGTGACTTATGCCTGTAATCCCAGCATTTTGGGAGGTCAAGACAGGAGGATCACAAGGTCAAGAGCTCAAGACCATCCTGGCCAACATGGTGAAACCCCACCTCTACTAAAAATAAACACACACACAAAAAATTAGCTGAGTATGGTGGCACGCGCCTGTAGTTTCAGCTACTTGGGAGGCTGAGGCAGGAGAATCACTTGAACCCAGGGGGAGGAGGTTGCAGTGAGCTGAGATCGTGCCACTGCACTCTAGCCTGGGCAACAGAGCGAGACTCTGTATTAAAAAAAAAATTAAAATTAAAAACAAAACAAAACAAAAAAACTAGAAAATGAAAAATATGACAGGAACAAAACCTCGCATATTGTTATTAACCTTGAATAAAATGGATTAAATTATCCTCTTAAAAGATACAGATTGGTGGAATGGATAGAGAAAAACATGATCCAACCATACGCTGCTCACAAGAAATCCACCTTACCTATGAAGACACAGTCTCAAAGTAAAGATATTCCACACAAACAAAAAAACACTCGAGACCAGGAGTAGTTATACTTACACCAGATAAAACTGACTTTAAATCAAAACAGTTTAAAAAAAAAAAAAAAAAAAGACAACAAAGATCTATTCAGCAAGAGGATATAACAATATATCCAAATATACACGCAGCCAACAGCACCCAGATTCATAAAACAAATATTACTACACCTAAAGAAAGAGACAGACAGCAATGAAATACTGGTGGTGGACTTCAACACCCTATTCATAGCTTATTGAGAAAGAAAATCAGCAAAGAAACACTGTACTTGGTGCAATGGACCTAAAACACATTTACAGAATATTCTGTTCAACTGCAGAATTTATGTTCTTCTCATCAGCACATAAAATGTTCTCCAAGATAAACCATATGTTAAAACACAAAACAAGTCTCAACAAATTTTTAAAAATCAAAAATTTTCATGTATCAATACCAAGAAATCAACACCAAGAAATCAATACCAAGAAGAATTTCAGAAAATATACAAGTACACAGAAATTAACAACATGCCTCTGAATGACTATTGGGTCAAAGAGGAAATTAAGTCAGAAGTTTAAAAAAAATTTTTTTGAAACAAATGAAAATGGAAACGCAACATACCAAAACTTGTGGGATACAGCAAAAACAGTGCTAGGAGAGAAGTTTATGACATCAAGTGACTACATGAAAGATCCAAATTAACAACCTAAGGTCACACCTCAAGGACTATAAAAGTAACAAACCAAGTCCAAAATCAGTAAAGGAAAAGAAATAACAAAGATCAAGGCAGAACCAAAATATAAAATAAAATAAAATAAAGACCAAAAAACAGTACAAAGGATCAGGAAAACAAAAAGTTGGTTCTTCAAGAAGATAAATAAAATTGATAAACCAATTGCTAGAGTAACAAGAAAATAAAAGAGACAATCCAAATAAAATCAGAAATGAAAAAGGAAACATTACAACTGATACCACAGAAATACAAAAGATCATCAGAGAATATTATAAACAACTATACATTCACAAACTAGAAAACCTAGAATTCCTGGAAACATACAACCTCTCAAGATTGAACCAGGAAGAAATAAAAAACCCGAGCAGACCAATAATGAGTAGCAAGATTGAATCGGTTTAAAAAGTCTCTCAACAAAGAAAAGCTCAGGACCAGATGGATTCACAGCTGAATGCTACCAAATGTACAAAGATAAACTAACACCAATCCTCCTGAAACTGTTCCCAAAAATTGAGGGGAAGGGTATTCTTCCTAATTCATTCTATGAGCCCCAAATCACCCGGATACCCAAACAGACAAGAACACTACAGACCAATATCCCTGATAAATACAGATGCAAAAACCCTCAATGAAATATTAGCAAACTGAATCCAACAGCACATCAAAAAGATAATGCACCATGACCAAGCGGGTTTTATACCAGGGGTGTAAGGATGGTTCAACAGACACAGTCCGTAAATGTGATACATCACATTAATAGAATTAAGGGCAAAAACCACATGATCATCTCCAAAGATGCCGAAAAAGCATGTGATAACTTTCAGCATCTCTTCACGATGAAATCCCTCCACACATTAGGCATGCAAAAAAGCATACCTCAAAATAATAAATATCATATCCAACAGTCTCACAGCCAACATATAAGAACTGGAAAAAGACAAGGATGTCGATTTTCATCACTCCTATTCAACATAGCACTGACAGTTCTAGCCAGAGCAATCAGGCAAGAGAAAGAAACAAAAGGCACCCAAACTGGTAAAGAGGAAGTTAAGTTATCCCTGTTCATTCATGATATGATCTTCTATCTAGAAAAACCTAATGACTCCCCCCACAAAAAAAACTCTTAGATTTGATAAATTCAGTAAAGTTTCAGGATACAAAATCAATGTACAAAAAACAGTTGCATTTCTATACCAAAAAGAAAAAAAAAAAAAACTACTATCTAGCTGAGAAGGAAATCAAGAAGGCAATCCCGTTTACAATAGCCAGAAAAAAAAAAAATTGGAGGAAGATGGCAGATGGGAGGCAGGGCTAACGTGCAGTTCCCGCTCGGAAGGACAGAACAGCGTGCAGAGACTCACATCGTGAACTTTTGCTCCGAGAACCATTGTAGAATGTACCAGGAAAACTGAAAGAATTCACAAATCCTTTGCAAGAAGCAGCATACCACTGCAAATTCCATGAGACACAGGCAAAAAACTGAGTTCCCAGTGTGTGAGGTGGGGAAAACCTGCCTCTGAACACACATCCTCACTGTGGTAGCTGAAAATCCAGATAATGGGAAAAGGATTTAACCTTACTTAAGAGGTGAAATAGCTTTAGGGAGCCACACGAAAAATCAAAGTAGCATCAGTGGCAGGAAGAGCCCTGTAGGCACTCCCAGTCTCCAGCTCAAGCCCAGGGAAGCCATCCCTGACTGTATCTCACAGGGGCCCTTGAGGAAGGCAGCCAGCGGAATTAGGGTGGGGTCACAGGATGAAAGAAGCTTCCAACTGAAATCTGTAATAATTTTGACTGGGCACAGATGTTCTTGAGCAGAATTTCTTGAGCAGAATCTGGTGGGGGGGGGCAGGGTACAAATGGGAATTGCTGCAGATACGAGCGTTGAAGCCACCTCCAACAGTGCGGGCAGATGGGGAAGGGCAAAGCCTGAAGGCCATGCTTGCTTTCTCAGTGGGGAAGCTTATGGCCTGGGGCAAGGTCTGAGGTAGGCACTGCAGAAGAGAGACCAGCCTTGCCAACTGTGTGGGAGCTGGATGAGGCCTTTCACTACTGGCTCTCCCCCACTTCCCTAGCAAACTATGTAACAAAGCACAGGTGGCCACAATCCCCTCTGGAACAAAACCCCATTGGCCTGAGAACCACCCCTCAACAACCACAGTGGCTGCAGCAAGCCTTGCCCAGGGAGAATCAGAACCCAGACCCACCTAACCGTGCCCCCAGCTGATGGTATTTCTCTACCTACCCTGGTAGCTGAACACAAAAAACATAAATTCTTGGGAGCTTTATGGCCCCACCCATCGCCTGAGACACCAGAATACTTACCCTGGCCAACCTGAGGCGAGCTTAGATGCCTCTACTACTATGGCAGCTGGCACTCTCTTGAAAGCGAGGCCAACCAACTGGGCAACCAACTCAGGCCATTACAGCAACTCATAACAGAATAACCCTGCTCCCAGGAAGGAGAAAACAAAAGCTCATTCCACTGCCTGCAACATTCTGGCTAACCAGAGGTCCTGAGTTTCTCCACATGACACTTTCACTCCTGCCATCACCAGCATTTGAGAAAGCCAGCATACTAAACATGTCTATAACCAAGAACTCTCACAAAGTCTCCATTACTCCCCTGCCAACCCCACCAAAGCAGATGCTGGTATCCACAGCTAGAAGACCTGAAGACAGACCACATCATAAGACTCTTTGCAGGCATTCCCCAGCCCTGGTCCAGAGCCTGGTAGCCCTACTGGTGGCTAGGCCCAGAAGAACAGTAACAATTACTGCAGGCTGGCTCTCAGGAAGCCCCATACCTAGGGGAAGGGGGAGAACACCGTATCAAGGGATCACCCAGTGGAACAAAAGAATCTGCACAGCAGGCCTTGAGTTCCAGACCTTTCCAATGAACTAGTCTCCCACATGAAAAGGAATCAAAAAAGTAATTCTGGTAATATAACAAAACAGGGTTCTATAGCACCCCTAGAAGATCACACTAGCTCCCTAGCAATGGATCCAAACCAAGAAGAAATCTCTGAATTGCCAGATAAAGAATTCAGAAGGTTGATTATCAAGCTACTCAAGGAGATACAAGAGAAAGGTGAAAACCAATTTAAAGAAACTTTAACAATACAGGATATGGATGAAAAATTCTTCACAGAAATAGGTATCATAAAGAAAAAACAATCACAACTTCTGGAAATGAAAAACACACTTAGAGAAATACCAAATGCACTGGAAAGTTTCAACAGTAGACTGGACAAGTAAAAGAAAGAACTTCAGAGCTCAAAATCAAGGCTTTCAAATTAACCCAATCGGACAAAGACAAAGAAAAAAGAATTTTAAAAAAATGAACAAAGCTTCCAAGAAATTTGGGATTATGTTAAATGGTCAAACCTAAGAATAATTAGTGTTCCTGAGGAAGAAGAGAAATCTAAAAGTTTGGAAAACTTATTTGAGGGAATAACTGAGGAAAACTTCCTGACCTTGCTAGAGATATAAACGTCCAAATACAAGTAGCTCAAAGAACACTTGGGAAATTCATCACAAAATGATCATCACCCAAGCACACAGTCATCAGGTTATCTAAAGTCAAAATGAAGGAAAGAATCTTAAGAGGTATGAAACAAAAGCATCAGGTAACCTATGAAGGAAAACCTATCAGATTAACAGATTTTTCAGCAGAAACCTTAAAACCCAGAAAGGATTGGGGTTCTTATCTGTAGCCTCCTGAAACAAAATAATTGTCAGTCAAGCATTTTGTATCCAGCAAAACTAAGCTTCATAAATGAAGGAGAAAAACAAATAAATATCTAGGAGAATATTTAGCCAAGGAGATGAAAGATATCTCAAAAAAAAAACTACAAGCTGGGCGCAGTGGCTCACACCTGTAATCCCAGCAATTTGGAAGGCCAAGGCGGGCGGATCACGAGGTCATGAGATCGAGACCATCCTAGCTAACATGGTGGAACCCCCTCTCTACTAAAAATACAAAAAATTAGCCGGGTTTGGTGGCATGCACCTGTAGTCTCAGCTACTTGGGAGGCTGAGGCAGGAGAATCGCTTGAACCTGTGAGATGGAGGTTTGCAGTGAGCCAAGATTGCGCCACTACACTCCAGCCTGAGCAACAGAGTGAGATTCTGTCTCAAAAAAACAACCAAACAAACAAACTACAAAAAACACTAACAAAACAAATTGTGGATAACACAAACAAATGGAAAAACATCCCAAGCTCATGAATCAGAAGTACTAATATTGTTAAAATGACCACACTACTGCAAACAATCTATAGATTCAATGCAATCCCTACCAAAATACCAATGTCATTTTTCACATAATTAAAAAAACTACCCTAAAATGTATATGGAATCAAAAAACAGCATGAATAGCCAAAGCAACCCTAAGGAAAAAGAACAACGCTGGAGGCATCAACTTACCTAACTTCAAATTATACTACAGGGATACAGTAACCAAAAGAGTATGGTACTGGTATAAAAACAGATACAAATATCAATGGAACAGAATGGAGAAACCAAAAATAAAGCCACTTATTTACCGCCAACCAATCTTTGACAAAGCTGACAAAAACATACACTGAAAAAAGGACACCCTTTTCAATAAAAGGTGTTGGGAAAATTGGATTGCTATATGCAGATAAAATAAATTGGACCCCTATTACTTGCCATATATATAAATCAACTCAAAATGGAATAAAGACTTCAATGTAAGACTTGACATTATAAAAATACTAGAAGGAAACCTAGGAAAACTCTTCTGGACATTGGTCTAGGAAAAGAATTCATGACTTAAGACCTCGAAAGCACAGACAACTAAAGCAAAAAAAAAAATGGAACTTAATTAAACTAAAAAGCTGCTGCACAGCAAAATAATCAACAGAGTGAACAGATAACCTGCAGAATGGGAGAAAATGTTTGCAAATGATGCATCCAACAGAAGACTGATATCCAAAATTTACAAGGAATGCAAACAACTCAATGAACTATTGCGGGATCTGGCCAGCAGCCCACAATGCAACGGGGCTCTCTCTTTGTTCCCAGGTGGATCAGCAGGTCGAGAAATAACAGACACACACAAGATAGTGAAAGCTGGGTCCAGGGGGGTCACCGCCTTCTGGTCCCGTGGTGCCAACAATGCACTGGATATGCCAGCATTTACTATTAAGTTTAGTGAGGGCGGGGGTAGATTAGTGAGGGATTTAGGGTCATTTGATTATGAGGTGAGATGGTCACATGGGGATGAAGTAATAATTCTTTAACATAACATCTGTATGCAGAAGTACAGTATACAGAGATAAGAATTTACAATATAGTGTGTGCATCAGTAATTTCTAACAGAGCCTTAAAACAGAAACACAGTCTTTCCATAACCTATGATTAGCAAAATACTAATCAGCAGTAACAGCTGCAGCAAATGCTGGTTACAAATAATTCATAGAAACAGGACGTGAAGTTAGACAACCGGTTAGACCAGAATTTCTCAGAAGGGAGTATGCCTTAACCCTAAAGAGGCCTAGAAGAGCTGCAGCAAGCTGAGGGCGTTTATAGCCCTATCTTATCCATATGGACAGGCGCCCCCCATGCGTCTGTTTATAGGCTCTCCACGAGGTTCGCATTCCATTCCCAGAGCTATGAACATCTGCTTTTCTGGGATAGGAATCTTGTTGATGTGAAACCTCCCTGACTGCACATCCGTTCACAGGCTCTCTGCAGGGGGAAGCAGATCACGCGCGGTTGGCTCATTCTGGCAGCCCAACCTGGCATTGTCTTTACACAATCCTGCATGCAGTTTTGTATTTACAATAATCAGGAGCATTTCATCTTTTATTCCGTAGCAATAGTTTCAGGGGGTCTCCCTACAAACAACAACAAAAAAATGACTTCATTAAAAAGTGAGCAAAGGACACACTTGAAAAAGCGGGCAAAAGACAGACTTTGAAAGAAGTCAGTCATACAAATGGCCAACTAGCATATGAAACCAAGTCCCACATCACTAATCAGAGAAATGCAAACTAAACCACTATGTGATACATACATCAGTCAGAATGGCTACTAGTAAAAAGTACAAAAACAACAAATGTTGGAGAGGATGCAGAAAAAAGGGAATACTTATATACGGTTGGTGGGAATGTAAATTATTACAATCTCTATGGAAAAACAGTATGGAGATTGCTCAAATAACTGAACATAGAACTACCATCTGATCCAGCAATCCCACTACTGGGTATCTACCCAAAAGAAGATAAATCATTCTATCAAAAAGATGCCTGCACTCATATGTTTATAGCAGCACTGATCACAATAGCAAAGATATGGAATCAGTCTAAGTGCCAATCAATGGATGACTGGATAAAGAAAATGTGGTATATATACACAATGGAATATAATCCAACCAGAACCAAGAATTAAATCACATATTTCACAACAACATGGGTGGAATCATCATCTTAAGTGAAACAAGTCAGATACAGAAAGACAAATGCTGTTATGTTCTCACTTATAGATGGGAGCTAAATCACGTATTCACATGGATGGAGGGTGCAGAGTGATAGAAAATGAAGACTGTAAAAGGCGACGGGGTAGGAAGGAGGCTGGATGATGAGAAATTATTTAATGGGTATACTGTACATTATTCAAGTGACAGACACCCAACGAGCCCTGACTACACTACTACACAATCTATGCATGCAACAAAATTGCACTTGTACCCCCATAAATTTATATAAAAATAAATTAAACTGTGGTATATCCAGAGAGTGGAATCCTATTCAACGTTAAAAAGATACGAGCTATCAAGCCATGAAAAGATATGGAAGAACCCTAAATATACGTTAAATGAAAGAAGCCTAGCTTAAAAGGCTATATACTGTGTGATTCCAACTATATGACATTCTGGGAAAGGTAAAACTACCGAGACAGTGAGATCAGTGGCTGCCAGGGGTCAGAGAGAGAGGGAGGGATAAACAGACAGGGCACAGAGGATTTTTAGGGCAGTAAAACTACTCTGCGTGATGCCATAATGGTGGATATGGGACATCATACATTTGCCCAAACCCAAAGAACGTACAACACCAGGAATGAACCCGAATGTAAACTCTGGACTCTGGGTGATAATGTGTCAATGTAGGTGCATCAACTGTAACAAACGTGCCCCTCTGGTGGGAGATGTTGGCAACAGGGAAGGCTCTGCATGTGGGGGATAGGAGGTACATGTGATATCTCTGCACTTTTCTCTCAATTTAGCTGTGAACCTAAAACTGCTCTAAAAAACTTGTCTCGAAAAAAAAAAAAAAAAAAAAAGGCAAGTGAGTGGCTGCCTGGAGATGATGGTGGACAGGGGAACACGAGCGAAGTCCGAGGCGAGACATGTTTGGGGGTGATGAATATGTTCACTATCTTGATGGCAGTGGTGGTTCTACAGGTGTATGTACAAGTGAAAACGTATAAAATTGTCACTTTAAATGTGCAGTTTGTTGTATGTCAATTATACCTCAATAAAGCCGTTAAAATGTATTTACTAGACTTCAGACTATATACCCAATATCATGCATTAATATATTAATGTATAGCTGTACCAATTATTTATTTAGACACTCTATATTTTCTGTATTTGTTTTTGTGTTATAAGTTAAATTTTTAAAGAATTTTTGAGTCCCTACCATATTCCTACATTGTACTGTGCATATACTACAGAAGCTACAAAACAAGTATGTAAGACATTTATTCTCTTCATGGTATTGACAGCCTTCCTAGGAAGACAAGACTGTTTAAACAATGCAATATTTCCAGTATGGCCAAATGTCTATATACAAACAGTTAAGTGAAATGGGAAGCGAGAGTGTGTAAGTCTCCCACCACATATGTGTGCTAAACATTGTGTGGCAGGCCATCCCTTTCTTCAAGGAGCATACAGCTTTATGCAGGAAAAGAAAAGCCATTAGGATATAATGTGATAAGTGAACTGGTAGATAAATGGAGAACTGCACTGAGTGTTATGAGAGTGCTCGGGAGATGCCTCATGGCAAACTTCACTGGTGGAGTTCATGGCTGAGCTGAGTCTTGAATGACATGTTAGGTTTTGATGGAGAACAGCTGGTGAAGAAAATTACTCACAGTAAACAAAAAAATGTGTTCAAATGCATAGAAGGCACAGCAGACATACTTTGTTTCTAACACACCTGAAGATTATGTCTTTATTAATAATGGCTCAGAATGTGAGGTTTGGAATGGCAAGAGATACAGACAGGGGTCAGGTATAGATCTTACGTGTTACCTTAAGGAAATTGTACAGTATTTGAATGACAAACGTCTTTGCAGGATTTGGAGCAGGGAAATGACAAGATCACACCTTCACTGTGCATGTGTATGTGTGGTGGGGATTGAACTAGCCCTTAAATAACAAGTAGACTCTGAATGGAGAGAAGGGACAGAGGAGGTGCCCCAGGTTAGGACTCCACACACCAGAAAGGCGACTTTCAAAGGTTCTTCCACTTGATCCCTCTTCCCTCATCAGGCACATGGCACTGAGAAGGCAAATGCAAACACGTAAAGGCTGACTTACTAAAAACAATCAGGCCCTGGCATTAGATTGCCACGCCAAGGACACAGAGAAGAGGACAAATATTTACTGAGTATCTACTGAGTAAAATCCTTACCAAAAAATTACCTCTTTTTTTTTTTTTTGAGACAGAGTCTCGCTCTGTCACCCAGGCTGGAGTGCAGTGGCGCAATCTCAGGTCACTGCAGTCTCTGCCACCCGGGTTCAAGTGATTCTCCTGCCTCATCCTCTCGAGTAGCTGGGATTACAGGCACACACCACCATGCTTGGCTAGTTTTTGTATTTTTAGTAGAGATGGGGTTTCACCACGTTGGCCAGGCTGGTCTTGAACTACTGGCATCAAGTGACCTGCCCGCTTCAGCCTCCCAAAGTGCTGGGATTACAGGTGTAAGCCACCGCGCCCAGCCAAAAAATAACTTATTGAAGTGAAATGCACATAACATAAAACTAACCATTCAAAAATAAACAGTTCAAGGGCTTTGGGTGTATTCCAAAGAAATCCACTTTCTGTCTATGGATTTTCCTATTCTGGACGTTTCACAGAAACGGCATCGTACAATATATCAGCATAATATTTTCAAGGTCCATTCATGTTGTAGTACGTACCCATTTAGTTATCGTTTTTCTTTTTTAATTGTGATAAAATACACATAACATGAAATTGACCGATTTAACCATTTTTAAGTGTACAGTTCAGTGATAGGAAGTATATTCACCATCAGCACTATCCATCCCCAGAATTCTCTTCATCCTAAAAAATGAATAATCTATACTCATTAAACAAGAACTCCCATTCCTCCTCACCCTAGTTCCTGGCAACTCATGAAATGAACTACTCTAGATACCTCTTACAAGTGGAGTCACACTTGTAAAGAGGTGCCTTTTTGTGACAGGCTTATTTCACTTAGATGCCACTCCTTCCTATAGCTGAATATTCCATTATTTTGTTTATGTACCAAAATCTGATTATCCACTCATCCAATGATGGACACTTTGGCTGTTTCTACCTCTTGGCTATTGTTGTAATGGTCGTCTAAAATATTAATAGTAAAACCAAAATATCTGGTCAGAAAAGCTTAGAATATGGAAATAAAGACCACCAGGGCAAAAGCAAGACAAATGGAGTATCTTAGTTCATCTATCCTAGAACACAGTATACACTCAACATCGTGGCACCCACCGACATCAAAATTCTTATTGACATCAAAAATACTTATTAACTAGATGCTGTGAAAAATAAAAAGACACAGAAAATATAGTCTCGTCCTTTAAAGAACATAAAGTTTCATGAGAAAGTCAATACAGATAGGTACGTATAATACAAGGTTGAAAGTGCAAGACTCTGAGACACCTTCATGTGTGATGCAGGATCTCACTCTGCCTCCGAGAATAAAAAAGATTTGGATAGACAGAGAAAGGCGAATAGGAGAAGGCTATGGAAACAATGGGAATCAAAGCTTAAAGATGGAAAACTATATTTGCAAATACTGAATCGATTTTAGTCATGAGGATTTACATGCAACAATTTCATTTTGTTCTAATCTGGAGGCAATTTAAATTTAGTCGTCCAAAACTAGAGTATGTGAACTTGAAGACGAACTAAAATCCAGTGAAAGAGAATGATAATTAGAGTCCAAGAAAGAACCTTATGTGCTAATTTTCAAAGAAGTGCACAACTAAGCCCTCCAGTGTGGATGGTAACTGGCTGTGATCTTCCTGAGGAAAGCTCTCCAGAGATGGGTCTCCAGGGTATGTTTCAGTCACACTTTCTCACTTGGAAACCTAAATACGTGCTTATTTCTTTTGGTTTGGTTTGATGTCTTCTTTCTCCATCCTTCTCAAAAGACATAGACATCTGCTCAGAATCTACTTCACGAACACTACTCTCACAAAAAAATACGAAAATCATATACTCAGCTCTCTGCTTTTTATGCTATACAAGTCTGACTCTTTTCACTCTTTAAAAAGGAAAATGAGAAGAAAGAGGTAGATGTGAGGCCAGGTACGGTGGTTCACATCTGTAATCCCAACGCTTTGGGAGGCCTACAGGGAGGATCACTTGAGCCCAGGAGTTCAAGACCAGCCCAGGTAGTAGAGTGAGACCCCATCTCTACAAAAAATTAAAAAGTTAGCTGGGCATGATGGTGGGCACCTGTTTTCCCAACTACTCGGGAGGCTGGGGTGGGAGGATCACTTGAGCCCAGAAGGTGGAGGCTGCAGTGAGCCGTGAATGACTGTGCCAATGAACTCCAGCCTGGACAATAGAGCTAAATCTTGTTTCAGAAAAAAGAGGTAGATGTGAGAAATATCACCAAGATGAAAGCGAGTACTGCTATGGGGTACTGGCGCAGAAAGTGGAGGCATTTACCGTAAGTCTCAAGTTTCTGGTTTGACCACTTGGATAGAAAGTGTCCCAGAGACTGAAAGGAAATATAGGTGAGAGAGAAATGACAGGTTCTGTTTTAGAAATGACCAGTGTGAGGTGGCAGGAGGACACCCATAAGTAGCACAGAGCTAGATTTCTCTGTTTTAGCTTAGGTTGGGTGGTGGTTTGGAGGTCTCGATCTGGGGGCAAGTGAATGGGTGGCAGTTGAGAAGCAGTAAAAGACACAGCTAAGGAGTGGCCAGAGAAGGAGGAGGGAAAAAGAGAGGAGAAGTGACCAGAGATGAAGACAGACAAAATTTGGGGGGTGAAATTACAAACAGTAAATGGCACGGAGAAATTAAAAACAGAATCCATAGAATTAGGCAGTTGCAAGGTCACTGGCAAACATTTAATTATCTCTTTCTGTAACTCTCTTTTGGTTAGAAATTAATGCTGATGTGACTGAGATCTGATAAAGGAAATTATTTGAAAACATTTTCTTCTTTTAACTCCCTCTAGGCAGCACATGAAGTTACGAGTCATCAGAAAGAAGGAGAATGCCAACAAAAGAATTAGCAACAAAGTAATACTCAGGTGAGATTTTTAAATTTTCTACAAAGTGCACATATATACACGCAAACACACGTATACATATGCACAGGAAAAGGTGTGAAAAGCTGTAATCCAAAGACATTTCTGGAAACTTGGAAGAGGAGATTGGAATTAGAAGTGGTGGACAGATCTCTAATTTTTAGTATTCTTTATCAGGACTATTTATTTATGCATTCACTTAAATCATTAAAAATTAAAAATACAATTTCCTACAAATGAGATAATCTGTTCATCTATCTCAGAATGACTGTGCATATGTATTATTAAGAATACTCAGCCTGGCTAGGCACGGTGGCTCACACCTGTAATCCCAGCACTTTCGGAGGCCAAGGCGGGTGGATCACTTGAGGTCTGGAGTTCGAGACCAGCCTGGGCAATATGGTATAACCCCGTCTCTACTAAAAATACAAAAATTAGCCAGGCATGGTGGCAGGCGCCTGTAATCCCAACTACTTGGGAGGCTGAGGCAGGAGAACAGCTTTAACCCAGGAGGCAGAGGTTACAGTGAGCCGAGATCATACCACTGCACTTCGACCTGGGCAACAGAGCAAGACTCCATCTCAAAAAAAAAAAAAAAGGATTAAAGAAAAAAGAAAATACTCAGCAAGGCCAGGCACGTGGCTCCCACCTGTAATCTCAGCACTTTAGGAGGCCAAGGCAGGTGGATCACTTGAGCCTGGGAATTTAAGGCAAGCCTGGGAAACATGGCAAAATCCCATCTCTATAAAAAATACAAAAAATTAGCCAGGTATAGTGGCGCGTGCCTGTAGTCCCAGCTACTCGGGAGGCTGAGGTGGGAGGAACGCTTGAGCTCAGGAAGGTGAGGCTGCAGTGAGCTATGATTGTGCCACTGCACTCCAGCCTGGGTAACAGAATGAGGCTCTGTTTCAGAATAGAAAAAAAAAAAGAATACTCAGATAGCTTGGAGGTCATTATTCTTAGGACAAATTAGACCCTTTCCATAATTTGTCTAGCTTTAATTGTAACATTTTAATGTAACATTTTTCAAATTACCTCTTAAGGCTCCCTCCAGTTAAACAGTAATAAAGGAAATTACTTTCCCCATGAAAATTACAACAAAGTAAATTTAAAGTAGCTGAATATCAACAGGTGACTAAATTTAGGTATGTGTGACCGACAGACATTTTTTCAGACAGGGCTGTGTGCCCTGAAAGAAGTGTACTGTCAAGAAACACATTTCGCAGATACCAGGAATATGAGTTTTTAGGGTGGGATCATAAGCTGCTCTCTTAACTGTTTTAGACATTTGGCACAAAATATTTTTAGGAATTCTTTATTCTTAAAAATCTCAACTGCATATATAAGCTTATTGCTCAGATAGAAGAACATTAGTAATCAACCAAAAGTCAATTCATGTTATTCATTTATTATTTTCTATAATGTATCTGAATATAATAAAATCATATATACTTTTTGGTGAGAAATTTTCAATATAGAGATTGAAATTATTTTTATATCAATGTCATAATTAGGAATATATGATTCATACTTCCATTTCACATTCGTCATTGCTAAGCCTCTGTGAAAGCATTGTTTATTTCTGTTTCACAACAAGAGCTAGAGAAAGCTCAGGGTAAAGATAAACAGGGATTACCAAAACCCCAAATAAAGACCTCTCCAAAAAAGACCAGTTATGGAACAAGGTCCCTTCATCAAGAAGCAAAAAATAATCTACTTTACCTCCTGTAAGATAATAGACTATATGGAACCCAGATGAGAAATATGTGAAAATACTGAAAATAAATTCAAGCTGATTTGAAAGAGTGTTTTTGTTTTACTACCATAAGTACATTAAAAACAAATTGTATTTGGACCCTACATAACTTAGAAGTTATAGAAAGAGCTTCCAAGATGAAAAATAACTGCAAAAAGAATTACAATATAGAAATTATTAAAAGCATTTCAAAAACTATCATTTGCATTTGCAAAAAATTTTCCTCTTTAAAGGAGAATTCAAATAAAGAATAACACAAAAAAGTCAACCTCTCAATTGTTTCATGATTAAGCATAATAAAGAACATATCAGCAATCACACAGAATCTATTCTTATAAAATTCATTGCAACATTTAAAATATTTTACTGCACAGAAGTTTGGACATCTATAGATAATTAGTTTGATCTTGTTCTATTTTCACCTTGTTTGCAAACACCTCCTTTAATCACCCTCAGAGTCTATTAAATGACATAATAAATTGTTTACTAAAAATATAGACATCAAATCTCCCCAAATTTTGGATTCTGAAAACTTAAGTATAAACAGGCAGCCAAACAATGTTTTGAAAAATATATTCATTTACATGGCATGACTTTTGCAGGGTTCTAATAAAAAATTTTAAGTACGGATTCTTTGTGTTTCCTATGAAAAATAAAACCATCATTTATACTAATTCAATTTAACTAAGAATACATGGTCAAAATTTTTTTCACAACTTAATTCTTTGTGGCAAGTAATATGCTTATAAAATTTACTCAGTAGTGATTTTCCAGTTAGTACCAAATTTTTCATTCAAATATACAAGCTATTTAAAAGGAATTATTTAATAACAATAAATATGTGATATCACACCATGTACTTAACCCTAAAGCCTGTGATGCAGCAACAGTAACAGTGGGCAAAGGTTTAAAAAGGAAACATGTCCACTGAACACTTTCATTTTTGAAGCGAAAACATCACCAAATTATTTCTTTTATAGTAGACTCAATGTATGTCAATTTGCAACCAAATTTATACTCTTCACTAAAAAAACTGTTGAAATAATAGAGAAATTACATATATAGAGGTAAAATATGATTCTTCTTGTTATTGCATTTCTCATTTCATTGTAAGTGATGGGGCGCTGCTGGCTGATTTCACAGGAGCAAAGGAGACCACACTAAGGTCAGGGTTTCCGTGAGAGAGGCGACAAGAAAGACTGAAAAATGTCACAGCTTGGAATCTGATTGCTTAAATACATCCTCTATTCTAGTCTTATAAGCTTTTCAGCTGGTAAATCAAAATCCTGTTATACACTAGGATAATATTCATGACAATTCTCTATATTTTATCTTCTTAAAATCAAAGACTCAATTCTAAAGGGTTAATAGAGGAATTACAAAGTAACTCTCTAGTTTGCATTTCCCATAATGCTAAAATAAAGCTTTTTCTTTTAGTCTAGAAATTTGCTTTTTTAATACTGTGAAAAGCCTCTATGAATCTGTTTAACGTATTTATTTCTTTTCATCTATTCAGTGCCACTGGGCATAACATGTAATGCAGTGCGTGTTGATATTTTGCAAAGCACCACATGACTCACTGTACCCTAATGCACTCCATTAATCCTGTTTGGACAGCTGGGTCCAGGCATTTGTTAGCTGCATTTTAATTGTTCCATCTTTCTTTTTTTTCTTTTTATTTATCTCTATGGCAAACTACTCTGGAATTTAATTTGTTGGCCTTCAAAAAGTAAATTTTACCATTAGTTTGTTTTCTTTGTATCAAAACTATACTCAGCATGTAATTTTCTTCCATAAAATCAGTATATATTAATGATTAGCAATCAATCTTAAATAACAGTACAGTGAATGAGTTTCATAAGTATTAAAATGATAGGCTGGCTGAAATAGAACAGAAATTATTTAATAGACTCATAATATAAATGATAACATTTAACATCAAATCAGGTTGCTAAAGAGCATACTTTCAGCATTTTCAAGATTCACATAAGCAGATGTCAAAACAATAACAAGTCCTATAAAGCAAACACAAAAGAAATAAGACTATTACACACACCAGTTTTTTATTAGCTTATGGAACAGTGGTCCCTTTACATTTACACTTTAATTTTGTTTTCTATTACAAACATGAAATCCTTTGTAAGAATTATGAAGATAACTACAAAGCTTCTACTTTCTTTGCACAGCCTGCATCCCTGATATCTGTAAGTCTTCAATAAATAATGGAGGCAATATGAGAGCTAATGCAAAAGCAACTCAAAGTTACCAGCAATTTTTGTTATGAGCAAGTAGCTAAAATTTAATGACCGAAATTTTCCGATCATTTGTGTGCACTCTTAAGTCAAAACCTAAGTCTAGAGAATTAGATAGAAATGCTTAATGAAAATTTTTGTCTGAAATAATATTTAGTGAAGAACTGAGAATATGGTCTACGATAGCATTTTATAAAAGGCGACTAAAGGAAGACTTACTCAACTATTTCAATGACAAAGTGAAAATCTGTTTTTCTTTTAAAAGATTATCAAATTCTCCATAAACTGAAACATTAAGAAAATGACAGGAATGAATGACAGACAAGTAGGAACTCTCAAGGGTGTCCTTTGAATCAGAGTGTGTTCTCAGAGATTACACTGCTTTCACCTCTATTTCGTGGACACAAAGCAGCTTAAAATAATTTACAAATGTTCAATTTTTTAAACCATACTAAATTATAAATGCTTAAAAACTTTTATATAGAAAAATTAGTTTAATGTAGTTTCCTCACTAGAGGACTCAAAAGCCTAACTTATGAATGTGTCAGTAAAAACAAAACACAACAAAAAACCAGCCCATTGTTTGGAGAAAGAATGCTTTTAAGTGTGTAAAAAATAAACGGTCTTTATTTGGTAAAAGTATTTGTCTTGGTATGCCCCTATACATAAAGTACAGAAGCAAAGGTGTAAAATGCTGTAGGAAGAAACACTGTATTTCAAAGGTAATCTTTATGAAAAAGTTTAGAAAGTAAAAGTTAAATAAGTTCAGTAAAGACAGTTTTTAAAAACATGGATCTTTAAGTGAAAATTTCTCAATGAAACTTACCCAGTGTTCTCGACATCACAGGCAGAGCAGAGCTCAAGACCAAGATGGACACACAATTTCCAATGATCTGTTATGAGAAATGAGAAAGAATATTGGGCAGTTAAACAGCAGGATGACAATCAAACCCAGTAACATTCTGAGAAATTCTTGTGCATTCTAGTTACCTAGTGTACTTTGCCGACTTCTTAATGATACTTACTATTCAGTACAGAATTTTCAAAGAAAAACACACTTTTAAATAAATAAGGTTATATCTGTAAGTTCTAGAAGATGTTTACAGTAGCCAGCACAAATATAGTTATAGAATACTTAAATTACTTGACACCTAGATAATGCATTTTACATTACTGATTGCAGTTGTTAGTTTCAAAAGGCTCTGCCTGTCAAGTAACAAATAATTAACATATTGGAGACTTCGGACTACATTTTTAAGGCCAGATTATTGCTTAAGATCTCTTTTATCACATCTATTTCTAATGTTTATTATAAGATTTAAAAAGCACCAGAAATCCAAAACCTCTAAACTTTTGTAATAACGCATCCTATGTTTATTCTTCCATAGTAAATAAGAGGAGTTGAAAATACCAATTAATATTTATGATCATTTAAATTAGATACTAAATACCTCAACTACTTATTAAGTTTAAAGAAATAGCTGTGTGTGTGTGTGTGTGTGTGTGTGTGTGTAAAATAACTTCTTCCCTTCAAGTAGGCTAAAATATATAAAATAAAAACAAAACAAGCTTTCAGCTCTTATTAGTTATTCTTCTTTGTCAGCCTATGGGAATATTTTATAAAGATTCAGTCACTATATACGGCAACAGCCTTTTTATTCTGAAGCCAATGACATGTTGTGGAAAAAGTCAAATTAGCCTCAGACTACAAAACGTTTCTGAGTAGAACTCTTCCGTCTTACTTTAATTATTCAAATTTGAAATACTTTGTCTCTACTACTTGTAGCAACTAAGTTCTTCAGACTTCAAACAAGCTCCCTGAAGTACAGTTAGCACAATCCAAGTTACTCATTAGCAATACGCTTTCTTTAGAGGAAAAGGAGTCCTTTCAGGGGTCTTCTATAGCTAGTTAACAAGCTCTGCAGTTCTTTGCATTTACAGTGAATGGACGCCATCCAAATTAAACAGGGTACATCCCTTTCCCACTCACTCAGCATTTCGAAAATCTTCCAGTTTGTGTTTACGCAACTTACAAACAAATACCTATCACTGCAAATGAACCATTCAGGATGACTATTAAATAAAGCAGTCTGTCTGGGAAGGCAAGAGAGGCCACAGTCACCTAAGACTCTACCTTACCTTTGTCATAGTTGTGTCATCTTTCTTGGGAGTAAAGTTTCCAAAAAATCGAAGGCTATAGAAACCGACAACAGAGGACACCATAAGATAGCTGTGAGAATCAAGGAAAAAACTCTCCAACAGAATGCAAGTTTCCTAAGTTCTCAGCAGTCTCCAAAAAGTCTTAAGGCCCATAGGAAAAACAAAACAAGAAGCCACTTCAAGTGCTTGAGGAAGACTAGCCTGTTGTTTTCTCTTCTAGACAAGTGTCTTAGTAAATAACCACTGCCCCAGAAAACTAGGTATAAAATTTGGGGATAGGCTGAACGTTCAGCTAAAGAAAGGATACAAAATCAAAATGATTTCAAGTGCAGCTCCCACAAAACCAAATGTAGAAAGAGAGGCATTTCCTATTCCAGGCCCCTGGGGTGGGAGAAAGACACTTTTCAGAATTCAATGACACCATTATACTGGTTTCCCTAAAACAGCTGTTTCATAAATATAAGACAGTTGAAATTATGAATGTTTACTACTTTGAAATAACATCTAGATTTTCAAAGGCCAACAAGACATGCCATTAAACTGATTTCATCAACAAATTCAGGCACCATGTTAACAATTTTAATAAGCTCAAGAAAAATTACTTATCTCAAATGTAATTTAAGTTACTTGTCAAGATGACATGATTATGCTTACTGTTATAAAATGGGGCAACTTGCCACTTGAGGAAAAAAAATCCTGAATAGTTTTGGGAAAGAGTTTTTAAAAATACCATAGAAAAATAAGAATAGGATATACAGCTATCTGAATGCTTATACAACATACAAAGATTACACAATCAAAGTATGTCAAAATTAAGCTAACAGTAGAAAGAGAGTAAATGTGCATATCCTGTTCCCATACCTGAAAGTGTCTTTTGCCCAAATTTTCCTTGGGAATTCAGAGTTACAAAAGATAAAACTGTTAACACCGATTTTTAAAAAGTAATGCTATAAATTTTTTCCTAAACAATTATCCCTATCTCAAAAACTATCTTTACCTAGAACTTTTAGAAAACACAAAAAAAGTTACTATTTTTACAATGAAATCTGAAAAAAATCATTCCCTACTGAAATAGAACAGTATTTTCAAAGATTACTAATAAAAGAAACTATCTGAATATTTTACTGGTCAGCACAGATTACATCTAATAGAAACAACAGGGATAATTAAGAATCTACAGTCAGCCCAATAAAAAATAACTTTTTGACAATCTTTTGAAGAATAAATAAATGATGCTAGTAGAAGGTGATGGGGTTCAGGACACACTACTCCAAAATATGGGGCCTAGTATTTGAGAAAACATAGGAAGGTCACATACTGATCTGCCTCCCTTCTCCTGTGAAGCAGGCCATAAGACCCCCGTTCGAGGGAGCCCTCCCCGCCACCCAGAGGAGAGGCACACCGAGAAGAATATGAACAGGCCTTGCCTGTTTATATCATTTATAATCATTTATAATCATTAGATCATACCCCTGTCTTCCAATCATACTTCCCCAATACTGTCCACTCTTCACCAAACCTGAGCATAAAAATACACAGCTTTTTCTGTTTTTTCTGGTCTTCTTCATTTCTGAAGACTCCTGTGATATGTAAAACTTATCTTAAATAAATTTGTCAGCTTTACTCTTGTTAATCTTTTGTTATAGGCATCTCAGCCATGAACCTTGCAATAGGTTAGAATAAGAAATTACTTCTTCTCCCCCACAAAAGCTTATTGATCAACAGAGATAATGCTTTGGAATTATGCTATCTCAAGAGAAGCCATGTAGGAAGGATGATGATTATTTAATTTTTTTACACAATTATACAGGGATCTCCTGTAACGTACAACGGAGATAATGCTTTGGAATTATGCTATCTCAAGAGAAGCCATGTAGGAAGGATGAAGATTATTTAATTTTTTTACACAATTATACAGGGATCTCCTGTAACGTACAAGTCATTTTCTACTAAGCACTAGGAGGGATGGGTACAAAAATGTACCACAGGGCTTGGGACTTGTTTTGTTGGTATAGTAAAATGGGTTAAAAGTGACTAGGAAGTCAGTATAGTAAGTGACTTCCTGTTCTATCAGCGGGTTTGAGTATAAAACTAAGAAAAAGATAAGACTGTATGTGGAAAAGGGTAGTTTCTCGTCTGTCTGTAGGATGAGGCACGTGAAGCATGATGGTGGGCTTATATTCATGGAGAAGAGGCTGTTACTGAATACAACAATGGCAATAACAGATGGCACAAGGTCCTGGAAAGACTGGGGTCGGGGGATCTGAATCAAGACTGTGGCTAAAGGAATTTCATATAGCTGAATGAATTTCAGTAAAATCAAGATAAACTCTGATAAGAAATCTAAAAGGAAATTCCAACACTTGAAAAAAGGCCCTGTCAATCCAAAGTAAAAAATTAGACACAAAAACCACAGTTTATATTATAAAGGCTCTTTGCATAAAGAAATTCATATAACTTGAAGTATATACATGCACAAAGGTGAATGTTTTCATTAGTTTATTTGAAATACTCAGGGTATAGACATAGAATACTTTTGCAAAAGACAGACATTTTAAAGGATTTTACTTTACCCTTGTTCCTTTTGGCATTGCTGTTTCATCAACCAATAGGCAAAGAATATTACAAGCCACCAAGAGGACCGAGATGGACTACAAGACAAACAGCAAACTGTCAGCTCTCAAGACTTTTTACCAATACAAAATATTAAAATCTAGGTAACCAAATATATGTTTCAGAATAGAGGGAAAGCAGTCAAGACCAAAAGGCTATATATTAAACTAATCAGACTATAAACAGGAGCTGAAGAAATTCTAAAAGATTCTGCAAGTTATTGTAATTTCAAAGCTTGTGACAAAAGCTGGTAGCATAGATCCTTCTACTAAGTGATCTCACCAATTGGAAACACGCAACTCCACAGACTTAAAAAAGTGGTAAAATATTATCAGAACTAATTTCATAATGTAATTTTCATATTTTATCACAGAATTTAAAGCAGGTTATCTGCAACACCTTGTTTTCTTAATTTTTAATGAAAACAAAGACTGAATTTCCTCCTTTCATGAAGAAACAGATAATCTTCAGAATTTTTTTTTAATTGCCATTAATTTCCATTTTTGCTTTACTGGATTTTCATAAATAAAGGCATAGATGGATTTTAATCCTGTTGATAGAAAACCAGTTTATGAAAAATCATTTATCTGAGGGAGCTGCCATACTCAAATGCTAAAGTAAATAATACATAATTTGCTTTTATTTAACTAGGTAAATAAATTCTTACTGTCTCAATAAGGAGGAGAACCATAACAGCGGGATACACCAAATTTCTTTCCCATGCTGAAGCCTTTTTTCGCCTCTCTATTAAAAGGAAAAACAAAATAAAACAAAGTTTTCTCCAGATTAACATTTTCATTCCATAATGCTATAATCTGTTTTTTACATAATTTCTTCTGAAAAAACACAAATTACTTTTAATTTACCTCCACAAACTATAAAAACTAGAGATAGGGCCTTGCTCTGTCACCCAGGCTAGAGCACAATGGTATAGCCACAGCTCACTGCAACCTCCTAGGCTCAAGTGATCCTCCCATCTCACCCACCTGAGTAGCTGGGACTACAGGTACGTGCCACCATGCCTGGCTAATTTTTTATTTTATTTATTTTTTGTAGAGACAGGGTCTTGCTATGTTGCCCAGGCTGGTCTTGAACTCCTGGGCTCAAACAATCCTCCCACCTCAGCTTCCTAAAGTGCTAGGATTACAGGCAAGAACTACCATACCCAGCCAGAAATCAGAGTTTTAAACCCAGTTTGCTACATTAAACGCCTCATAAGAGAGAACGGAGCAGAAGTAATTCTGTGATGCTTGAATTTCAGCTCTGAGAAGACATCTCAATTGTTCAGGAAATATATTGTTAATATACAGCTGACTCTGAAAATACAGAAATACGGTAGGTCTTCTATAGTCACAGGTTCTGCAATAATTTTCTATCATACGTAGATTTTGGTATCCATGGGGGTTCTGAAACCAGACCCCCACGAATACTGAAGGCCTACTATATTTGTATTTCATATAGATCTACATATTGATATATATCTGAATGAATAAAGTTATATGAATAAAAATCCCTTCTATTCTTTTTTTTTTTTTTTTTGAGACAGAGTCTCGCTCTCCCAGGCTGGAGTGCAGTGACATGATCTCGGCTCACTGCAACCTCTGCCTGCTAGGTTCAAGTGATTCTCCTGCCTCAGCCTCCCAAGTAGATGGTACTACAGGCGCACGCCACCACACCTGGCTAATTTTTTGTATTTTTAGTAGAGACAGGTTTTCACCATGTTAGCAAGGATGGTCTCGATCTCCTGACCTCGTGATCTGCCCACCTTGGCCTCCCAAAGTGCTGGGATTACAGGCGTGAGCTACCGCGCCCGGCCTTCTTCTATTCTTAATATCCCAAAGATAAACACTTCTAGTTTTCTAAAGGCTGGAAGCAAACTTCTACTTTTACCTACAACACCAATCCTCATGCTAAGAACAAGTAGAAAAAGATGAATCAAGGCCGGGCGCGGTGGCTCACGCCTGTAATCCCAGCACTTTGGGAGGCCGAGGCGGGCGGATCACAAGGTCAGGAGATCGAGACCACGGTGAAACCCCGTCTCTACTAAAAATACAAAAAATTAGCCGGGCGCGGTTGTGGGCGCCTGTAGTCCCAGCTACTCGGGAGGCTGAGGCAGGAGAATGGCGTGAACCCGGGAGGCAGAGCTTGCAGTGAGCCGAGATCGCGCCACTGCACTCCAGCCTGGGCTGGGCGACAGAGCGAGACTCCGTCTCAAAAAAAAAAAAAAAAAAAAAAAAAGAAAAAGATGAATCAAACTTAATTAAAAAAAAAATCTGTATGAACATATCAGAGAGCTACCAAGACAATGAAAATTGAGGGGCCAATATTCTGTGAAGTGAACTGAGCTAAGACCTCCAATTTGTACTACACCTTCCGCTGCGAGGCATTTCCCAATATGTAAATTGCACGGACCCAGGAGGTTGAGAAATCAATGGGTAAAAGGCAATGATTCTAAAGCAAACCTTTCAGCAAACTCAACAGAGCCAAAAGGACAGACATTGGCATTTGGGGGTACCAACGCAGTCAAAATTTGAGACGCTATGATCATACAGAAGAGAAAAGGGCAAAGAAGTGAGCCTGGCAGACACTGCCATTTTCCCTTCAAGACGTCAGTGGCTCAGAGGCCGAGAAGAACAACAGAAAGATGCAACTATGAGGCTGAGAAGCCAAGCAACGCTTCTGTCAGGCTCCTGTTTCTTGAGAGGTGAAAACTAAAATGTATTAAGAAAATGGGATCATAGTCGATAACTAAGCAACTAGGCTTTCCATTAGGACCAATGAAAAGCTATACCCTAGTATGAGGGAAGGCCAAAGTGAAAACAGACCAGTCGTCATAAAGACCAAAGTCTGGCCTTGAATGATCTCAAGTCTAATGGATTAGACTGATATGTCCCTACTCTAATTGTCTGCCAGAAGCAAAAGTACATTCTCCCCAAAAGAAGAAAACATCATACGGAGTTTCTATAGTTTTGTATAAGAAATATCTGGCATTCAATTACACATTACCATACATAGGAAAAAGAGGCTGGGCGCGGTGGCTTAAGCCTGTAATCCCAGGACTTTGGAAGGCCGAGGCGGGCGGATCACTATGTCAGGAGTTTGAGACCAGCCTGGCCAACATGGTGAAACCCCGTCTCAACTAAAAATACAAAGAATTAGCCGGGCATGGTGGCGGGTACCTGTAATCCCAGTTACTCGGGAGGCTGAGGCAAGAGAATGATTTGAACTCACGAGGCGGAAGTTGCAGCAGGCCAAGATCAGGCTATTGCACTCCAGCCAGGGCAACAAGAGCAAAACTCCATCAAATAAATAAATAAATAAATGGAAAAAGAGGGGAAAAAAAGACAACAGAAACAGACCTCCAGATGATTCACATTTTGGATTTATCAGAAAGATGCTTTAAAATAAATGATTAACATATTCAATAAAATAAGTGATAAATGGAAAATTTTGCAAGTAAATTTAAATCTATAAAAAATAAACAGAAAATCTAGAACTGAAAAATAATGTAACTAAAATGAAAAATTCAATAGTTTTGACAATAGTTATGACATAGCTGAAAGAAAGCAAAATGGAAGACAGACCAATAGAAAATATCAGACTGAAGCATGAAGATACAAAAGGAGATAAATACAGAAAAGAATATAAGAATGAAAAAGTCTAGCATATGTGTAACTGCAGCCTGAGGAAATAACAGACAATGGAGCAGAAGCAATATTTGATAAGACAATGGCCAAGAATTTTCCCAAACAGATAAAAGACATCAAGTCACAGTATCATGAAGTGACACATAGATTTCAAGATAAATACAAAGAAAACCAAATCTAAGCACATCAGAGTAAAATTGCTAAACAGAGACAAAAGGAAAATCTTTAAAGCCCTTTGAAAGAGCAACAACATGACTTTCAACCAGAAACGAGAAGACAGTAGAATGACATCTTTCCAATGCTGATAACTAGCAAACAAAAATTTTTAGTATGTTTTCCAATAAACAAAACCTGAGAGAATCTATTACCAGCAAACCTGTGTTTTTCAAACAGAAGCTAAATGAACATTAGAAACATAAAACTCAAAATACAAATCAGGAACATATGAATTAGAATACCAATGAAACACCACTTCACATCCACTAAGTCGGTAAAAATTTTAAAGTCCAACATTGTCAAGTATAGGTAAGGATATGGAGCAACAGGAATCCTACTCATGCCCAGCAGGAATGCAAACTAATACAACTATGTGAGAAAACCATTTGGCTTTATCTACAAAAGTTGCACAGGCACATATACAATGATCTTGTAATTCCATATCTAGTATGTACCCTGAAAAAACATATATACCAAGAGATACATACCAGAATGATTATAGCAACATTATTTGTAACAGCAAAAAACTAGAATCAGATCTAATATCCACCGACAGCAGGATGACTGAAGTAACTTCAGGAAATATATTATTATTAACAGAAATGAAAATAAATGAACACCGTATCTAATTTTCAAGAACATAACACTCGACTTCCACTTCCAAAGTTGCAGCAACATCAGGGACCATGTTTGTCATCCAGTCTGAAACAATTAAGAAACCAAAAAGTACACAGATAAGAAACAACAGTTTTCAAGACAGTGGACATCTGATTGTGGAAGAACAATGATGCCTGAGACACAGGAAACAAACCACACAAGCCCTTTCTGACCCAGCTTACTGTCTTGAGAGTTTCCAGGCCATGATGTAGGAAGGAGGAACACAGGCTGAGCCCAGCTCATCCCTTGACTTGAGAGCATGAAATGGGAATCTGGGGAGACTATGTCAGCTGGAGTCTGTGCAGCAAAGTGCCAGCCAGGAGACTAAAGCACAGAAAAAGAACTCCAAGGATCTGCAAAGAGTCACCCTTAAGTATTCAGTAAAGAATTCAGTAAAAAATTCTCAAGTATATCAGCTCAGGCGTGTGAAGAAACAACCCATGGCTGAAGAAAGAACCACCCCAAAACATGAAAAGAAACAACACTCGACAATCACAGAAGGCAAAAAATAGATGCTTCTCCCACAAGACAGTACAGAACCTCATCAATCACAGGACATTGGAAAGAATCTGTAGAAGGGTCTTGCCTCAGTAGCGGGGAATACTTAGCCCTAGATGCAATGATCCTCTGGTCTAGCCTAAAAAGTCTTCAGAACAAGACACAATAATATCAAACTGTTTCCAAGTAACTTAACTGCATTCCAGAACAAAGTTCCTCACTTACAGAACTACTAAAATTGGCCAGGTGTCATGGCTCATGCCTGTAATCCCAGTACTTTGGGAGGCCAAGGCGGGCACAACACTTCAGCCCAGGAGTTTGAGATCAGCAAGGCCAACATGGCAAAATCCCATCTCTACCAAAAAACACAAAAAATTAGCCAGCTGTGATGGCATGCACCTGTGGTCCCAGCTACTCAGGAGGCTGAGGTGGGAGGATCACATGAGGTTGCAGTGAGTTGAGATTGCACCATTGCACTCTAGCCTGGGCGACAGAGTGAGACTCTGTCTCAAAAAACAAAACAAAACAAAAAGAAATACTGTAAGTGAGGCACCCAACAAGGGTAAAATCTCACCTGACAAGGTAAAATTCAAAATGTCTATTTTCTAATCAAAAGTTTCCAGACATGCAAAGAAGCACAAAAATACTAGTGATTATGAGGGGAAAAAATCAATCAATCAAAACATATCAGGAAGTAACACAAACGTTAGAAGGAGCAGACAAAAACATTGTAAGTGTTGTCTGTATTCTGTATTTTCACAAAGATGGAGGACACAGATTGAACGTGTTAATTAGAGACATAATAGAAGATACAAAACACCCCCAAACAGACCCCCTAGAGATGAAAACTGCAGACTGCAGAAAAACAAAAAAGCAAAACCACTGGATGAAAGGCAGATCAGACATGCAGAAGATCGGTGACGGTGAAGACACAGCTATCGACACTAACCAAAACTAAAAAATAAAGGAACATCCTTAAGCTATAGCCTAAAACACATGTAATTGGAGTCCCCAAAAAGGAAAGCATGAGAGGAAAAGAAAAAATATTTGGAGAAGTAATGGTCAAAAAATTTCCAAATTAGTTGAAAACTATAAACTCCTAGCTCTAAGAAACACGAAGAAAACTACTCTTAAGGCATATCACAATCAAATTGTTCAAAATCAATAATAAAGACATCTTAAAAGCAGATACAGAAAAAAGACACATTAAAAGATAAGTATGACAGACGACTTGTCAGAAAAAATGAAAGTGAGAAGGCAATGGAGCAACATCTTTGAACGTCTGAACCTTTGAACAGTCATTTGGTGTATATATATAAAACCAAAAAAAGTGAATAAATGTAAATTTATCTTCCCCCCAAACTAAAAGATAGTCTTTATTAATGATTTTGGGCAGGTTGAAAGTTTTAACATAAAGATTTCATAAATGTTCTAGTATTTCAGACCACAGTAAAGTCTTTAATAAGAAACCAAGGCCAATACACAAGTCAAGAAAAAAAAAAGTGCAATACCTAATTTTGTCTTCAGAGTCTTTACATTTTCAAGTTCTTGTTCCAACTCCATTATGTTGCATTCCACCGATGAAGACAGCCCTGTTCAAAGCAAAAAATATTTAGAAGTGAAACAGAACCCCTAACACTATAGAACAGGTAGCCCTTTAATTAAAATCTAAAATAACACATGGCAAATCCTGCTCATTGAAAAGAAAAACAAATGCTGCTGTGATTCAGGGGAAAGCACATCCATATATTTACCAATTAAAACTTCTTGCTGATTAAACACTGCACGTTTCCACAGAGTGATATAACAGACTCTCAAGACTCAGAAGGGAGAGGGTTGGGATGGAGGCAAGGGATGAAAAACGACCTATCGGTTACAATGTATGCTACTCCAGTGATGGGTACATTAAAATCTCAGACCACACCACCATACATCCATGTAACCCAAAACCACTGGTACCCCAAAAGCTACTGAAATAAGAATATTAAAAATAAACACTACATGTTTCCTAGAAAATTTCTTAACATGGTAAAGTTCTAATTTGATCTATTAATAATCTTTTCTTAATTACAAAAGCAACTTGGGCTTACTACAGAACGTGAAAAAAATCAAGATCTCCTCTTCTGCATCTCACCTCCCTAAAATGACAATTGTGAACAGCTTGGCTGATGCTTCCATACCTTTCTTCACATTCAGAAGCACATTCATACATACATATGTATTCTATACATGGTTTTTATTACATATTTTATATGAATGCAGTCAGACATAGTACTTTACCATTTGCTTTCCTAGTCAATCATATGTCCCAGTTGACGGCTGAATAACATTCCATAGTACAGATGTACTACAACTTCATTCCCTTCACATATATTCAAGTTTTCAACTTTTTGCCACTACAAACGGCATTGCAATAAACATTCTTGTATGCACATCCAGTACATTTTGGTTCTAATTATTTCTGTAAGACAGATCCCCAAAACTCAGATTGCTGAATAGGGTATGAACATTTATAGAAGGTTACTTCCCCAAAATATTGTAATAATTTAAACTATTGTAATAATTTACATTTCTATCAATAGCTTTGAAACTATCTGTTTTCCAGTATCATCTTCAGCACTGAAGTTGTAACTGAAGTTACAACTCTTCAATTCTACCAATGTGACGGGTGAAAAATGTTTTCTTCCTGTTACTTTAACATGCATTTCCCTAAATGTGGTTGAACATACTTCTCAGCGTTTATCACCTGAATTTTCCCTATTCATATTTTCTACTTTTTTCTCTAATGGTGGATCTTTGTATTCTTTATATTTTATCTGTTAAATTCTGAAACAGAGAAATCAAAATACTCACTACAACTGTACTGTAAGTTATCTCAGTTTTTAAGAGGTTTTTTTTTCCCATTATGCATTTGTATTTGACTGCTGAAACTGGGAGGTTCCGTTCGCTAGGGTTTTTTGTTTTGTTTTGTTTTGCTTTGTTTTTCATCCTAGTTTGTTACATCTTCCTTATGAATCATCTATTTTATCATTTCATAATGACCCTGTTTGTTTCTAATGCCTTTCAACTTAAATTCTGTTTTGTGGATTTTAAGTTCTACTTTTTGTTTTTACCTATCTTGCTTGCTTACTTACATACATTTATACATACACCTTTAATTTGAATCTTTCTTTTTCTCTTATCCAGCTGAATCTTACTGGAGGTTTAACCTGTATCAGTTAGAGTTCACTGGCTACAGGCAACTGAAATAGACTCACTAGTTAAAACAGAAAAGGAGTTCATAAGATAGAACCAGGAGGAAAATTTTCCAGTAAAGAAAGTAGAGGAAATGGGCAGCTGAGAGTTGCAGGTGGCAGAACAGATGGATAGTTTCCTCATATCGTAACAGCTGGGATGACTCGGTCCTGAGTACTCGCAGTCTGTATGTCACTATGAGGAAGAATAAAAGTCTAGGAAGCAGGCGTCCTAATGGCATGGCTTAGAGTCACATGTGAGTTTCATGGACAGCCAAGAACTCTGATGAGCAGTTCTGCCAATCTCATCTAACCGGGGAAATCCGCAAATCCAAATCAGGTACTTTACTAGAAGAAAGGGCAATAGATGCTTGTAGGAAAAATGATAAATACAGGCTGAATAAATCCAATCTGATAAACTGTTCTTTAACAGTCAAATTCAGCCCATTTACACTTAGTAAAATATAGAGCTTGCAGTCAGTATAATTTAGTATTATAGTTGATGAAATTTATTTTATACTTTCTATACTACTTTCTTAATTTTAAGTGATTTTTTTAAAAGGTTTTTATCTTTATCAAAATGAAGCATGCCCATAGCTCAAAGTGTCAAACACATGCACAGGTTTGCTGTCATGTCTCCTCCTTCCTGAATCCATTTTCCCAAAAGCAGCTGTCCAGCTGGTTCTTCTGGCACTTGTCTTCCTATTGCAACTTCTGAATTTCCTGCACAGAGCATTCCCACTGTGGCAGGTGAGCCACACATCTCTTCACTCCTCCCTTTCTCTCAATATGGCCATAATGATCATTTTAGCTAGACTGATATTCAATGTCTACATTATTATAACAACCAAAATGCCTATCCACATAGCAAACTATGACCAGCTTTCCTTCTTTCCTTAACATCCTTCCCACCCCCAGAATTAGCAATAATTTTTCTTTTACTTAATTTTCTATGTACTTAACACAAATTCAAACCCAAAACATCCTGCCAAAGGTCTTTATTTTCTCTTGGTTTTTCTATTCCTCAGTTATACTATTAACTTCATTTTCTTGAAGAAATTTCTGCCAGTGTCTTTAGACCTGCCCCCCCTAGATGGTCTGCCCTCTGTGCCTCCCGCACCCTTTCACCCTGGGACTGGCTGCCCACATCTCCTGTGGAGCATCTCTTATTTCCTACCCAGCCTGTAACTTTTCTTGATTTACTCCCTTGTTTAGATGGGGCATATCCTCGAGTGGCTGGCTAAGCAAAGGTGAATGTGAGGTAAATTTTTTTTTTTAAGATGGAGTCTCGCTGTCACTCAGGCTGGAGTGCAGTGGCACGATCTCGGCTCACTGCAAGCTCCGCCTCCCAGGTTCACACCATTCTCCTGCCTCAGCCTCCCGAGTAGCTGGGACTACAGGCGCCACCACCGCGCCCGGCTAGTTTTTTGTATTTTTAGTAGAGACGGGGTTTCACTGTGTTAGCCAGGATGGTCTCGATCTCCTGACCGCGTGATCCGCCCGCCTCAGCCTCCCAAAGTGCTGGGATTACAGGCGTGAGCCACAGTGCCTGGCCAATGTGAGGTAAATTTTTAAAGACTATACAAGTCTGAATACTTTACCTTTGCTCTTACATTATAGTTTGATTAAGCACAAAAAATCAAGGTCAAAACTAATTCTCCTTCACAATTCTGAAGGCACTGCTTCATTGTCTTCCAGCTTCTAGTTTTGCTTTTCAGAAGTCTGAAGCTATTCTTACTCCTCTCTTTTTGAATGTGAACTGCTTGTCATTTCCTTTTCAAACTGTGTAGGACTTTGTCCCCCGTGTTCTTGATGAGAGTTCATTTTAATGTATTGTGTTGGGGACTAGATGACCCCTTTCAATCTCTAAATTCATGTCCTTCAGATCTGGGAAATCTTCATTTTGTCATAATAGCACTGTCATAAGAACTAAAGATCAGGTGAGCACTCACAGCACCTGGTTTTAACTTCATATTCCTGAAAGAGGCACTGAAGAGGGTAGAAAAGACAGCCTTGAATCGCTGATGCCAACCCCTCCTCCATCCCCCAGCAGCAGCCGCGTGGTATGGAGACAGAATCTGTGTACTTGGGGGAGGGAGAGCACAACAAATGGGGGACTTGGCATTGCACTCAGTGCTGCCCTGTCACAGCAGACAGCAAAGCTATGCTGGGCTTAGCCCGTGTGTGCCCACAGAGGGAGCATGTGGACCAGCCCTAGCCAGAAGGAAATTCCCCATCCCAGTGGTCAAAACTTGAGTTTCTCAGCAAGCCTCAGCATCACGGGCTACAGTGCTCTGGGGTCCTAAGTAAACTTGAAAAGCAGTCTAGGACACAAGAACTGCAATTCCTAGGCAAGGCCTGGTGCTGGGCTGGGTTTAGAGCCAGTGGACTAGGGCAACATGTACCAGACAGAGTGGCTAAGGGAGTGCTTGCACCACCTCTCCACCAACCCCAGGCAGCAGAGCTCACAGCAAGTAAAGTGACTCCTTCCTTCTGCTCAAAGAGAGGAAAGTAAAGAGAACTTTGTCTTGCATTTTGGATACCAGCTCAGCCACAGTACAATAGGGTACTGGGCACAGTCATGAGGGCCCCATTCTAAGACCTAACTTCTGGATGATGTTTCTAGACACACCCTGGGCCAGAAGGGAACCTGCTACTTTTAAGGGACTCAGTTCTGGAAGGATCCATCACCTACTGACTAAAGAGCCCTTGGGCCCCAAAGATCTAGGAGTGACACGTAGCTAGTATGCCATGGGCCTTGGGGAGACTCTAAGACACGCTGGCTCCAGGTCTGATGCAGCAGATTCCCAGCTGTGGGAGCCACAGTGAAAGACTGCTTCTGCTTGAGAAAAGCAAAGGGAAAAGTCAAGGGTCCTTTGCCTTGCAGCCTAGGTACTAGCTTGGCCACAGTGGGGTAGAGTATCAGGTGGGCTCTTGGGGCCCCCGAAACCAGGCCTAGGCTATTGAACAGCATTTCTAGACCTGCCCCAGGACAGAGGGGAGCCCGCTGCCCTTCAGGGTGAGTCCCAGGCCTGGCAACATTCTCCACAAACTGACTGCAGAGCTTCTGAGCATTAAGTGACCATTGGCAGTGGCCTGGCAGAACTCCCCGTGGGCTGGTAGTGGTGGGAGCATGTGGAAGGAGCAGGGAAGAGGAGGAAGGACTTTGTCTTGTGGTTTGAGGGCCACTTTAGCTGCAGTAAAACAGAACACCAACTAGATTTCTAAAGTTTCTGACTTCAAACTCCGCCTCCCAGACAGCATCTCTGGACCTGCCCTGGCTCTGAGGGAACTTTTCACCCTGAAGGGAAGGACACAAACCTGGCTGGCTTCCCCAACTACTGATTGTAGAGCCTTAGGGCCTTGAGAGAACACAGACAGTAGCCAAGTAATGTTTACAGTGGACTCTGAGTGAGACCCAGTGCTGTGCTGGCTTCAGGTCTCACCCAGCGCAGTCCCAGTGGTGGTGGCCACAGGTGTGCTTGCATCACCCCAATCCCAGCTCTAGGAAGCTCAGCACAGAGAGATGCCATTTGTTTGGGAGAAAGTAAGGGAAGAGAACAAGTCCCTTCCTGGTAATCCAGAGAATTCTTCTGGATCTTATCTAAACCCACTGAGGCATTAGTCTGCAAGAACCACAGCATTATTGGGCTTGGGGCCCAAGTTCCTTTGAATATCCGGAAAGCCTTCCCAAGAAAGACAGGCACATACAAACCCAGACTGTGAAGACTACAATAAATACTTAACTCTTCAATGCCCAGACACTGACGAATATCCACAAGTATCAAGACCATCCAGGAAAACATGACCTCATCAAACAAACTAAATAAGGCACCAGGGACCAATCCTGGTGAAAGAGAAATATATAACCTTTCAGACAGAATTCAAAATGGCTGTTTTGAGGAAACTCAAAGAAATTCAAGATAATACAGAGAAGGAATTCAGAATTTTATCACATAAATTTAACAAAGAGATTGAAATAATAAAAAAGAATCATGCAGAAATTCTAGAGTTGAAAAATGTGACTGACAAACTAAAGACTGCATCAGAGTCTCTTAACAGCAGAACTGATCAAGCAGAAGAAAGAATTGGTGAGCTTGAAGACAGGCTGTTTGAAAATACATAGTGGAGACAAAAGAAAAAAGAATCAAAAAGAATGAAGCATGCCTACAATATCTAGAAAATAGCCTAAAAGGAGCAAATCTAAGAGTTATTGTCAGCAAAGAGAAGACAGAGAGAGAGGCAGGAAGTTTATTTATTCAAAGGGAGAATGTTAGAAAACTTCCCAAACCTACAGAAAGATATCAAAATTTAAGAACAAGAAGGTTATAGAACACCAAGTAGATTTAACTCAAAGACAATTACCTCAAATAATCAAACTCCCAAAGGTCAAGGATAAAGAAAGGATCCCAAAAGCAGCAAGAGAAAAGAAACAAGAAACATCCAGTGGAGCTCCAATCCACCTGGCAGCAGACTTCAGTGGAAACTCTGCAGGCCAGGAGAGAGTGCCATGACATGTATAAAGTGCTGAGGGGAAAACACTTACACTCTAGAATAGTATGTCTGGTGAAAATATCCTTCAAGCATGAAGGAGAAATAAAGATTTTCCCAGACAAACAAAACCTGAGGCATGTCATCAACACTAGACCTGTCCTACGAGAAATGCTAAAGGGAGTTCTTCAATCAGAAAGAAAAGAATGTTAATGAGCCATAAGAAATCACCTGAAGATACAAAACTCACTGGTAATATAAGTAAACACAGAAAAACACAGAATATTATAGCACTGTAATTATAGTGTGTAAACTACTCTTATCGTAAGTAGAAAGATTAAATGATGAACCAATCAAAAATAATAACTACAACAACTTTTCAAGACACAGACAGTACAGTAAGACATAAAAAGAAACAACAAAAAGTTTAAAAGTGCGGGGATAAGTTAAAGTGTAGAGTTTGTACTAGTTTTCTTTTTGCTTGTTTGTTTTTTGCAATGTGTTAAAATGCCCTCAGTTTAAAATGTGGGTTATAGGATAGTATTTGCATGCCTCATGATAACATCAAATTGAAATGGATACTCAAAAAATAAAAAGCAAGAAATTAAATCCTACCACCAGAGAAAATAACTTTCACTAAAAGGAAGACAGGAAGGAAAGAAGAGAAGACTATACAAAACAACGAGAAAAGAAATAACAAAATGGCAGGAGGAAGTCCTTACTTATCAATAATAACACCGAATGTAAATGAACTAAACTCTCCAATCAAAAGACATAGTGACTGAATGGATAAAAAAGCAAAACCCAATTATCTGTTGCCTACAAGAAATACACTTTAGCTGTACACATACACATAGATTGAAAATAAAGGTATAGAAAAAGATATTCCATGCTAATGGAAACAAGAAAAGTACAGGAGTAGCTATACTTAAATCAGAAAAATAGATTTCAAGACAAGAAATGTAAGAAGAGACATAGAAGGTCATTATATGATGATAAAGGGGTCAATTCTGCAAAAGGGTATAACAATTATAAAGATATATGCACCCACTGGAGCATCCAGATATATAAAGCAAATATTATTAGAGCTAAAGGGAAAGAGAGACCTCAATACAGTAACAGCTAGAGACTTCAACACCCCACTTTCAGCATTGGAAAGATCTTCCAATAACAGAAAATCAAAAAGAAACATCAGACTCAATCTGTACTGTAGAACAAATGGACCTAACAGATATTTACAGAACATTTCATCTAATGGATATCAGAACAAACATTCTTCTTCTCAGCACATGGATCATTCTCAAGGATAGACCATATGTTAGGTCACAACACAAGTCTTAAAACATTCAAAAAATTGAAATAATGTCAAGCATCTTCTCTGACCATAATGGAATAAAACAAAAAATCAACAAGAGGAATTTTCAAAACTATACAACCACATGGAAATTAAACAAAATGCTCCTGAAAGACCAGTGGGTCAATGAAGAAATTAAGGGGGAAATTGAAAACTTTATTGAAACAAATGATGATGGAAGCACAGTATACCAAAACCTATGGGATACAGCAAAAGCGGCACTAAGAGGGAAGTTTATAGCTACAGGTGCCTACATAAAAAAAGAGAAAAAACTTCAAATAATCTAACGATGCATCTTAAAGAATTAGAAAAGCAAGATCAAACGAAACCCAAAATTAATAAAAGAAATAATAAAGATCAAAGCAGAAATAAATAAAATTGAAATGAATACAAAAGATCAATGAAACAAAAAGTTGTTTTGAAGTTGACAAAACTTTAGCCAGACCAGGAAAAAAAAGAGAAGATCCAAACAAAATCAGAGATGAAAAAGAAGACATCACAACTGACATCACAGAAATTCAAAGGATCATTAGTATTTACTGTGAGTAATTACACGCCAGTACACTGGAAAATCTAGAAAAAAATGGACAAATTCCTAGACACATACAACCTACCAAGATTGAACCACAAAGAAATCTAAAACCTAAACAGATCATTAATAAGTAACTAGATCAAACCTGTAATAAAAAGTCTCTCAATAAAGAAAACCGCAGGACCTGATGGCTTCACTGCTGAAGTTTACCAAACATGTAAAAAAGAACTAATAACAATCCTATTCTAACTACTCTGAAAAACAGAGGAGGAGGAAATACTTCCAAATTCATTTTAAGGGGCCAGTAATACCCTGATACCAAGACATATCAAAGAAAGAAAACTACAGACCAACATCTCTGATAAATATTGATGCAAAAATCCTCAACAAAATACTAGCAAACCAAATTCAACAACACATTAAAAACATCATTCGTGATGAAGTGGCATTTATCCGAGATGCAAGGATGGTTCAACATACACAAATCAACCAATGTGATACATCGTATCAATGGAATGAAGGACAAAACCCATATGATCATTTCATTTGATACTGAAAAGCATTTGATAAAATTCAACATCCCCTCATGATACAAACCTTTAGAACACTGGTATCTTCAATGGAGCGAAAGATGTGGGGATCAAACCATTATATAAACAGGATTTCCAATCAATTCTCTTATGAAGTAGCTCATTCTACTTCATCTGGTGGTGCCACTTTTTTGAGACTTTTGTGGATACTGGGGTATAAATCATGCACAAATGGCTTAGGATTTAGCTTCCTTGGGTCTGTGAAACTGGTTACTCAAGTCTGCTAAGTTTTCTCAGGTCTTTTAAATTCAAAAATTTTATTGTGATTTTCTCCTCTCAACTTCTCATCCTTTTAGGTTTATGCCTCTCTGAACCTCAGTGTTTTCATCTGTAAAAAGGGGGTGTATCTATTAGGATACTATATACTGAATCAGAAAACTAAACCCAAATGAGTTTAAAAATGAGGAAATAATTTCATATAATTAGAAGTTTAGACACAGAGCAAACTTCAAAGAGGATTTTCCAGCAGCTCAACAGTGACTGTCATGCGTGTCCGTGTGAAGAGACCACCAAACAGACTTTGTGTGAGCAATAAAGCTTTTTAATCACCTGGGTGCAGGCAGGCTGAGTCCGAAAAGAGAGTCAGCGAAGGGAGATAAGGGTGGGGCCCTTTTATAGGATTTGGGTAGGTAAAGGAAAATTACAGTCAAAGGGGGTTGTTCTCTGGCGGGCAGGAGTGGGGGTCACAAGGTGCTCAGTGGGGGAGCTTTTTGAGCCAGGATGAGCCAGGAAAAGGAATTTCACAAGATAATATCATCGCTTAAGGCAAGGACGGGCCATTTTCACTTCTTTTGTGGTGGAATGTCATGGTTAAGGCGAGGCAGGGCATTTGCACTTCTTTTGTGATTCTTCAGTTACTTCAGGCAATCTGGGCTTATATACGTGCAAGTCACAGGGGATGCGATGGCTTGGCTTGGGCTCAGAGGCCAGACAGTGACATCAAGGGACTGAAAGTACTGCCATCCACAAGTTGACTTAACAGGAAGTCTAGTGCTCTTTCTCTTTTTATGTAACTTTGTAATTTCTGCTCATTTTAATTTGCTCTTTATTTCTTCATAAACAAAAGTGAAACTTTTGTTTATCCTTTTTCCTCATATTGATTTGGCAGTTCAATGGTTATTTCCCATTTTTAATACTCATATTTAGATATACTTTTCATTATAATATCAGCATCACACAGTCCTAGCCCCACAGGGATGCTTTTCTGAGTAACCCCACACCAAGGTAAAGCTCTCACAACACTTTAGTCATTCTCTCATCGCTGCCCACCCATGCCCCCAACTCCTGGATCTTGCTGCGACAGTTTTAACAATATTTAGTTCAAGACTGTTACCAAATGTTTCCTTCAATATGGAAGCTAAAATAGTGTTTGGCACAAATTAGATGCTCAATATACAGATATAAAATAAACAAATGAGCGAATGCGTAACAGATGAATGACATCTTTGGGAATATATGAATTTTTTTTTAAAGAGACAGGGTCACTTTATTTTATTGCCCAGGCCAGACTCGAACTTCTGGGCTCAAGCTTATAATCCCACCTCCCGAGTAGCAGGGACTATCGGTGCACGCCCCACACTCAGCTGAGTTTTTAACTGCAGTCTTTATTCCTCCCTTACAACTATAGGTACTAGTCAGCAACCAGCAGCAGGTTGCAAATGGGAAGCTTGATGTTGATCTCTCTCTTCTTTGTCTGGAATTTTTCTATGTGAAAGTTTGTAAGGGCTTTTTCTTTCTCCATTATTTTCGGAATTTAGGAATCTTACAAACTAAATCCAGATCTTTTTTTCCATTGAATAATCTTGCCTAGGAGTCTGTGGCCTTTTAACCTGAATTCAAGTCTTTCTTAAGCTCACTGATATTTTCTTCTACTTTTTAATTACCTTCTTTTCCTACTTGTTCTTTTTTCTCCTTTTAGATGCCTGTTATTTACATCAGTATCTTAGCTCTTCACTTCATGTCTATTTTTCATTAATAGTTGCCTTCTTTTTGTACTTCTGGTGTGTGACACAAAATAGTTCTTCCCCTTGATTCTGCCAGATGATTACTTCAATTTTTGAAGGACTATATTAGTTTCCTATGGCTGCTGCAACAAACTACCATAAAGTTTCTGGCTTAAAACAACATAAATTTATTGTCTTACAGTTCTGGAAGTGTGAAGTCCTAAAATCAAGGTGTTAGCAGGAATGCAATTCTTCTGGAGACTCTAAGGGAGCAACCATTTCCTTGTCTTTTCTAGCCCCTGGGGGCCACCTGCATTCTTTGGCTCATGGTCCCTTCCTTGAGTCACTCCAACCTCTTCTTCCATTACCAATGTCTCCTTCTCTGACCATCTCAGCCTTCACTTACACCAACTCTTGTGATTATAGTGGGCCCACTCCATAATCCAGAATAATCTCAAGATCCTTTACTTCATCCCATGTGCAAAGTCCCTTTTGCCATGTAAGGTAACATATTCACAAGTTCTGGGGATTAGGCTTTGGACATCTTTAGGAAACCATTATTCTGACTACCACAAGGACTATTTCTTTTTTTTGTTTGTCTATTAAGCTTTTCATTTTTTTCAAGTTCTCAGTATCAGCCTTTTTCTGTTCTAATGACATTTCCTTGGACGTTCTAACTACTTCTGAGAATTAGGTATGAATTCTTATTTGTCTCTCCCATTAACTGGTAACTCAAGTGGGAACCACTTGTTCTAGATATTCATCTTGGTCTTCTTCACTCAACCTTAAACAACTGGTAATTTTTCTCTATCCACCTCTGTTGTTCCCTTCATCTCTCATAAGTCAGACACTCCCTCGAACAGTGACAAACCAGCTAAAAGGTATAGCAATTCAATTCTGTTCCTAGGGACTAGGGACCAACTGGCCAGAAAAACCGATTTAGGAGGAGGAAACCTCACTGGGTCTCTCTAGGTGCAAAGAATGGTCCTTTCTCAAAGGTAGAGACTGAAAGGAGGATTCAGAACAACAACACAAGGCCAGCAACATCAGACACAGGGGCAAATGCAATCTCACTAAGGGAATTCAGAGGCCTCTTTTTCTAAGCCCCTTTGGGGAATCACAAAATTCCAGTCTTATCCCAGGTTTCTAGGAGAAGTAAATCCATCCCCTTTGCAGCTCCTTGCTCACTTCTGCCCATCACTGAAGAGACAGCAATCAAATACCCTCCCTTTCGAAGACCCTGAGGTCTCAAATCCACTGAAACGTTATATAGCATTTTCAGACTTCCTGAGTTTAATCACTTTACTTGTTAATATATGATTGATATATTTATGAGAGGAAGGATGAAGCTAGTATAGAAATATTCAGGTCATGTGACATAAGCTACTAAACTTTGATTACAAAGTTAGTTTTGAGTTTCTGGCAGCCACAGCAAAGGGGGAAGCAATTAAGTTACATAATGAATGAGCATTTCCATATAATGTGATTTACAGAAAGCACAGCTCTGTAAGATTTTCAGGTGTCTTTGAATCAAAGTTTAAACTACATAATAGTCTTAGTAATAAATATATTTTACTTTTATCTCCATTCTTTATCAATTAAACTGTGTATCTGTAATTAATGCTCATTTAACTTCTATATTTCATTGACTGGAAATACAATTCCAAACTACATTCATTCCTCATTCATGCAAAGATCTATTATTCTAGTAACCAGTTGAAGGCTAGAAAAAATCAGCTCATGAGGCCGGGCACGGTGGCTCAAGCCTGTAATCCCAGCACTTTGGGAGGCTGAGACGGGAGGATTACAAGGTCAGCAGATCGAGACCATCCTGGCTAACACAGTGAAACCCCATCTCTACTAAAAAATATAAAAAACTAGCCGGGCGAGGTGGCGGGCGCCTGTAGTCCCAGCTACTCGGGAGGCTGAGGCGGGAGAATGGGATGAACCTAGGAGGCGGAGCTTGCAGTGAGCGGAGATCCGGCCATTGCACTCCAGCCTGGGCGACAGAGCAAGACTTTGTCTCAAAAAAAAAAAAAAATCAGCTCATGAGTATTCAGAATTTCGGAAGAGAATGGACATCAGAACAGACAGTATTCCTGCTGCCAATGTGAAATTAAGTGAAAAGACAAAAATGCCTATTTTGTGGGTATGTTTACAGAGCTCAGCACAAATGTCTAGACCACTCAATGTATGATTCTTCAAAGGAAAATAACTAAAATGGCATTTCTGAAATGCTGTGCTTTTATTTGCAGGTGATATAATACTAGGCACACAATAGGTAATTATTTAATACTGACTGACATGAATATAAAAATCAAAACTACATTCTTGTTGGCCTCAACTAAATCATACTTTTATTAAACGACTAGATTCATCTGGGATGACACATTATTCAAGGACAAGGCCACCCTTTATTATAATAGAGCAATACTTAAGGAAGAAATGTAAGCTTTTTTGAGTAAATATTTCATTATAAATGACCAGAAGGAAACAATGACTATTGTAAGAAATTATGACATATTGGAAACAAATTCTGAGGTACTATGTGGATTTAAGTCATACCAAAAATTTCACAAATCCTGAGGTACTATGTGGATTTAAGTTATACCAAAAATTTAACAAATCCTGAGGTACTATGTGGATTTAAGTTATACCAAAACTTTAAAATATCCTGAGGGACTGTATTATCATTACTTTATTTCCAGATGAATCTAAAATGTCCAGTGTCGGCATTGTCTAGTCAATAAGTCAAACTGGTAGACAAAACCTGTTTGGACAAGTCATGAGAAATAAAAAGGGATTCTCCAAGAAAACCACAAAGCAGCTCATTTAAGGTCAATTTAATGGTATTATTCTGTTTTCCTTCCAGCCCCAACATAAGATTTCACTACCTCAAAGGAAATTGTAAGAGTATCTATTTGCATTCCCCTTAGGTGATTGGCAGTTCAACACCAATTAGTTCAAAATTACACTGTTACTAACATGCAATAAAAACAACACCTTTCATCTTTCTTACATAGGTAAGAATAACTTCAGAGCCAATAACTTTGATCAAATAAGTATTTTTGATCCTGCCCCACCCGTCTCTTTGGATTCAGGAAAACTAATAGCTGAAGGCAACTTTTCCCAGCTTTATTCTTAAGCTGAAAAACTAGTGTGGTATTAAAAATATTTTGCTTCCAAGATAACAGAATTTCCCAAAGTCCAGTATTTATTCAATAACTAAGCTGTCCTTATAACTTTCTTAATATATAAGACAGCCTTCATATATAAAAGTAGAGATACTAAGTATTTAATTTAAAATATAAAATGTATTTTTTAAAACAAATACAAATTTCCAATTAGATATGCAAGCCCTTCAAATAATTGGTGCAATACAATTATCTCCCTAAACAATTCAGTGTCCTAAACTTAGTCTCATAATGAATACTATTTGGAAGTAGATACCTCTAACATAAACAGATTGATGTCACATTTAACTTTTAATTTAGCATATAACCAAAAAAAAGTTTGATTAGAAAATATTATCCAAGAAGCTCTTTAAAAATTTGATTATACTTATTACTTTAAATTTGACCAAAGTGATCTCTATCACGAAGAATGTGAGGTCACTCAAATACTATAAATTATTTCTAATCACTTAGGCAAACAACTTTGTTGTTAAAGCCCAAATCTCCTAATAATTCACAGAGCAAACAGTTTCCATCTCTCTAAGCAAACACTACTTACTGTACACCACAGGGCTAACGCTGATTAGGCAAACTCCAGAAAGCATTTGAAAACCGAAGCCAGGACATTCAAATCTCTAACGTATCTATTTCAACATGGACTAACACTGTTACTGTCTACAAAGGAGAGAGTAGCCCATACACTCAGAGACTCTGTATCTACGTCTATTCCACTTGTACTGCTAATAATTATTAAAATAATAGTTTCTTTTTACTTCTGACATATCCACAAAATTATGGCTATTGACCTAGTAATGTGAGGCTTTTGAGATCCAACACAACTGTGAAAATGCAAATATACTTTCATTATTAATGACTGCAAAATAGAAATTGTTAAACAATCAACTTTAGCAACATTATATAATGCTGTGTACAATTAAAACAATGGTTTGGCTTTTTCTACTTTAGATATAAGCTACTAGATCTAAACTAGTTAAGACGTTAAGATAATTTTTAAACCTTTATGTTTATATAAGCTACTATTGGGAATACCATCATCTATCTAGGTTGTAGTTGAGAAAGCAGCTCGGACATATTAAATTCATCTTCTATTACACAAATTTGGATTTTTTTTTTCTTTATTGAGGTGGACTCTCGCTCTGTTGTCCAGGCTGGAGTGCACTGGCATGATCTCGGCTCACTGCAACCTCTGCTGCCCAAGTTCAAGTGATTCTCCTGCCTCAGCCTCCCGAGTAGCTGGGATTACAGGCATGCGCCACCACGCCCGGCTAATTTTGTATTTTTAGTAGAGACGGGGTTTCACCATGTCGGCTAGGCTGGTCTTGAACTCCCGACCTCAGGTGATCCACCTGCCTCGGCCTCCCAAAATGTTGGGATTACAGGCGTGAGCCACTGCACCCAGCCAATTTGGATCATTTTTATACAACTCTCTATATATATATTTCATAAAATATATGATATTTAACTCATTCTATAGTTTATTATTCCAAAGCATTCCTCATTTACTGATTTTATATTAGCATATTCTCTGGCAGTCACCTCATTTTATCTTGGAAAAACATCATTTCTTGGGGCCGCATTTTATTGTCATAAATTGTGATTAAAGAGCCCAAGAAGCTGAATAAATTATAACAAGGAATATCTGACCATTTCAGATCCTTGGACACAAATGTTTTTTGATGATATTTGATCACTTTCACGCTAATATCAGACATGTCTCAAAGTGGCCCAGAGTCTGATAAATTCAAAATGTTCTCCCTTCAGTGATGTAACTAACAGCAAATAGTATTTATAGGATTGTCATTGCCAGAACCTAGAAGAATGCCTAGAGGAAGCCAAGATGAAAGTAATTTAGAGGACAGAAGAAAATCTGACGTGAGCTTTCATATATCATTAAGTGTGTTATATGAAAGAATGTAAAGACCAATTTAGCAAATCACCTTGCCAATGATAACTGAAAATGCCTCTGACAGAATACTACTCTAATATAGTCTAAAGAAGCAACCACTCTAAAGAATCAACCCTACATGCCACCGTCAGCTTTGGCACCTTCATAAAATTTCCTGGCAAATTCAACTTGGTTATAAACAGCAAGATTCAAGGACTGATGATGACATTAAGTGCTTCTGACAGGTCACAAGCTCCACAAAAAGCTTGTGTAAGACATGTCTTGATTTTTTTCAATCCCTTTATTTTTATCTTTCAGGATAAAAAGGATTGCAATCTGACACCCAGCAAAAATGAAACAACAATATCATCTGTGCTCTTAAGGCTAACTAATTAATACAAGCTTCAATGGCAAGGACTTTTTTTTTTTTAGATGGAGTCTCTTTCTGTTGCCCAGGCTGGAGTGCAATGGCGCAATCTCGGCTCACTGCAACCCCCGCCTCCAGGTTCAAGCGATTCTCCTGCCCCAGCTTCCCAAACAGCTGGGATTACAGGCACCTGCCACCACACCCGCTAATTTTTGTATTTTTAAGAGAGACCAGGTTTCACCATGCCAGCCAGGCAGGTCTTGAACGCCCAACCTCAGGCGATCTGCCTGCCTCAGCCTCCCAAAGTGCTGGGATTATAGGCGTGAACCACTGAAAAAATTAGAATCAAGCAGAAAGTAACTGCTATAAGAAGTGATACACTAACTTTTTATCATGAAGATGAAAATAGTGTCTAAAGAAACTGAGTTGAACTATTAACTTCAAAGACTACAATATTTTAAAATAAATTAAAAGAACTCCAGAGGTTTTGAACTTAAACAACAAAAAATAATTTCTATTCATTATGGTACTACTTCTAAAGTTACCCAGTATACCCATAGGCTATACACACACAAATGCTAATTATTTCAATTAATGCCATTGCATTACTTAAACATTTAAACATGTTAAGTGTCTGTGTGTGTGTGTGTGTGTGTGTGTGTGTGTGTGTGTGTGTGTGTGTGTATCCTCTTCATGCTGGGAAGGAATTACAAAAGGTTTTCTACCACAATTAATGTAATGGGATTTTCTGTTGCGCTACTCTTTAGGAGTGTTGGAGTAGAAATGGTTCTTAATTACTCATACTCCATGGCCAAAACAGTAAGGGGAAAACTGTCTTCTTTCAGCCTCTTCACTAACACTCCAATGCATATGGTCTTCCTGTCCCTCAACTTTGGTGTGTCCTTGGCAGTCTCCACTATGGGCCTTCCTAAGAAATCTCTCCAAGTGATTCTGTCTGGTCTTGTCACCAAATTTTACTTTCTCTTCCTTCTTCACTTCTACGGTAAAATGACAACTCTCCATCATGTGCGTTTTTCATCTATTAATTTACTTATGGGACACACGTTTACCACATATCCACCATGTGTCTAGCAACATTATAGAATCAGGTTACAGAGGGAAAGAAAACTAACAAAAATCCCTGCCCCAGTGAGGTGCAGTGGCTCACACCTGTAATTTACAAAAATCCCTGCCCCAGTCAGGTGCAGTGGCTCACACCTGTAATTTTAATACTTTGGGAAGCCAAGGCTGGCAGATCACTTAAGCCCAGGAGTCTGACACCAGCCTGGGCAAAACCCTGTCTCTACAAAAAAACACAAAAATTAGCCGGGTATGGTGGTGGGCGCCTGTAGTCTTAGCTACTCAGGAGGCTAAAGGGGAAGGATCACCTGAGCCTGGGAGGTGGAGGCCACAGTGAGCTGTGATTGTGTTACTGCACTCCAGCCTGGGTGACAGAGTGAGACCTTGTCTCAATCAATATAATTAAATAAATAAATCCCTGGAGTTCATGTTCTAGTGTGGAGAGACAGGCAATATACTTACTAAAAGGCTTAACATGTGAGATAGTAAAAACTGCTACAGAAAAAAAATAATGCAGGAAAGGGGAAGCGTAGAGCAGAGGCAGGACTTAGTGATACAATCGATATCCACAAGGCTCACTCCAGAGTGTGGGAAAGCTCCACGAAAGGGTATTTAGGTAAAGACCTGGAAGAGACAAGGTGGCCGGAAACACAATAAAAATGCCGCAAGGGAAGGGGCTCAGTGGGGGAAGAGTGAAGAGACAGCAGGCATCAGACATGGGGCAGGAGTGAGCAGCCACTGCAAGGACTCTTGCTGTTATCCAGACTGAAACAGAAACCATCATCCGAGGACTTGGAGCAAATAAGTGGGAAGATCTGACTCACATTGTCAGAGACTCTCTCTGACTCACTAGGCCCAGGACAGATATGCATGGAAGCCATTAGGAAGCTACCACAGAAACCTCTCCAAGGGGTGACTGCTGCCAAACCAGGGTGGTGGCAGCACAGGTGATGAGGCATGGTCAGATTCTGGAGCTGTTATGAAGCTGGAGCCAACAGCTTTGCAGAAGGAATCCATATGGGAATTAAGAGAAGGAGACTCCAAGGATTTGGCCTGAGTACCTGGAAGAATGATTTGTCACCTGTAGAGAAGGGTTGATGGCAAAAGAAGCAAAATCTGGGAGTAAGATCTTGAGTTTACTTTGGACATATGTTTAAGATGCCTATTGGACATCCAAACAGAAATGTCCACTAGACAGTTAGATCTTTAAGTTCAAAGCTCAGAGTAGAGGTCACAGCTTATAGGGGGTATTTAAAGCCATGACACCAGATGAAATAACAAGGGAGTAAAAGCAAATAGAGAATTTGAAGGATGGAGGCATAAGACTTTCCAGGTGAAGAAGTTACAGACACAGAAAAGCTAGAAAAGTAGATTGAGAAAAAAGCAGCCCATTAAATAAAAGGAACAGGAAAGTATGGTGAGCTGAAAACTAAGTGGAATAAAAGATATTTCGAGGAGGAAAGAGAGTAAGATAAGCACTATGAAGTCACAGACCAACTTGACCATGGCATTTCATGGAACAGTAGAAGCAAGAGTGAGTTTCAAAACAAAATGTGAAACCCATGAGCACACAACTCTTGTGAGCTTTGCCATGAAGACCAAAGGAATGGGTGGTGAGCTGGAGGAGATATGGGGTCAAGGCAGATTCCTTCCTCTGTCTCTTTCTGGGAAAATTATAGCATATCTTTATGCCGATGGAAAGGATCCAGCTGGGGAAAAACTGGATCATGACAGAGAGACAGACAGAAAGAGTACAACTGCTAGATCGTGTCCTTGAATCGGCAAGAAGAGATGGACTCCAGGGCACCAGGGGAGCGCTGGCATTAGCCAAGCACACAGACAATTCAGCCACAGCATCAAGGGAAAAGGCAGCAGGTGTGAAGGGAGCTGCAGGGAGGTGGGTTGGCATGAAGGAAAAAGCTTGTGAAAATTCTCTTATGATTGCTTCTATTTTCTTAAGAAAATAGAAAACAAGGTCACCAGTGGAGATTAAGGATGGTGAAGATCTGAGGGAAGAAAAGACAGAATAAAGTCATCTAGGAGAATGTAAAGTTAATTTAGGATACTGGTCACATATATAAAGGAAGGCCAGGCAGGAGGGTCAGTCAGCCAGCCAGGAGTGAGAGCACAGAACACTGAGAGGAAAGCAGAATGAAGGCTCGGGTTTCACTGGTTCCACTACAATCCAGCAAGACCACGAAAGGGAGCTAAGAGTGTATGCAGAGGACTAATTCTAACAACAGCCCAGGAATGTAAACTGTGCAAGGAAGTAGGGGGATGGGGGAATGATGGAGGGGAGGTGAGAAAAAGGTGTTAGGATCAGGGCATGTTAAATCTCCACACTGAAGAATTGTAGGAAATGGGAGTGCTAGAAGAAGTGAACTGGAAAAAGAAGTGGTAGGTGGAGAGTAGGATGCTTCATTGTAAGATTATGCAAAAGAACTTGAGTGGGTTATGTCACAGGCACGAGCGGGTGAGGCAGACGACCACAGGGGCAGGGAAGGAGTGTCCCGGAGTGATGGGAAGGACACACGCACAGACACAAAATCACCACGAAAAAGGCACAGAATCAGAGAAGGATTAGAAACGAGGAGCAAAAATCCTCCAGCAGGGAGCAGAAAAGGCCTGGGAGGTGAGCAAATGGCAGGACTAGGTCACGGTCTGACGACATGAGATCCAAAGTGCTGGAGAGTAGTAAAAGGGAGCAGGAGGGCACCTCCTCAAACTCCAGGACCAGCCAAATGAGGGATGTGGGTAGAAGCGAGCCATCACATAAGCGGGTGGCAGGAACGTGTGCCAAGTTTCTCCGAGCAAGAAAGTGGCAGTTGAAGATACAGGGGTTTTGTTCATGAGTTAACTCTCAGTTCCAAATGGCACAAGCAGAAAGTTTCAGAAGCTAGAGGAAAGTGGAAAATCAGGTCAGAAATGGGACGTATAGAGACGGGGGGCAGAGTCCAGGGTGCAAGGAGTCTGGATGTTCTGGGTTCCATGTGCTCACCATGATAAAGAGGAGTGACAGACAAAATGTACCCATTAGTCCTGACAGTCCCAAAGCAGATGGCAGAGGGGAGGCTGTGTGCTGCGGGGAAGGGGGAGGCGGCCTGCCGAGATCACACTGAGTTCTGTGGACATCTCTCTACTCCTGCCATGACAACAGGGACATGAGGGAGGTGCTGTCTTGGCCAAACGACAGGTGCTCTGGGGCTCCCTCCTGTCTCAGAAACACAGAACTCTTTCCTCTCTATTCCTTTTTTCAAGTAGTTAAGCACTAGATAAAAATCTATAAATTCTTGTCCTTTTTTCTCCTCTTCTTCAGTCAACTAGCCTATGATCTTCAGACTCAGCATCTTAATTCATCTGCACAGTATTTAGTGCTTAATTAAGATGTGCAATAAGCAAACAGGGAAAGAGAAAGGGTAGAGAGTGGCTGATAACAGGATGGCTTACTCAGGATACCAATTAACATTACCACAGCACACAGCTTTGCTTTACTTTACTAACATTCCATGAAACAATAACAATATTAACAGGAACAAAACCTCCCAATAACTTTATACCTATAGCACCATCAAGTGTCAAATAAACAAGTGAGAAGTCACAGTCAGGCATTCCAACACAAAGCTATACTGATTATTTTTAAAACCAGGCATGAAAATTCAACTCCAGCAATATCATAACTAACACAATAACTCATGTTACTTTAAAAAAAAGTAGTGTTATTTCTACAGTGAAGCACTTCTTGGTGCTGGCTGTCATGTTTTTTCCCATAACTGTACAACGGCGCTCAGAGTAAGCCACGCTGACATCCCAAAGATTCCTGCAATGCACACTACGTATTCCAACACACACTAAGAAAGCACCGCCAGGAACTCTATGATAAATCAGCAAAGGAATCTGTATTTTTAAAAAAGTATTTTACTCTCATTATTCTGGAATTCTTTTTACTAGCAAAAGTAAAACAATAAACACTTTACTTTTGTTTTATAATTTAAAACAGAGTAACTGTTATAACAAAACACAATAGTCATAATACTAGATTAAATAAAATCCAGGGGGATGGTTTATCTTACTAACCTCCTATTTCTATTTTCTTAAGAAATGGTGAGTCGTGATTTTTTGTCTTGCTTTCCTACACATATTTCTAAGCATACTCTACCGAAGCTCACGATTCTTAATCTGTATTAGTCAAAATGTCCATTTTGCCACAGAACCATTTATGTTATTAACATAAATCATTTAGCTCTTTATTTTCCACCTGAAATAGTCCACAGTGGCTAACCAGCAGCAAACAGCAAAATCATAATTATCCTAACATATCACTTAAGAGTTTCACTGAAAAGATTTCAGACAATCTACCAAACGGATCATAAATAGTGCACGGCCTACCAAAATGGTGTGTAAAACAATTAATTTAGTATTAGTTGTCCCCCCATCCACCCTCCTCCCCAGGTCCATCCGTCTCTTCTCTGTAACATTTCGACGCCAGGGCGGTGTTTTTACTGATTGTGGCTTGGCTTCATTTTATGAGACATTCAGCCATCTAGCAAGGGTTTCCTTTTCCACTTCTTTACATATGGTCAGCCACTTTTAAACTGGAGGAGCCAGAGGATTTATAAAGATTCTAGAAAGGCCTTTTTTATTTTTCCTGCCGTGGAAGGGGAAAGTGAGAAAGGCTGTATTTCTGGATTTTGTTTTGTTTTGACTGAAGTCAATTCAAGTTCTTCAGTTCATGGGGGGCTACATTTTACTCTTCCTGGTGTCAGCCTCCTCATCTGTGAAACAGAAGCGGCGGCTGCCTGAGGCTGAAACCATCCCACAGGCAGGCAGGCAGGCAGCAGCTTGACACATACTCTTCACCACGCAGGCAGGCTCACTGCACAGCAGCATGGTTATCCAAATAGGATACATTTATTATAATATTCACTGCTTTAAGGAAACTTTATAAAGCTGACATTGTTGACTAAAGTTTATATCTCTGAAATTAAACAGGTTTAAATATGAAAGTAGTTTTAATTAAGTTAGAAGAATAAAAAACATATGTAGTTCCAGTCTAAAAGTTTATCTGTATCAAATTATAGAATGTTACTGACAAGAACCCTCTAGAACAGATACAAACTGAAATTCTTGGATCTAAGACAAAAGCTCTAAAATATTATGAACACTTTTGGGGTGATGATTTACATTCACTGTTTATAACTGAAGAAAGTAGGTATCTACCTATTTCTCAGTATTTCATAAACTAACCTTCTATTTTATACCTACTCTTGAATCATGTTTCTGAAATGCAGTTAGCTATTAATTATCTAATCTTGTTGGCGGGAAACTGGTTTTTCAACATTTGAAAATTACTTAAGTAAAATTAAAGAAAATGTACCTATACTATCTGTTAAACTATATCATTAACTCTTTTCTTCATTGGTTCCTCAAAAATGATCAGTAATTAAAAATTAAACTTTAAAGTCATATGCTTGAAACATAAACACAGTTGGCAGTAGAGAGGTGCCTAGTCCCTCAGTGGCCAAAGTCTCACAAAGAATGGGTCTTGCTCGGTTACAGTTCATCTCAGCCAGGGTCTGCAATAAACCTCGCTTCACCAGGGAAGTTCTTTTGTTACTCTAAAGTGTCCTCCTCTTGTAGCAGCACAAGATACAGAGAGGTTTATATTTTTTCCCTTCAATTATCTATCTTTTTGAAATTAAAGAGTTTTTTTTATCCCAGTCTAAATATGTAATATATACATACCATTTAGTCGTCTCTGGAGTGCTTCTTCCTCTAAGGTAATGATATAAATCTGTTCATCCAGGTCTTCAAGAATCTAAATTTAAAGATAAAACTATTCAACAATGCAACGTTATAAAACTAATGCTTATGAGACCATTTAGGCTATTTGGTCTATTTATTTTAGATAATGTATTCATTCAAATTTCTAAGAACCCAAAATAAAAAAGCTCCAACTATTTTATTTACAAATTAAATATAAATACTTTAGTATATAACCAACCACATCAAAAGTTATCACAAACCCTATATACATTTAAATTGGATATTTTTAAAGTTTAAGGGATTAAACTAAGGAACTCTTCTCAATGGCCAACAAATGTATGAACTTTAGGGTTTTTTAGTGACATTCTGAGATGTGGGTTACATGTATGAGTTTTTTTATTATTTATTTATTTATTGTTTATTTGTTTGTTTGAGACAGAGTCTCACTCTGTTGCCCAGGCTGGAGTACAGTGGCATGATAATCTCAGCTCACTGCAACCTCCGCCTCCCGGGTTCAAGCAATCCTCCCACCTCAGCCTCCTTAGTGGCTGGGACTACAGGCGCACACCACCATGCTCAGCTAATTTTTGTATTTTTAGTAGAGACAGGTTTCACCGTGCTGACCAGGCTGGTCTTGAACTCCTGACCTCAGGCTATCTGCTTGCCTCAGCCTTCCAAAGTGCTGGGATTATAGGCATGAGCCACCATGCCCGGCCTACATGTATCAATTTTAAACAGTCAAAAAACTAATTACGGTGAATAACTACAGTAAATACACGCCCAAGCCAATATTTTAGAGATAGAAGGAACAGACACCCAGTCCAACATTTGTTTTCTCATTTACATTTACCTACATAATGTCTACAACAAGAAATCCATAAACTATATCAGAAACATGCAATACTTTCCATTTATATCATCTATACGTACTAAAAACGCTCCATGAATATTAAAGATTGGTATTATCAAAATCATCCAATAGATCAAAATCTAGAGAAGGGGTATGTTTACATATAAACCAAGTTATACAACAGTAGTTCAAAAAAAAAAAAAAAAAAACCACACTAATAATTTACCAATTGTATGGGATATTGTCTGCATTGTTAAAAAACCTAAAATTGATTTAATTCTAGTTTTGTTAACATAGCTATCCTTCTGAGAGGATCCCTATTATCTTCCTAGCTGTAGGGAAAATCTGAAAGAAGTCTAGAGCTGCTATCAGTGTTCCATATCTTCACCTTCAAACTACTTACACTCAGCAAAAAAATAAACTGTGAGGAGCTAATGGACAAAAAGATAGAAACCATATATACGTCTCCTTTCAGATTTTAAAGTATTTTCAGAAAACAGATTTTCAAATCATGCAATCCCTGTCAGATGTCAAATTTATACAGCTGGTGTGAAATTTATTTGAAGCAATCCAATAATTCCCAGCCTTTCAACAAATCTTTACGGTCCCCTCTGACCTAGCACTGAACTCATCACTGGCACACATATCAACTTGATCCTTGAGAAGCCTGACTTGGAAGGTGAGAAAAAATAAATACTAAAATAATAATCAACAGTAATCAACAAATAAATATACAAACAAATAATGACAAAGAATGACCATCCTATGAGGAAGAAAGCAATAGGAAGAAAAGGGGAAGGGACACCTAAATGGCCAGCCAGCAAGCCCTGTCCAAAGAGGGAACATGTAGGCTGAAAATGCTACTCCTGAGGAGAAAGAGTGCTACACAGAGAGGGTCTACTGGATGCAACGGGTCAGGGGAGAGGAATCCCAGAGAAAACCCACATGTCTGGGACCAGGTCCTTGGGGGCCATCATCCGATGTTCCTTTCCCATCAACACTTCTCTTCACTTTCTACTATCTGGATCAGAATTGACATTTTTTACTGAAGGTCTAACGCGTACAAAATGATTTTTATCTTTCTTATGCAAATCATCCAAGAATTACTTATCACCACTGGTATGTCTTAGGTGAATGCGTGACTGATGTAGTTTGGCTATTTGTCCCTTCCAAACCTCATGTTGAAATCTAATCCCCTGTATTGGAGGTGGGACCAGGGGGGTATTTAGGTCATGGAGGTGGATCTCTCATGAATAACCGATTTGGTGCTGACCATACAGTAATAACTGAGTTCTTGCTCTATTTGTTCACATGACAGCAGGTTGTTCAAAAGAGTGTGGACCTCTCTCTCGCCTGCTCCCTCTCTTGCCCTGTGACACAAATGCTCCTCGTTCAACTCTCGCCATGATCGGAAGCTTCCTGAAGCACTAGCCAGAGGCAGGTCCCAGTGCCATGCTTCTTGTACAGCGTGCAGAACCATAAGCCAAATAAACATCTTTTCCTTGTAAATTACTCAGTCTCAGATTTATACCAATGCATAATAGACTGATGCAGTGGCAATGTGAACAACACACATATATTTGTGTTAAGTGCTTATGAGCACCATCCTCCTTGATTTCTACAACACTCCTATGAAAAACAGACTGTTCTCATCTCCATTTTATATTCCAAGAAACAGGGTTACCAAAGAAATGTTACGTGCCTTCAAAGCCTATACTCAACTACTATGGGCTAATGGGGGCTTAAATATGGGTAAGACATAGTCCTTGACCTCAAACGGCTTATATTCTAGTGTAGCAGAAGAGACCAGATGAATTAAAAAAATAATTAGAAGATTTGTGAAAGTCATAATGATGGCTTAAATAAAACATTACAAAAGTTCAAAGGAAGAAAAACTATTCCCAGATGGAGAGAAAAAAGTTTTGGCCAGTGTTTTTGATGGTAGTAGCATAGCAGCATCTTATCTGACAGCTTAAATTACCAAAAGAAAGGCATTTCCATCAGAGGAAACTGTAAGCAAAACACAGAAGTGGAGGGGTACAAAGTCCACTTGGCAAGAAAGCGGTTTTACAGCGCTGGAGCTTACAGCCAAATAGAATAGCAGAGCAGCCTCTGGTCTGAAACCAGCCTCTTGGGTTCACATTCTGCCCCGTCATAGATCTCTGATCTTGTACAAGCTACTTAATCTTCCCAAAATGGCACTAGTTTAGCCGTAAAATAAGAATAACACTATCTAACTTACAGGTTTGTCATCAGGATAAAATGAAATTATGTGTGTAAAATACAGTGTTTATTGCTAGCATATACAATACACTCAATTACTCAATAAATAATCTTTATTATTGAATGTTACCAACGAGAAAAGAAACAAAGATAAGACTCTGAAGACACTGTTAATGTTAGAAATGCAAAATGCTTGTTCCCCGGTGCCACAAAGAAATAGCACCCAAACATTAATTTTGTCAGCAAGGCAATTTTTATTTCTACAGAAGGGTGAGACTCGCAAATGGAGTAATGGCGAGAGCACACCTGGACAGGGGAGGAGAAGGAGTTCTTATTCCTGACACGGGGCCCTACTGCTGTGTCGCTCCCCTATTGGCTAGGGTTGGAACACACAGTCTAAGCTAATTCCGACTGGCTATTTTAAAGAGAGCAGGGGTATGAGCCAGAGCGGCGGGGTGACTAGTCTGGTGGGAAGGACGGTTAGGAACAGGTAATTAAAGGTGACTTAGGTCAGAGCAGGTGACCTGGAGTGACTCAGGTCAAAGAAGGTGACCAGGGGTGAGTCAGGATGGAGCAGGTGACCAGGGAACAGATGTGAACTACTGATAAGGACTGGTGGGAAAGTTGTTTACTGAAACTAGAGGCAAGGGGGAAAACAGAACCAGGAATTTAAACTTTAAAATGGAGAATCAAAGAAGAAGAGAGCTGAACATACTGACATACTGATTCTTTGAAGAGAAACTTGGGGTTCACTATATTTAACATTAATAAGAGACAAGTTAAGGGGAAAAATTAGCTTGGGGAAGGGACCTAAGTAAGTAGTTTCATTTTATATACGTTGAGTTTTCAGCTCCATGGGTTATTCAATTATAGCACTTAAAATGTACTATAATTTGTTTCCATTGTCTTTTCCTCATTAGAATGAGGCATTTAAAAGTGATGTGGAAATGGCAAGATGGTTTAGGAGCAGGGCATTAATAGAAATTTTGACCAATGATAGAACTTTAAACATTTGCCTATAGTTAGGGGTCAGGAAGCAGAAAAGGAGAGAGAAGACCAAACAAACAAACAACAACAAATGTAGGAAGGAACTAAATGAATGCAGGAATGCAGTGTCACAGAACCTCCTTACAAGGGAAAGGAATTCCATGACTTGACAGCACGTGTGTGGCACACAAGTATGTTTACAACATTTATATACTTTTTGTAAAATGTATTTATGCATTTTTTATAAATAAAAAATTAAACTTTATCTTTAAAATATAAAAGTATTATGATTTTTAAAATTAAGCAAGCATTTATTAAAATAAAAGTATATCCCCTGTAACACTTCCTCAGTATTTTCCCTAAATGAATCATGACAAGGAAGACAAACACATAACTATAACGATTTAGTAAGTATTACTAGTGACAGAAACAAAAGGGAACATGAGAAAGGCAAAGAAAGGAGTTTAATTATTTGTCCTTGAAGAAGCAAGGCAAGGTTCAAAGCTATGTAGACAGCGGAGTTGATATTTGAGCTAGGCCGCAGGAGGCTGCTAGGTGGCTGGAGCAGGTAAGAGGCCTTGGAGGGAAAGAGACAGTCCTGGAGACAGAATGCACAAAGCCTATTCAGAGCACAGCAAGTTCGCTCATGAGCTAGAGTGACAGTAAACAGAGGGACAGCTAGAGGAAAACTTAGCGTGGACCAGGCTGTGAAAGGCTTTGTAACATGTAAGTAGTTTACACTTGAGTTCACAGGCAATGAGGATCCATGAAAGTAAGTGACAAATTTCCTAGGTGTAGCTAAGAAATCATTTTTATATAATTAAATATCTGACAAAATAGAGACCAAAGAAAGCGACAAATCATTAGAATTACAATCAACTGAAAATCATTTAAAAACTAATATATAGTGTTTCTAAGATTAAAGGCAAAGTATGGTTCAATTAATCGAGACATAATATGCAGGCAAATTTTCAGAAATATAACTGTTTTGTAAATTAAAGCATACATGTAAATTCTGAAACAAAATCAAGGTACTTTTTGATATTAGGCAATGGACACCTAAAATACCTGTAATTATTTGTAAATTTTGTCCTAAAATTTGCTAGAGGAATTTTTACCTGTGCGCCTATAGGTAGTATTTTAAAAGCAAAACCAAATTTGGTTTCCAAAGATTGGAAATTTAACCAAAGTTCTATTAAAAAAAAACTTAATAAAACAACAATTTGAGTGATAAATGTACAAAAAATATTCTTCTATTTCTAAGTGCTAGCTCACAATCTAAAAGATGCTCAAATGTAACACATTTATTTAATAAACAAAATGATTTATAATTAAATACTTACTGTTGGCTTCACTAGCAACTGACCCATCACTGTGAACATACGAGAAAGGCCAACTGGTGTACACACTGCAGAAATAAGATCACCAAAAGACAGAAAGCGACATTAGAGAGCTTGGAGAGATAAACAACTAGACCGTAAAAATAAGGGAAATTCAAAGATTATCATTTTAAGAACATTATTCTCTCCAACTGAGATTCTAGTGTTTTGTCAGAGGACTCTTCACCATCATCAATAAACAAGCTAGAGGGGGCCTGTGACGAGGATAGGTGTAATTAGCTCTGAAAGATATGTGACAACAAAAAAAGGCTTAGAATAATATTCAAGATTCTAGCAGTTGAATAATTTAAAATACTTTTGGTTAAAATAAAGAAAAATGAGTAAAGAACAGGTTAAATTTCAAGTATTAATAGGACTGAGAAACAAACAAGAATATCTAAAGGTGACAACCATAGTCTTAAGTCCTTTAAACTACATTTATCTACTTATAACATCCCTGAGATAGGCTGTGATGCTTTAAGTAAAACAAAACAAACTTTTAAAAAACCATGAACTTATCATAATAATTCTACCATTTCCATTTAAAAGTAGAATCTAGCATTATGACAGGTATGGGGATGAGGGTATGGCATGTGTGTATGAGTGTGCATACGGTTTGTGTGTCAGTGTATGTAAGTATGACTGTGTGTGAGTGTGTGAGTGAAAGTGTGTGAGTGTGTGTGTGTGTCTGTCCGTCTGTCTCACTCTACAACCCGGTAGAAGAGGCTTTCCTTAGAGAACAATAAAAGCATCTTATTATTTCAAAGTTTCCATTTATCAAAATTTATTTGAATAAAAATAGTTAAGGCGAACTCAAAAAAATCTCCAAATAGTTAAGAAATCTCATCAGAAAACTTCCCTGAATTTTCCAGAATAAGGACAACTCTACTCTTCTATTAAGTCTGAAAAATACTTACAGAGAAGTAACAAACATCCCATCAATGATATACAGGAATATAAATAGGGTAGATAGAACTCCCAGAGATCTATTAAAAAAAGTAAATATATTTTAACAAATCCAAAATATTGCACATTAAGATACAATCAATCTATCTTACGATAAGATAGAGGCTGACTACACCTCACGTACACATTGTAATTGCCTATTTGAGTTTAAGCCATATAATTTCTAAACTGTACAATAAAAAGATCTAAAATAGAAAACCAAGAAGTAACCCTTTAGCAAAACCTGTTTGGAGGGAGAAAAAAAGTCTCCACGGAATTTGAAGAACAGAAACCAATTAACAACAACAACAGAAAATCTGAAAAGCTGCTTACTTATTCTTCACATATAAAAGAAATAAAACTTCATTTTTAGATAAAGATACCTAAAGATTTCTTAATTCTGTAAATTAACATCAAACATCTTTGTTAACTATACAAAGAATTATTTAAATGTTTTTAAAATTGAGTGTGTAATTATATCCCAAACTATAGTTTCCAGTAAAGAAACTGGCTAAAACAAGGAAATCCATACCATATAAAGATTCCATGCTTGCAGCATCATTGTCAATGAGTGCTGAAGCTACCCACACTATCCCAAGAATGAGTAATGCAAGAAGAAGAAGCATGACCAGAGTCTCTAAAATGCGGGCCCGGATTCCCTGAAAAATATAGTAGAAATATAATTTTAGTATTTTACTTCACTTCATGAACAATAAGGTTTCTGCCTATATGAAAGCATAAAATAATCCCTTGGAAGGAGAAGAAATTTATATTTATGAACAGGAAAAATACACTAAGTATCTATAGTTTACAATGTTTAGACTGACTTTTCAAAATTATGGAAAATATTATCAAGCTTGGATAAAACAAAAAAAAAAACTTCATAAAAAACATCTGCAGAGCCATTTTTAACAATTAATTACTTTCCTAACACTTTCCACTAACAAAGCAGATTAATGAATTTCTGTGATTCTAATCAAGGGAATAGAAGGCTAATTATGGCATAGAGCCAGACAGTCCAGTGAGCACTGAACTTGGGGTGCCACAATGCTCCGAGCTCCTGGAGAGTGCGGGCTCTCTCTAGCATGGACTCTGGCGCTCCTCACAGCCTGTGGAGCCCTCTACTGTGCCGCTGAAGAACTGTCATTGCAACTCAGTATTATAAACTATAGAGCTACTGCTTTTACCAATTCTATATGATGCTTTTCTTCACATTCTACAGAATTCTCATTAATCCATGAGACAAGAATACAATAATATAATCATTATGCACAATTTTGTTTTAAATGTAAAACAAATTCTGACCTCAGGACCAAACTAAAGGCCAGACTTTTAAAACTTAAAAACTGCAGAGTAAGACAAAAACAGAAACTTCTTCTACTCCCCAAAAAGTCACCAAATGATTGAATCTGCAGCTATAAGTTAAAGGGTCATGTTGATATTTTGCACTGCAATGCACTAACCTACAATTATCTAACACAACCAACAAAATTATAAATACATCCATATTTCTCAATAAATCATGTAATCTCATTCCACATTTAACATAAAAATGAGTTATAAAATTCCAAAACATACACTTATTTCAATTTTGTCCTAAGTATTACTTTCTAATTTCTGAATTGCAGGAATAGGCACCCAGTTCTTCAAATTCAATAGAAAGGAAAGAAAACGTCCTAAAAGCATGGAGAAGTATACCTAGCCCTAAATGATGACCTCTGAGGTGAAGTGGCTTTTTCTTGCTAGTCCTTCAACAACATCGCAGACTTGCCACAGGGCTGCACTTGGCAAGTTTAAAACACTTCCTCAAATCTGAGTCAGCTCCCCTTAAGTGTTCATAGCACGGGAGGCCAGTGAACCAGAATGAATCAGGCTGGTATTTAACACATGAGATCTCATAGAAAGCAGCTATTAATCACAGGAGATGAAATGTGAATAGTCACAAAACACACTACAACAAAACACACTACTACTTTGCTGAAGAGTCCTTTGAACTTCCACTTCACAACTTTCAAACTATTCAAGATGCTGATATGGTTTGGTTGTGTCCCCACCCAAATCTCATCTTGAATTGTAATCCCCATAATCCCCATGTGTCATGGGAAGGACCCAGTGGGAGGTAACTGAATCATGGGGGCAGTTTCCCCCACACTGTTCTCATGATAGTGAGTGAGTTCTCACAAGATCTGATGTTTTATAAGCGTCTGGCATGTCCCCTGCTGGCATTCATTCTCTCTCCTGCCACCCTGTGAAGAGCTGCCTTCTGCCATGATCACAAGTTTCCTGAGGCCTCCCCAGCCATGTGGAACTGAGGTGAATTAAATCTCTTTTCTTTATAAATTACCCAGTCTCAGGTATTTTTTCATAGCAGTGTGAGACAGATAACAGACTAATACAGATACCAAAACATAATCTACCACCTGTAACAGTGACTTCTCTCTTCCTTTCTTCCTCCTCCCCTCCTCCTTTTCTCTCTAAAATCCTTTTTATTACACATTAAATATTTTGTGGAAAGCCCATCAATAAACGGACAAAAGGAGATAAAATTTTATCGTTGTTCTAGTGTTTGTGTTACACTCTCTCAATTCTGTCTTTCCTTGCCTCCAACCAGCCCCTGAGAAATACATGAACTAAAGGGTGGGGCTCCCAAAACAAGTCACGTATGCATTATACCTGTAATATATATGAACTAAACAGTGGAACAGCGTCAGAATTGTTATGATATAGGAACTACACAGTGGTAGCTCCTTAGAACCGTTTAAAACCCACTGTCCAAAAGAAGTTATAATTGTCACGTTAAATAATTATAACACTATAACAGTAAGTATAATTTTTAGGATGATAACCAATGTTGGGAAATCAATCACCATAAAATTTACAGACATCCTCTGATATTTTGGTAAGAACTATTTCTTAGCAATTAAACTTGTTTTCTTCAGATATGTGCCTATGTGCTGGGAGACAATGTTCCATGGGTCTCTCACATTTCTGTGCATCCCAAAAGCAGAGGCAGGGACAGATCTTATTTGGAACTGCCTTCTTAAGGTTTGTACAGCAGACGGCCTTGGGATTTAGAGACAGTATATCTCTGAAGCAAAGGACAGGTTTGTTTACTGTCTGGTAGCACAATGTTCACCTCCTAGCAAAGGTTAGACAGAGTTGCTTGCAGCCCGATATAAATATGGTGAGTTCCCTAGCTGTGATACAGGCCCACTGTGGGGCTTGGGGTCAAGGGGAACTGGCACCAAAAGGAAGCCTGTGCACTTGGTTATGTGCTGCGCATAACCAAGTCCTTTGTCTCCGACCCAGACATCTCATGTTTACAACCACCACCCATGAAACTGGGAGACTAACTTGTTAGTTTGCAAGCAGAATAAAATCTCAGACCCTTCATAGCTCTTGATGGTTTCTGGAAAAGAGAGGGGCCCATGCAGATTGGCTTAAGGGATATGAGAAGACTCCTGGGATCTATTAACAGTAGTTAGTGCGCGCACCCAAGTGGTGGGCAAGCAGGAGGAGCAGGGATCCTGAGCAGTGCTAGCTGCTGGCGACAGTCTGCAGGCTGAGGTAGGTAGTGAGGCTGAGCCCACTGCTGGCTAGGTTGCTACTCCCTCTCCTCTGAGCAGAAGCAGGAAGGAATGTCATCATGATGGTGCTGAAAGCGAGCCCGGCAACACCAGCTAAAAGATACTGTGGGTACAGTTGCTCAATCAAGGAGTCCCAGAGCTGAAGAAACAGTGTCAGGAATGAGGCTATAGACCTATGCCTAAACTGATGTCATTACAAATATGGTTGAGCCATGAGTAGCCACTTGCCGCTCAAAAAGAAAGGCGCCTTGCGATGTGGGCCAGTCACTTTTGCCATGTTCCTTCATCTGTCCTCCCCCAACTCGGACCTCAGATGCTTAGGAAAAAAGATGACGGGGTAAAGTGGGGGTCTCCCTGTCCTTCAGGCTTCAGGGGAGTAAAAGTCGTCCAGAGCCCCCTGAGCGTGCAGGGGAACTTCAGGAAGGAGAGGGACTCAAACTCAGGGCTCTGCTGAGTACAGCAGCCCACGTCACCATCCTACCTCGTCCTTCACAAAGGACTGTGAGGTGACTGCACGGAAATGTTGGTGAACAATGACAATTTTTTTCTAAATAAAGAGAAATATAAATAACGATATATATAGTTATAAACTAAAATGCAATGCCAAAAAATATTTTGGAAAGAGAAGTCATTTAATAATAATTTCTGATTATCTTATACATAAAGAAGTAGACATTTAGATGAGAAAAAAAGAGTTAAAGAAAAAATTTCATTTTAAATAGGGGTCATTTAAAATGATAGTATTTCACTTTTTATTGACAGTAGAGATTAAAGTTAAATAATGCTATTAAAAACTTACCACTAATCTTACTAGTATCAAAATAACAAAACTAGTAACAGTAATAGTAACTAGTATCAAAAGTAGTATTACTAAGATATTAGAAAATAGAACAAAAAAGTAATAGTTAATATAGTAAAAAACGGAAAACAGGGTTAGCAAAATATTAACAAACATAACAAATTATATAAAATACAAAAACAGGAAATGATAAAAACCAAATATATCTACTATAACTATATATGCAAATTAGGTCAAAAACCAAAATTAACTGTCTAAGACCTATCAAAACTAAAGTGATACTAAAAGTGAAAATGATTAAAAAATTATGGTTTAATATTTTAAAAATGTAACAGGAATCTGTTTTAAATATAGAAGAATGCAAAACAAAAAACATTAAATGGGATAAAGTAGGACATTTTATACTGATGAAATTTACTATCCACTATATTATTATGTTCTTAGATTAACTGATGAGTACACAGGGCTTCATTGTCATTATTCTTCATACTATATTTAAATAAATAGAAAATCAGACTGGGCGCAGTGGCTCACACCGGTAATCCCAGCACTTTGGGAGGCCGAAGCGGGTGGATCACTTGAGGTCAGGAGTTCAAGACCAGCATGATGAAAGCCCATCTCTACTAAAAACACAAAAATTAGCTAGGCCCGGTGGTGGGCACCTGTAATCCCAGCTACTCGGGAGGCTGGAACAGGAGAATCGCTTGAACCTGGGAGGCGGAGGCTGCAGTGAGCCAAGACTGTGCCACTACGCTCCAGCCTGGGCGACAGAGCAAGACTCGGTCTCAAAAAAACAAAAAACTAAATAAATAAATAAAATAGAAAATCTTTATTCATTACGTCTACATGTTTATGCAAATTTGATATTAATAAGAAATTCATTTAAAATTTTAAAAATAAAAAATTCCTAAGTATGCGTCCATTGTGATGAGCTGCCACTCCTCAGTAATACCATCAGCTTCGGAGGCAGCCGAAGGTCAGAGAGCCCAGCCTCGACATTAGAGGGCCTCAGGGCACTGAGGGCCTAACTGGGTGGTTTGGCTTCAGCAGTGGATGAGGAAATAGGGTTTCCCCCAGGAGGTCTCTGCCACTTTTTCACACGAAACTTTGATGCCAGGTAGGGCCAGGCAGGTTGAGCTCTAGGACAGACCATTGTTATTTGGCCAGGAGGCCTGTTAAGCCTCTTCCATTTTACTGGGCATGGAATCTAAGTTGCTCCGCCCCAGAAGCGGGATGCCAGGCTAGAGAGTCACATGGCCCCACAGGCCGGGCAATCCATTTCAACAAGGGCTGAGCAGATTCACTGCCGTCCGTTCTCAGGAGTCCGCTCACAGGCAGTGGCAGCCAGGAGAGGCACTGCTATTTCAGGAATTGGTCTCGTGGAGTACTTGGGAGCTATTAAGTCTCTCATAAAAGCTGTGATATTGCTTCTCCTCCTGGAGCCCTATACTGTTTATATTGGGCCAAAGGGAGGGCACAGTCCCTGAGGCCAAGCATGCATAGTACGATCATGTAAAACATGAATACCAATTTAATAGAGTCAGCAGTACAAGCTACACCACAAACGGAAGAAGCCCAAAGACCCTACTCAAAAGGTCACCTGACGCCAGGCTCAGTAGCTCACACCTGTAATCCCAGTGCGTTAGGAAGCTGAGGCAGGAAGATCACTTAAGGTCAGGTGTTCAAGACCAACCTAGCCAATACAGTGAGACTCTGCCTTTACAGAAAAAAAAAAAAAATGTTTAACAATTAGCTGGGCACAGTGGTTCATACCTGTAATCCTAGCACTTTGGGAGGCCAAGATAGAAGGATTGCTTGAGCCCAGGAGTCCAAGGCTGCAGTAACCTATGATGATACCACTGCACTCCAGCCTGAGCAACAACGGCGAGACCTATTTGATTTTTTTCATTTTTTTTAAAAACGGTTTGAGTCTTGCCCAAACTTTATCGGTTGAATTCAGTGTTTTTCCTACTCTGGGAATGCTGACCAAGGAGTGCCGTATGTGCCTGACTCAGGGTCTACAGCAACAGCTGCCAGGAGATGATCTCCTGTGGGAGTGTGAGGAGTGCAGGTAGGAAGGGGGCAACTGGTAGGCACTTATCCTCCTTGGTCCCTCACTCCAAGGTCAGTAGATGGGTACCCATGCTATGTCCTTTGCCAAGTACCTACTGGTGTCCAGCTAGCACCGTGACCTGTAGATCTGTTCTTTCTGCCTTGTGCAGACAGCCATGCTCCGCCCTGAAATTCTGCTATGTTCAGCCACTCCTCCACCCACAGCCTCAGCCCCATCACCGTGCTATGTCTGCACAGTGCTATTAGGCAAAGTTTTGCATCACTTTTGCTTTGAGGGCCACCCACGGATACTCATCAAATGAATTTCTGATGTTTGCGTCCACTCCAAGCTCTACATTGGATGGCAAGGCCCTCACTGCCGACACGGCTCATTTCAGGACTGAGACTCCTTGACTCAGCAGCCCCACCAATAATGCCTTCTGACTGGAGCTGGGAGCTTACTGCCCTGCTGTCATACCAACATTCCTTCCTCTTACAACAGGAGAGGGGTGAGAGACAGGCAAAGCACCATTCAGACCCATTATAGGTAGGAGCAAAGTAATTACCAGGGGCCTTTCCTCCTCCGCCTCCCTCTCACCACTGAGTTGAGTATATCCACCACCAGATCTGAAGAGTCTTTTCATATCACTAAACCTGGAATGCAAGGCCCTTGTTCCTCCTCTTCACCATCCAATCTCATTGCCAAAACTGTCAGGTCTGGGGTCCGGTTCTATCCCTACAAATCAATAAGTTAGCCTGTCGCAGTTACATGGATGCTAGCAGGAGACACAAGACTCCTGGATCAGAAGCAAAGGATTTTATTACTCCGGGTACAGCAAGCAGCATGAGTGTCAGCATGTCACTTCCCCTGCTCCCAAGTCTTATGGATGGAAGTCGCACATGTGACGGATCTGTGCAGCAGCGAAAGAACAGTGAGCATGGGGAATCCACTGTTTCCATAGCACGTGGTAATAAGCCTGGCTGCTCTGTGGCCCAGAGGGAGCCATCACTTCATCCCTCAAGTTTGCTCAGAAGAAACACAACCCTAACAAATGGCCCAGGGAAAGAGCAGTCAGGACCTCATAGTCTTGGCACACCCAGAAAGAAAACGCAAGAATGCTCAGGGCCCACGCAGACTGCCTCTCCTAACACACCTCTCCATCAGTCTGTGACTGCCCAAGAATGAAAAAATATTAACAATGATACATAGCATCTGAAAAATAATTAACAAGGTTGATTTAATAAACTTAAAGTAATCCCTTATAGGGAATATACCTCTATTTCAATCACTAAAGAAAATTTACAAAAATGAATTTGAGGCCGGGCGCAATGGCTCACGCCTGTAATCCCAGCACTTTGGGAGGCTGAGGCGGGCAGATCACGAGGTCAGGAGATCGAGACCATCCTGGCGAACATGGTGAAACCCTGTCTCTACTAAAAATACAAAAAAATCAGCCAGGCGTGGTGGCGGCGCCTGTAGTCCCAGCTACACGGGAGGCTGAGGTGGGAAGATTACTTCAGCTCAGGAGTTTGGGGTTACAGTGAGCTATGATCGCACTAGTGCACTCTAACCTGGGCAACAGAGTGAAATCCTGTCTCAGAAACAAATAAATAAAACAAAATAAAACAGGAAATTAAAGTAAGTATAATAAAAAAAGTAGGAAAAATAAATCAAATAATTCAGAATTCAAAAGAATTCTGATAAACGTCTGGTTAGAAAAATCAAGAAAATAAAGTAGCAAAAACACATTAGAAATAAGAAAAAATATAATCAAGACATAAAATTTTAAAAAGAATACCAAGTATAACTGTCAATAAATGGAAAAACAAATGACTTGAACAACTAGAAAACCAAGAGCAAACCAACCCCAAAGCTAGCAGAAGACAAGAAATAAATAAAATCAGAGCTGACCTGAATGAAATAGAGACACAAAGAACCATATGAAAGATCAGTGAAACCAGGAGTTGATTCTTTGAAAGAATAAGGTAAATAGACTGCTAGCTAGACTAATAAAGACAAAAAGAAGATCCAAATAATCACTATCAGAAATGACAAAGAGGGCATTACCACTGACCCCACAAAAATACAAAAAACCATTGGGGATTATTACAAACACTTCTATGCACACAAACTAGAAAACTTACAAGAAATGGATAAACATACAAACATTCCGGGAAACATACAACCTCCCAAGACTGAAACAGGAAGAAATTCAAACCCTGAACAGAAGAATAATGAGTTCTGAAACTGAATCTGTAATAAAAAGTCAACTGACTAGAAAACACTCAGGATCAGACAAATTCATGACCGAATCCTATCAAATATTTAAAGAACAGCTGGTACCATTCCTGCTGAAACTATTCCAAAACTTTAAAAATGAAGGATGCCTCCCTAACTCATTCTATGAGGCCAGCATCATTCTGATACCAAAACCTGGCTAAGACACAAAAAGAAAAAGAAAACTTCACACCAATATTCTTGATAAACTTAGAAGCAAAATCCTCAACAAAATACTAGCAAACCAAATCCACCAGCACATCAAAAAGCTAATCCACCATGATCAAGTGGGCTTTATCCCTGGGATGCAAGGTTGGTTCAACACACTCAAATCAATAAATGTGATTCATCACATAAACAAAACTAAAAACAAAACCACATGATTGGCCAGGCATGGTGGCTCACGCCTGTAATCCCAGCACTTTGGGAGGCTGAGGCAGGTGGATCACGAGGTCAGGAGTTCAAGACCAGCCTGACCAAGGTGAAACCTCGTCTCTACTAAAAATACAAAAATTAGCCAGGCATGGTAGCACACGCCTGTAATCCCAGCTACTCAGGAGGCAGAGGCAGGAGAACCCCTTGAACCCGGGAGGCAGAGGTTGCAGTGAGCCAAGATCGCGCCACTGCACTCCAGCCTGGGTGACAGAGTGAGACTTCGTCTCAAAAAAAAAAAGAACCACATGATCATCTCAACAGATGCAGAAAAAGTTTTCTATAAAATTCAACATCCCTTCATGTTAAAAACTCTCAACAAACTAGGCTTTGAAGGAACACACCTCAAAATAATAATAAGAGCCATCTTTGACAAACCCACAGCCAGTATCATACGGAACAGGCAAAAGCTGGAAGTGTAGCCCCTTGAGAACACCGTAACAAGACAAGGATGCCCATTCTCACCACTCCTATTCAGCATATTAGTGGGAAGTCCTGGCCAGAGCAATCTCGCAAGAGAAAGAAATAAAAGGCTGGGTGTGGTGGCTCACATCCATAATCCCAACACTTTGGGAGGCCAAGCTGGGTACATCACCTGAGGTCAGGCGTTTGAGACCAGCCTGGCCAAGATGGTGAAGTCCCACATCTACTAAAAATAAAAAAGTTAGCTGGGCGTGGTGGCAGGCACCTGTAGTACCAACTACTAGGGAGACTGAGGCAGGAGAATAGTTTGAACCCAGGAGGCAGAGGTTGCAGCAAGCCGAGATTGGGCCACTGCACTCCAGCCTGGGCAACAAAAAAAGAAAAGAAGAGAAGAGAGGAGAGGAGGGGAGAGGAGGAGCATTCAAATAGGAAGAGAGGAAGTCAAATTATCTGTTTGTAAACGACATAATTTTATACCTAGAAAATCCCATAGTCTCTGCCAGAAAGCTGCTGGATCTGTCAAACAATGCCAGCAAAGTTTCGGGATATAATATCAATGTACAAAAATCAGTAGCACTTCTATACACCAATAACATCCAAGAATGGCCACAAAAAAATAAAATAAACCTAGAAATACAGCTAGTCAGGGAGGTGAAAGGCCTCTACAACAAGAATTACAAAACACTGCTCAAGGAAATCAGAGATAACACAAATAAATGCAAAAACATTCCATGTTCATGGATAGGAAGAATCACTGCTAAAATGGCCATACTGCCCAAAACAATTTAGAGATTCAATGCCATTCCTACCAAACTACCAATGACGTTCTTCACAGAATTTTTAAAAACTACTCTAAAATTCATATGGAACCAAAAGAGCCCATATAGTCAAAGCAATCCTAAGCAAGAAGAACAAAACTGGAGGCATCACACTACCCAACTTCAAACTATACTACAAGGCTACAGTAAACCAAAAGAGCACGGTACTGGTATAAAAACAGAACAGACACATAGCTCAATTGCACACGTAGATCAATAGAGAGCCCAGAAATAAAGCCACACACCTACAACCATCTGATCGTCAACAAAATCAACAAAAACAAGCAAGCAGGAAAGGACTCCCTCTTCAATAAATGGTGCTGGGATAACTAGCTAGCCATAAGCAGAAGATTGAAACTGGATCCCTTCCTTACTCCATATACAAAAATTGATTCAAGATGGATTAAAGACTTAAATGTAAAACCTAAAACTGTTAAAAACCCTGGGAAAAAAACCTAGGAAATACCATTCTAGACAGAGGCCCTGGCAAAGATTTCATGATGAAGACACCAAAAGTAACTAAAACAAAAACAAAAATTGACAAAACGGACCAAATTAAACTAAACAGCTTCTGCACAGCAAGAAACAAGCAAACAAACAAACAAACCTACCAACAGAGTAAACAACAAGTTAAAGAAAAGGAGAAAATATTTGCAAACTATGCATCTGACAAAGGTCTAATATCCAGAATCTATAAGGAACTTAAACACATTAATATGCAAAAACAACCACACTAAAAAGTGGACAAAGAACAGGAAGAGACACTTTTCAAAAAAAGAAATACATGCAGCCAACAAGCACATGAAAAAAATGCCAACAACACTAATCATTAGAGAAATGCAAATCAAAATCACAACGAGACACCACCTCGGCCGGGCACGGTGGCTCATGCCTGTACTTGGGAGGCGGAGGCAGGCGGATCACGAGGTCAGGAGATAGAGACCATCTCGACTAACACAGTGAAACCCCATCGCTACTGAAAAAATACAAAAAAATTAGCTGGGCGTGGTGGCAGGCGCCTGTAGTCCCAGCTACTAGGGAAGCTGAGGCAGGAGAATGGCGGGAAACCAGGAGGCGGAGCTTGCAGTGGACTGAGATGGTGCCACTGCACTCCAGCCTGGGCGACAGAGCGAGACTCCGTCTCAAAAAAAAAAGAGAGAGAGACAAGAAAGAAAGAGACACCACCTCCTACCAGTCAGAATTTCTATTATTAAAAAGTCAAATAAACAACAGATGCTGGTGAGGTTGTAGAGAAAAGGGAATCCTCATATACTGCTGGTGGGAATAAAAATTAGCTCAGCCATGTAGAAAGCAGTGTGGCGATTTCTTAAAGAACTTAAAACAGAACTACCATTTGATCCAGCAATCCCATTATTGGGTATATACTCAAAGGAATATAAATAATTCTAACATAAAGATATATGCACTCATATGTTTACTGCAGCACTATTCACAATAGCAAAGGCATGGAATAAACCTAAATGCTTAAGGGTAGACTGAATAAATAAAACGTGGTACATATACACCATGGAATACTATGCAGCCATAAAAATAAATGAGATCGGCCAAGTGCGATGGCTCACGCCTGTAATCCCAGTGCTTTGGGAGGCTGAGGTGGGCAGATCATCTGAGGTCAGGACCAGTCTGGCCAACATGGTGAAACCTCAACTTAACTAAAAATACACAAATTAGCCGGGTGTGGTGGTGGGCGCCTGTAGTCCCAGCTACTCGGGAGGCTAAGGCAGGAGAATCACTTGAACCTAGGAGGCAGAGGTTGCAGTGAGCCACGATTGTGCCACTGCATTCCAGCCTGGGTTACAAGAACAAGACTCCATCTCAATAAAAAGGAATGAGATCGTGTCTTTTGCAGCAACATGTATGGAGCTGGAGGCCACTGTCCTAAGCGAACTAATGCAGGGACAGAAATCCAAACACTGCATGTTCTCCCCTATAAGTGGGAGCTAAACATTGAGTACACATGGACACAAAGAAGGGAACAACAGACACTGGGGCCTACCTGAAGGTGGATGGTGGGACAAGGGGAAGGATCTATCTATCTAACAGGTACTATGCTTATAACCTGGGTGACGAAGACAAGCACGGTGGCTCACGCCTGTAATCCCAGCACTTTGGGAGGCCCAGGTGGGTGGATCACTTGAGGTCAGAAGTTCAAGACCAGCCTGGCCAACATGGTGTAACCCCATCTCTACTGCAAATACAAAAATTAGCTGGGTGTGGTGGCACCCGCCTATAATCCCAGCTACTCAGAAGGCTGAGGCAGGAGAAGCACTTGAACCTGGAAGGTGGAAGTTGCAGTGAGCCAAGATCAAGCCACTGCAATCCAGCTCGGGCAACAAAGCGAGACTATGTCTCAAAAAAAATTAAAAATGAAGATCTTCCTAAACAATTTTACCAACTATTTTAAAAGATCACACATGTACACATACACTTACAAACTAAACAACCTCCACCTCTAATTGTAAAAAAACAGATGAATGAATTATTATACTTCCATAGCATAAGACATTATATCTTAAATCATGGGGAATGTTCATAATATAATCTTACTGCATGCACAGAATGACCTATTTTTAAAAATACATTTAGAAAAAATATGTGAATATGTATAATTAAGTCTTATCTCTAGAATTACAATTACAGGGAATAATTCTTCCATTATACTTTACGCTTTTCTGGTTTTTTCTGAGTTTTTTAGAGTGGGTGTGTATGACTTATGTAATAAGAGTACCAACTAATGTTGTTTTTAATTTTTAATTTTTTCTTAAAAGAAGTAACTTCCAAGAGATTGGAACTCAAAAAAGCTTTTAAAAAATATGTCTGAATTCAGCATACTAAGCTGGTTAAGAGCCCCAACGCCAGCAGTAAATTGCTTAGGTCCAAATCCTGGTTCCACCACTGTATAACCTCGGGCAAATTACTAAGCTTTGCTGTGCCTCAGTTTCCTCCTGTGTGAAATGAGGATATTAACAGCACCCCTACCTAATAGAGTTGTTAGAAAGATCAAATGAGTATTTTATATATATGAGTTTTATATATTTTTTATATATGTAAATTATATATTTTTATATATATATGCTTAGGATACTATCTGGTGCTTAGTAAACACAATGTAATGGTTCATTATAATGACTCAAATTATTACGTTTGTCTCTGAAATCTCCAAGGCTTGGGAGTTCACATATCATTTGTGTTTTTAAATTAAATTTATGCCACCTTCTAATCCCATCCTGTCACCCTCTCCCCAACTTTGTTCCCTATCATCTACCAACCTGTAAGAAGCAGTCCCATCTTTCTCAATGATATGAGCACCTGGTTCACAAGTACTTCTTATCACATCCCCTGCCCTCATAAGTAACATCCTGGCTCATCCCCTCAATTCCAATGAGCTTCATTCCCATTCTACTGTAGACATCCACACATGCATTAATCCTATTCCAAAATCTCTCAGGCTCACCTCTAAGAACCCCAACTTTCAAACTGCCCTCTTAGTCTACAACTTCCTATCTTTTCCTGTCCCCTCAGTGCCCTAGCCTAGCTCTGCCTCCACATCATTAGAACCTTCACTCCCTTGTTCCCTCCCAATCCTTCCAATCGGTCTTCTCTTTCCCCGGCCTCAACCCCATGGTTCACTAGTGAATTTTAATGATGAGCCAGCATCAACAATATTCTAGAGCTCCTTGAACCTTTGGCTTCCACCAGACCAGCTTCAACAATCCCCTGGCACCTACTCCTTGATTCCCAGCCCTGTCAAAAAAAAGTTTGTATTATACAATCATGAGAAAGTTTTACGACGACATTCCAAAGTGGGCCTTCAATGCTACTTGGCAATCTTTATACTGATCTCTGGCTGACTTTAGCAATTTTCACAACTTTTTTGTTGTTTGCTTGTTTGTTTGTTTGTTTGGAGATGGAGTCTTTCCTGTCGCCCAGGCTGGAGTGCAATGGCGCGATCTCGGCTCACTGCAAGCTCCACCTCTGGGTTCACGCCATTCTCCCACCTCAGCCTTCCAAGTAGCTGGGACTACAGGCACCCGCCACCATGCCCGGCTAATTTTGTTTTTGTATTTTTAGTAGGGACGGGGTTTCAATCTCATCTCTTGGTCTCAGGATGAGACCAAGATGGTCTCAATCTCCTCACCTCATGATCCGCCTGCCTCGGCCTCCCAAAGTGCTGGGATTACAGGTGTGAGAGTCACCATGCCCAGCCTTTCACAACATTTTTAAAAATGTTTTCCTTTCTTTTTGATCAAAAATCTCATCCTCTACTTTCTTCCAACTACAGCTGACTTTACCTCTACCTCAATAGGACACAGCTGAGTGGGGTCTGTGAGTCCCTCACCTTCCCTCCTCTACACCTTAGCTTCTGTTTCCATTTCTATTTCTTTCATTCTGTAAAAGAAAATACCTTGAATCCCTTTTCTCCTGTGGCCCAATCTCAGATGTTCACCTTCTCACATGTCATATCAGTGCTTCTCAAATGTCTACCTGCATCGTAATCACCAAGGGGCTTGCCAAGTCCTGAGCATCAGCCCCAAAGTGATACCTCAGTTGATTCTGATGAAGACAGTTCACAGATATATTGCTCAGTTTTTACCTAAGTGATCTTGCCTCTTCTCTTCCAATAGCCAGCAACTCTGAAGTTTATATCTTTAGTCCAAATCTTACTGCTGTGGCCAAGAACCATACATACCAACTGCCATCTTTCATTAGACATCTCACTGGTACCTTAAACTTAATTCTAAGACCAAACTCACCGTTTTATTCTCTATCTCTGCTCCTCCTTCAGTATCACATACCTGAATACATGACGTCATTATCCACTTTGCTGTTTATGCCAGATACTTTGGAAACACCCTTGTCACCTACTTTTCCTGCTGAACCCCATACCCGACCCCCACCATACATGCTGAGCCTCGGTCCAGTCAAACACCAAGTGCTTCTGATGCTACTGTGTAATTACAACTCAAATTCATCCCTTCTTTTCCTACTGCCACCATAACCCATCCAAGATGATGATTTTATTTTAGATACACAAATAATAACAAGAAATGTCTGAAATACATGTTTAAGCAATCAATTCAGAAACATTTAGCCAAAAGAACTCTCTGTAGTCAAATCATATAAATTGCTCAAAAAGTCATTTCAAATTAGTCAATATTTCTTTTGAAAGCCAGTAAATAACTCACAAAAAGAAATCTGCTACTTTTCTAGTTATCGAGCTACATTAAAAGAGTGAATCAACAACAGTAATAGAAAAGGCTGCCACGGCACAAGTCATCAAAATTATTTAATATGATTATGCTTGTCCTATAAAATACTGAAGATAACTGATATAGTAAGAAAGAGCCGTTATTCTGACTTAATCCACTAGGAGGCTAGGATAGTTAAGTTTTCCCTTTTGTTAATTTTATTTTCTTTCTGTGATTAAATGAGACAAAACCTATCCAACTTAAAATCAATTAAATACCACACGCGTGAGCTTTAGATAAACCTTAAAAAAAGATAAATATGTTCGTTAAATGCAATGTGGCAAATTTTTTACCTTCAAAACTTTGAGCTAGAGAGAAGAGAGATGATGGGACTATAAATAGTCAGAGATTTAATTTGCTAATTCAGCTTCCACTAGTAAATATACAAGTACTAAAAATCTATAAACTGTTATCACTATCTTTCTTGAGATCATAAAAATATTACCGAGCTTCAAGAACACAGCCTTTATGGCATGCCATGTGTGAGATTTTTAGACTTTTGGATGCCATTCTGACTGCAAAGTAATGAAAAGCATTGTGAGCACTTTTATCACCTCCATTAATCACCAGCAGCACAGCATATAAACAAAAAATATGCCGACTGCTCATTTTTCCATTAAGGGTCAGAATCAGGAGCTAGAAAGCCCCAGGGGGAAGCTTCCTATCAACTCCATTCTTGCATATACTGAGCTAAAAGATGTGCCAGATGTCAGAATAACTTATTAAAATGCCCTTCAAACAACAAAGTGGCAAAACACTGTAAACAAGGAAGAAGGTCTCCATTGTTCCTCTTAGTGAGAATCCAGCATCACAGGACTATAAGAACTTCTATTTATTATCAATAACTGTACTTTCTTCACCTAGTTTTGAATGCTTAGATTCTGTCACCAGGATTTCATGTACTTCACAATATTTTTATTTCCCAGTATGAACACTTATCCTGCCATCCCCCACAAAAAAACCATAAGTTTAAATTACTTTAGCGAAACTCCATCCTTCTTATTAAAATTGCACTATAAGCACTCAGTGTATTAGAAACATCACTGAAATTAAGTACTTTTCTGCCAATGAAACACCAGTTGTTTTGAGTAAGCTATAGAATTAATCACGTTAATTTCACACTGGCATTTTTTGAAATCACAATAACCTCAATATTATAAAAGGTTAAATTAGATGAACTAGATTGGTAAAGACTAAATGCTTGCAGACACATAGATTTCTTTTAGATTTAAATGGGAATTAAATGGATAGTCTACTACACTAAAATGGTTATGATATAATTGCTTCTTGGAATTTTTGTGCTGGTCAATTATACATTTAATTCACATCAATGAAGTGAAAATTACAATGTACTTACAAAAGCTCTCTGGAGAAGCTGTAATGTTTCTATGGTGATGAACATTTAAACAAGGTTTTGCCTGGACATCTTGCCCTCCTGTAAGGGATGTAAAAACCACTTCATACACTATGTCTCTACCCTTTAGGAAGCCTGGGAAAACCTCTACATTCACAGAACATTTAAAATAATATCAAGCTATTGTTTCCACTTAATAAAAAGGGTCTCTTAGTAACATTAAAATAAGGTTTGCTCAGCATGGCATCAAGATTGCACTGAACATATACACAGTCATCGGGGGAAGATCGGTAAAAGCGCTAATAAATAACAGAAAATAAAAGCAGGTATTAATTATTTTATTTTAAGCCATGAAAAAACTACAAACAAGCATCTCTAGAGAGTGTCAAACATTTCTCCCTTTGCTCCAAGTAATCATTAAGAGTATACACGAAAGAGCTTTGGTCTTCACGTCAAAGAAAACGGCTTTGTGAAAAGCTTTGTTAAACTCTATAGTAAAATAGTGAAATGTTTTTTAATATTAATATGCTATACAGTCTATTTTATATACAAATATACTTAATGTGGTCTATACAAGATGAAAAAATTAAAACTATAAGATGCTCACACTGCTAAAGCTGGACAAAAAGAAAGTGCTTGGGGTAAGTTAAAATAAAATACTAATATCGTTAGTTCATTGAATTTAGATGTCCATTGCATTAAAATTTGTGGGCAGAAATTTCCCATGATATTAGACAAATAAAAATCCTCCAGATTACAAATAAATTAATACAAGTTTTCAATATATAAATGAAAGAACTGAATTATAAAAAGACTACAGTAACTAGATATCAACATTTTTAAACATAATTCTAAATTTGGGAAAAAATATTTCTTAGTACACCACACCACATCAAATAATTCACTGGTTCGCTAGTAAGGCTCTTTTCTTCTATTTTTGTTCAACTAATTCTTCAGTTCAAAATTCATGGAAAAGAAGAAATGAGAACTAACACTTTCAGAGCTCCTACTAGTTGCTTTATACATGCTTACTGAATCTTTGCAATGTATTAAAAGGTAAATTTGATTACACATAACAAAGTTCACACTCAAAAGAGTGAAATAATTTGCCCGCATGCCAGAATTCACTTTCAATTCAGGTCTGTCAGCCCTCAGGGCCCTGTGTTTTCCACCCCTACCCTTCACCCCCACCTCCCCAGTGACAGAAATAAGACACAAAAGACAACACCACATGGAAACGAGGAAGTGGAGGAGAATGCTTAAAACAAACAAGACAAACCTATGATTTTAGTAAAGGACCTAAAGCAAAGGACCTAAAAGCTTCTTTTACCGGATCATTAAATTTCAGTTCCATAAAAACAAGCTCATACTGAGGTCAAATGCCCAGTCCTGTGAGAAATCTGTAATGCAGCAGAACATCTTAGCCAATATCCACTTTCGTTTCATGAAACACTCAAGAACAAACTCTAACGAAGATATAACAAAAGAAAGATCATTAGGGTTATCACTTATTATAGTGAAACATAAAAGACATTAAGGTTTAAAATATAATAAAAAGCAATGCCACATGATAATTTAGGTAATAGCATCATACTGCTTATGTGGCAAATAATACTTTACACAAAAAGCACTAGAAATTTCAAAACACCACAGAAGGTCCTTTATGACAGTGAACAAAACAGGAAAGACGTACATGAAAGCTTCCAGCTGCCTGCTCTCACTCCAGACTAGTTCCCCGTTAGCTCCTTTGGGCCCTTCTCTCCCAGTTTTCCACATTTCCTGCATCTCTCAATAAATAATAGCTACTTTGGGTGGGCAGTATGAGTGCAGATGCATACATATATATTAGTATTTTATTAATATATTTATATATTTTTCCATTGAAAATCAGCAAGTTGGCATTTGGTTTTATGTATCAGCCTCTGTTTAGCTAATGTGAGCTGATCACCAAGGGATAAATCACCCTTTTCCCTTTCTATTTTAAAATAAAAGTATACTATTTAGCTTTACATGTCTATTAAATACCTATGTATATACTACCCAACTAGAACAAACATTACGATGACCATCCTCCCAACCAAGTCAACCTTCTGTACCAACCTACCCACAGGTAACCACAAAACACTGCCATGTTTATCATCTATTTGTGTTTTTTAAAATTGTGGTAAAATATGTATAACATAAAATTCACCATCTCAACCATTTTTAAATGCACAGTTCAGTGGCATTACTACATTCACACTGTTACGGTACCATCACCACCATCCATCTCCAGAATTCTTTTCATATTCACCAACTGAAACTCTGTACCCATTAAACAATAACTTCCCCCACAATACACAATCCCTGGCAACCACTATGCTACTTTCTGTTTCTACAAATTTGACGATGCTAGGTATCTCATATAAGAAGAATCATACGGAATTTGTCCTTTTATGACTGGACTATTTAACTTAGCAAGGTTCATCCACGTTTGTGGCATGTGACATAATTTCCTTCTTTAGAGTCGAATAATACTTCATTGTATGGATATACCACATGTGGTTTACCCATTATTCATCATACACAGTGGGACTGCTTCCACACTTTAGGTATTGTGAATAATGCTGCTATGAACATGGGTGTACACGTACGTGTTGGAGTTCCTGCCTTCAATTCCTTTGGATGCATATCCAGAAGTGGAATTGCTGGATCAGATGGTAATTCCATTTTTAATTTTTTGAGGAATTGCCATATTGTTTTCTACACCAGCTCTTCCATTTTACACTCCCACCAACGATGCACAATATTTCCAATTCCTCCACATCCTTACCAATGCTTGCTGTTTTCTGGGTTTTGCTAGTAGTCATCTTAGTAGCAGGTACGAAGTGGTATCCACTGCAGTTTTTTGTTTGTTTGTTTTTGAAACAGGGTCTCACTTTGTCACGCAGGCTGGAGTGCAGTGGTACAATCTTGGCTCCCTGCAAGCTCTGCCTCCCACTTGAACCTCTGCCTCCCGGGTTCAAGTGATTCTTGTGCCTCAGCTACCCAAGTAGCTGGGATTACAGGCACACACCACCATGCCCAGCTAATTTTTGTATTTTTACTAGAGACAGGGTTTTGCCATATTGGCCAAGCTGGTCTTGAACTCTTGGCCTCAAGTGATCCTACTGCCTCAGCTTCCCAAAATGGAGAGATTACAGGAATGAGCCACTGGGCCCAGCCTCATTGTAGTTTTAATCTGCATTTCCCTAGTGATTAGGGATGTTGATCATCTTTTCATGTGCTTATTGACCATTTGTATATCTTCTTTGGATAGAGTTTGGTTGTCTATTTAGTTTCTTTGCCTATGTTGTAATATTTGATAGAGTAAGTTCCATCACCCAGTTCTTCAAAATTGCTCTGGCTATTCTTGGCTTTCTGCACTTCCATTAAATTTTTACTACCTGCTTGTCACATTCTATAAGAAAACTTTGCAGAATTTTTATCAGAATTGCAAAAACTCTAAATATTATGAACACAGAATATCTATCAATTTATGTAGGTTTTCTTTAATATCTTTCTTGTTTTGAGACAGGGTCTTCCTTTATCACCAAGAGTGAAGTGCAGTGGTATAATCACGGCTCACTGCAGCTTCGAACTCCTGGGCTCAAACAATCCTCCCACCTTAGCCTCCCGAGAAGCTGGGACTATAGGCATGCACCAACCAGGCTCAGTTAATTTTTTTTTTAATTTTATTTTATAGAGACGGGGCCTCGCTATGTTGCCCAGACTAGTCTCGAACTCCTGGCCTCCTGCGATTCTCCCACCTCAGCCTCCCAAAGTGCTGGGATGGCATGAGTGACTGTGCCCAGCCAACATCTTTCAATAAGATTTTTTGTTTCCATTATTGTTTCCATAAAGGCTTTAAATATCATTTGTTAGATTTATTTCAACATACCTTAGGCTGTCTCGCTATTATAATTAGATTTTCAGTTTGTTGCTGGTATTTATTGATTTTTTAAAAATATATTAATCCTGTACTCAGTGTCCTTGTTAAATTTTTTTATTTGAATAATCTATTTTTAAATTCAGTTAAGCTTGACTTTCTAGTTTTATTTACCGCTATGCAGGTTCATTAGGACGTGTGCAGGTACTGCATGAAAACATTCCTATCCACTCTAGATACTGCTCTTACCCATAACAGGAAAGAAAGAAGACAGCTCCTTCAATGGTGTAAGAGATCAGGCCACGTCAGCTCATCAACTTCATCATCAAAGTCTATGTGTAGAATCTGCTTCAGAAATGAAAGTCTTTTTTTGTCAGTTAATACCTTCGTAATTCTCACTCTTCTTGTTGTATTCTGTTTACTTTTTGTTATTTTGGGTTTGTTTGTTTGTTTGTTTTTACAGTATCACACTATAATAGCAGCTTGCTTCTAAAAGTGGTAACCAGCTCTGCATGGTGTAGAATGACTCAGCATTTCTGGCAATACTGAGGACTAGATATCCTTAAGTTTTTCTGTTAAAGAAAATCCTCTAGATAATATATTAAAAGTCTCCTTGAAATCTTTTTTGCCTACCAACTCTCTGAGTAATACACTGAGTTTGGGGCCTCTCATGGTTTTGGCTTTTCTCAAACGTTTATTCGTCTTTGAATTCTCCGTTCATCTCCGTATTTAAGAATTCTTGTCCTGCTTGTTCTCCTTATCATCTCCTGCCTCTGATGATACTGAATTTAGTGAATGGATCTAGAGTGGATGGAGGCGGGCAGGACTAATTCTGGAGGGCGTCTTGTACGTTGGTGGACCTTTATAAGCATTAACCTGAACTCTCACATCACCAGTACTCACGTTCACTACTTCAGCCCAAAGCCAATGCTACCGCTGCCTGCTGACTACAGCTGTCTTCCCAGCACCCTGCTTCTGTCTGTCCCTAATGTCCTTCAGTAGCAGAGTCACATGGTTTTAATTCTGTTAAAGTCAGGTCAAAGGAGAACCTGAGGAGTACAGATCATCAGAAATCCTAAAATTGATTTGCGAAACTGCATAATATCCTATGGGAAAATAAAATGAAATGTTGGGGTTATCTTTTTATACAGTGGGAAGTCAATTGGCTCTCTATTAGATAAAATCCACTATCTAAAGGTAAAAGGGCCCAGGCAGTGGAAAGTCAGTCAAAGGCACATACCCCTCTAGGACCCGGTAATCCCCAGGATCTATCACACAATGCCCAGGACTCCACTAACAGACACCTGCATCTCTTTTGCCCATTTCCAAGTCTTAGACAATTTTTCCTGACACCAGAAAAATGTATGTACACAAGATGAACTGTTTAAGAAGGACATAAAATATAAGTACACACTAATTATAGTAAAACAATAATCCAAGTACAAATGTTGAGGTACTTTGGAATGATACAAAATATGATTTGGGGCCAGGTGCAGTGGTGTGCGCCTGTAATCCCAGCTACTCGGGAGGCTGACGCGGGAGAATCACTTGAACCCAGGAGGCAGAGGCTACAATGAGCCAAGATCACGCCACTGCACTCCAGCCTGGCAGACAGGGCAAGACTCTGTCTCAAAAAACATAAAAACAAAAACAAACAAACAAAAAAAAACCTAAAATATGATTTGGGGTTAACTGGCATTCTATAAAATTGTAAAAATTAGAATATTAATGAAAACCCAACAGAAAGCAAGGTAAACAGGAAAATTAACCAAAACCATCAGTGTAATATGCTTCATGCAAGCCACGTAAGACACAGGAGAGGTAAACACTAAGAATCCTGACATACGGATGTATTCAGCAGTGGCTTGCAAACTTATAGGAATCATCTTGCAACCTTGAGAATGAGTTTCTGAACACTACCTTGGAAAAAATCTTCCTTAAACAGAACCTTAGGGTCGGGAGAGACTAAAACAACTACAAAGCTTTGCTCTGTTTGCTACAGAGCAAAGGACAGAAGAAAAGACCCGGGCTCCATATCTCTAGAATAAAGCTGAGCAGATTCAAGCAGAGACAATGAATCTTCCCAGAGGTGGAAACAAGGCCAGAGAATGCAAAAAAGTTAATACAGGACTGAATTACTACTATGTTCCAGAAAAAAGGTCAGTAAAGCGAACAGGTAGAAGAGGAGTCATGAGTTCAAGATGATGGGTCACACACGCACTTTTTACCATAAAAGAAGGGAGAAATATACAATAAATCACCAATCTACATGTCCCTAACACTAGCAACAGTACCTAGCATGCAATAAGCCATCAAAAAATGCTAACTGAATGATTTAATTACGCCAGAGGACAGAAGCACCACCAGCAGACTAGTGACATTGAGAAGTTCCTAAAAGACAGCAAATAGATGGGATCAAATCTATGGGAAAATGTCCAGGGAAAGGTATAGATGGGAGGCAGGGAGGGAGGGAGGCAGGGAGGGAAGGAGGGAGGCTGCGAAGGAGGGAGAGAAGGAGGGACGCCAGGAGGGAAGGAAGGAAGGAGGGAGGGAGGGGAGGGAAAAAAGAAGAAAAAGGTTAGCAGTGATGCCCAGTGCTACAAGCTTATAGTCAAAAAGCTCAAAAATACATCTAATTAGAGGTAAGAATTTAATGTGAAGAAATAATAGGTAAGGGTAACATTATTGTATAAATTGTTCTAGAATAACTGAATAGTAATACAGAGAGAAAATAACTTAGATTTTTTCTTTTTAACCACCTCACAAAATTAGCTACAGATAGATGAAAATATTAGATCTTTGCAAAACTCAAGGACAAAGTAGCCAAAATAGAATGGACTACATTATTCACCCCAGCTTTGAAGGAATGATAACACTTGAAGAGCAAAACCAACTATCAAATTACTAAGAAAGAGTTTAGTTTAAGTGTAAATATGTAGAAAAGCTAGCAGAAAACAAAATCAGGTTTTGTTTAGGCCTGCTTATATAATGTTTGTTATCAAGTCCTGAGTTTTCTCACACAATTAAAGAAAACTAGACAGCATGTGACATGGTTAAATAGGACCAAGTCAAATGTATATATTATGAATCTTAAATTATAATAAATCAACTTTCTAAAATGAGCCTTAATTATATCTTTATATATACCCCCTGCTAATCAAAATTTATGATATATATAGTTTATTAAAATGATTAAATTATGCATAACTTTTTAATCAACTTTAATGCCATTTTCTTGGCTTAGGATTTTCCAACAATACAGGTATCTATAGTAATATAGAGCCGCAAACTCTTGGGAAGTCAACGCCTACGGATGAGCTCGCAGAGAAGATTTTCTTCTGCCCAGAGCTAAGGCTGACAGTCATCCTCTGCCAATGGGCAAGGTGTGTGCACGCTTTAAAATCCGCCCTTTGCCTGAGCACTTCTTACTGGGCCTCAGTTCTGACTCCTGGTCTCTGTGTGCCTCTAACCTCATTTTTTCCAAACTAAAGGTCCCACGTTACTTGGTGACCACCCTCCCTCCCCTGCTGAGGAAACTATGGCCTGGCTTATTCACTTACTCTTGGGGTTTTGTTGTTCCTGTTTGTTGTTCTTCAAATACTCAGAGATTTTTCTGGCTTTCTTGAGAACTTATCTATGTACTTAATATTAATAAGACAGGCTGCTTGTTATATAGTTATATTTTTGACAAGGTCCTATTTAAACAATAGGATGTGCTGTTTAACTTCCTTTAAACCAACTACGTTAAAAAAAAAAAAAAAAAAACTCATGAGGTGACAACAAACATTATATAATCAGGCTCAAATAAAGCCTGATGTAGAAAATACACAGACTAAAATTTCTCTTTGCATGACAACTTACAATATTTTTGAAACTATAATCTGTTGAACTTCTAAAACCCTGATTTATTTGTTATAATTTTCATGTTATTTCTACATGTTGAAATAAGAAAACATTTCAAGGAGTTATTTCCCAATAACTGATAAATATTTCTCAGTAAGTAACATTCCATGTCTAAGTTGTCTATTTTCAATAAATAAAGTCAAAGTAGATATAACTGGATCTTTTTTTTCTTTTATTTTTTAGAGACGGAGTCTCGCTCTCTCTCCCAGGTTGGAGCGCAACAGCGCGATCTCAGCTCACTGCAACCTCCACCGCCCAGGTTCAAGTGATTCTCCTGCCTCAGCCTCCTGAGTAGCTGGGATTACAGATGCCTGCCACCACACCCGGCTAATTTTTGTATATTTAGTAGAGACAGTGTCCCACCATGTTGCCCACGCTGGTCTCAAACTGACCTCAGCTAATCCACCTGCCTTGGCCCCTGCGAAGTGCTGGGATTATAGGTGTGAGCCACCACACCTGGCCTCGTACTCCATTTTCTCTGTGTGGCATTAATTTTAAGGTTTTAGGGCCATCCTGATGTGCTATACAATAGTTTTCATAAGGCTGGGTACAGTAGCTCAAGCCTGTAATCCCAGCACTTTGGGAAGTCAAGGTGGGCGGACTGCTTGAGGCCAAGAGTTGGAGACCAGCCTGAGCAACAAAGCAAAACCCCATTTCTTTTTTTTTTTTTTTGAGACAGAGTCTCGCTGTGTCGCCCAGGCTGGAGTGCAGTGGCCGGATCTCAGCTCACTGCAAGCTCCGCCTCCCGGGTTCACGCCATTCTCCTGCCTCAGCCTCCCGAGTAGCTGGGACTACAGGCGCCGCCACCACGCCCGGCTAGTTTTTTGTATTTTTTTAGTAGAGAGGGGGTTTCACCGTGTTAGCCAGGATGGTCTCGATCTCCTGACCTCGTGATCCGCCCGTCTCGGCCTCCCAAAGTGCTAGGATTACAGGCTTGAGCCACCGCGCCCGGCCAAAACCCCATTTCTTAAAAAGAAAAAAAAAAAAAATTGATCAGCCAAATACAGGATCTAGTGAAGATTAACGTGGACAGACCTTTACTATCTGTATTGTTACTAGTAGTATGCTCTTCATTACCTCGTATTTAAACATCGGTGTACCTTTTATTTATGATATTTAACCAATTATCCATTATAGGCATTAGTTAAGCAATCTGTGACTAGGAATTTTTTTAAATAGAAAACAGCTCAAAACCATGCCTACGGCTTGTCCGGTTCAGCTGAGTCAAGCACTGAAATCATGGGCATGCTCCCCTGACCTCTATTAATACCTGGCGTACTCATCAAACCCCACATTCACAGGCTCTCAACATATCTTGTTTTAAAGAAAAAAATACAAAATACTCATAAATATAAAATATTTTTATTTTAAAAAATAAGAAATAGTATGAGGTATCTTTACAGAATGAAACTGCAGAAACCCTTCTGTAATTTCTAGGAGATCTGAGAATCATTTGGTATAAATTGGCTGGGTGCGGTGGCTCACGCCTGTAATCCCAGCACTTTGGGCGGCCAAGGCAGGCAGATCACCTGAGGTCAGGAATTCGAGGGCAGCTTGGCCAAAATGGTGAAACCACATCTCTACTAAAAATACAAAAATTAGCCAGGTGTGATGGCGAGTGTCTGTAATCCCAGCTACTTGGGAGGCTGAGACAGGAGAATCACTTGAACCCAGGAGAGGGAGGTGCAGTGAGCCAAGATCTTGCCATTGCACTCCAGCCTGGGCGACAGAGCGAGACTCCATTTCTAAAAATAAATAAATAAATAAATCTAGTATTATAAAACAACTTAAAACTTCTTCCTCTGTGCTACAAATAGAAGAAATGTTTTCCATAAAACTGATCATTTCAATATACTGAATCCTAACTTTGTCTACCGTTAGTGTGTCCTCATTTTTTCAGTTTTTGCCTGCTGATCTTATTTTTAATCCCTAAAAGAAGATACATTCACATATATATTTTTTAATGTTTCGGTTGCTTTAGAATTCAATCACTTCAGAACAATACAACCTTGTCTTTCTAGATGAGAATTTCCTTTCTTTAACGGAAAATGTGCAAATCAATAAATATTTAAGTCATATCATGTTAGTGACTTACGTTTTAAAGAAAAGTAGATTTGTCACAGGCTAAAATATTACCTAATGTCAAACAATCTTACTGCCTTCGATGTGTACAAATACACAACTTCTATATTAAATGACAAATAAATGAACTGTAAATTAATGTACCAAGGTTCAGCTATATATTGGCAAACATTTCATAGATCAAAGATTAACATTGTGACCCGCTGAATAAATGATTTTATAGATGAATAAATATGAGCTTAAGGGCCAAATAAATCTAAGATTGTAACAATTCAACCTCTAGTCTCTCTGGTGAGCTCTTATCCTGCAGGTCTGTGGTAACCTAATGACTTAAGAAGCTCTCTAGTAGCACTAAATCCGACATTTAATTTTACTTTCAAATAAAGTTTATTCCAACCAAAGGTGGGTAGTTTTCTATTCCCCGCAAAAACTTTTAGAAAAGATACTCTAATTAACAATGACTATTTCTATAAAACTGTTTCATGAGTATTGGAAGTATTACGACCAGTTTAATTTAAAGTATAATTACTTTAAAATCTGTACTTGGTGACTTTCTATTTCCTCTCTGCCAAAGCTTTTCTTCATTTAACAGAGGCCTAAACTATCAAACATTATGGGACATTAGTTAGTAATTTAATCATCATATAAAAGGGTTTGAAGTTTAGTTATCTATTAAACATAATACCTATTTTTTACAAGCTATACAGTTCTAAAACAGAGCCTATTTCAAAAAAAAATAAAAGCTGAATATGTCAATACCAATGTAATTTCTCATGTCACTTTGCTGTTAGATATAAAAAGTAATCCTACACAAGTTTTCCTGATGTTTCATCATCAGCTTCAACGTAGTTGGTACATTTAAGCACCTAATAATAACTGCTACTTAAAATGTGTCTTGGGTACTTTACCAACCTTTTAGGTGAGGCTACTAAATCCCTCAGCAACCCTGGTAGACAGACACTGTTAGACTCATTTTATAAATGTGGACACAATGAAATATGCCCCAAGTTACAGTCAGTAAGAAGAGTGAAGATTGAAGTCCAGGTATTCTGAATTCCAAAGTTCGTATTTTTTGCCACTGTTATGCAAATAAAGAGATAATCTAGCCTTTAAATACAGAAATTTATCATTTTGTGATAATGAGAGGCAAAGATGAACGTACAATGTAAGGGTTCAATTCAAAGTATACCATCACAATGTATATGGAAACTGAGTGATGTCTTTAAAAAACCTGTTACTTAACAGTAACAGACACTATAATTAAAGCCATAACTTAGTGCCCTGCTAGATCCAATTGTATTAAGAACAGTGACAAAATTAATGTAATTTCCTGAACTAAATGATTTTCAATTCAAAATTTTTATAAACGCAAACGATTTTTAAATGAAATAAATGTATTTACTCCTTTCCTCAAAATAACACTTTCCTATTTCTTTCTGAGTTCCCATATGCCCAGATTTGATGTTTCAAATGCTCACTTTACATGGTTTAACCACACCTTTACAGTAGAACAATTCCAACAGGAAGCTTAAGTATCACAGCATTATCAAAAGAGAGTATTTTCAAAGGAATCATTCTGATCCACAACCATTTCTAAGGTAAAAACTAGTGCTCTCAATTGGGGGATGGTAGAGGATTTCTATTAATAAATTGCTCTATGATTTCTTTTCTTGAAGGTGTTGGGAAAATCAAATTAACACATAACAATAGTTAGTGAGATATGGCTTCATTTTCTGTAATAAACACTAAGATCAAAACATGACCCAAGTTAAATTTCCTTGCAGGGTTCCCAGCAGGGGCTTCCCTTTTGTCTGTGATTTCCTCTCACCCACCAGAACCAGGCCAAATATGCGCATGTGCCACTAACACTAAGCAGCACTTCCTTAATCACTCATTTCCAACAATTTATGGATCATCAGTGGCAAAAAACGAGCAAAAATAATGAAAGAATGCAATGAAAGCTCGTGGAGACAGAGGCTGGACTTCCTACTCACTCTGTGTCTCTTTAGGATGGAGGCCTGATACAAATTAGCCACTGGGGGGAAAAAGTCATCTGGTCATAAAATACAGTACAAGGTCACTTTTATGTAAGTTTGCCAAAAGGGACATAAACCAGGACAATTTCAAACTGTGACACAGGATAGAAACATATTAAAAAAATCTTTGTTCCTCCTCTATTGTGCTGTCATGTTGCTCAGCTTTATAGACATTCCAAGCACCAGCACAGAACTCTTCGCTTCCACCTGGTCAGTCTAATTAATTAAGAAAGGAAGTTACCTAAAATTTTGTACTTTTTGCTTTTATTATCAAGCACTTTGTTTGAAGTTACAGGAGTTAACCTCTTAATCCTACAGACCGTGTGCTATGCTCTGGCCATTCGGGGATGTCTGGATGGTTTGGATAATTGGTCAGGATGTTGCTTATGTTACATTTTATGCTATGACTTCAAATCAAAGATAGGCATTAAAGTGAAGTACGACAGAAATTTACTCCCAGGAAAATCTTGGGTTTATGAATTAATCTGTCATAAAATTTACGTAACAATCCTATGGAGATATTTTCTCCCACTTTCATTAAGTCATTGAATTTTTTTTCCTCCTAACATTTTAATTCAAAATAAGATGCTAAGATATAAGGTGAAACAAATATATTCCTAACTACCATTTAAACACTGGCCAGAGGTTATACCTTGAAGAGTTCATTACAAAATCAGAAAGTATCTCTGATATTAATACAGACAACCTGGAGGTCTTTTCTGGAGTGGAGGAGGGAGACAAATCATACAGTCAAACTGAGGTATGCTAAGTACAGCAGTAATGTCTGCCCTAAGATGTTCCCTGAGCCCTAAGATCCACATACTGCAGAAAAAGTAGGTTTACTACAAAACAAAACAAAAATCACCAAACGGAACCTTTTCATCAGAGTTGAAAAATTAAGATGTAAACAGAATCACTTTCAAATACCTATGAACATACCTAAAGCTCAATACAATACACATAGGTGACAGCAAAATAATCTACATTTGGTAAACATTTAACTGCTAACAATAAATCTAAATTCCAAGATAAAAGTTAGCTGCTTACTAAAAAAAAGTTTTACTTTATCAAAACCATTTCTACCCTTTTACACTTGAGAATTATAAAGTAAGGGAATAGCAAGGAGATGGTCCTAATAAAATAGAAACACACACCGCCACCACCGTAAGAAGAGAGAAGCAAAGCTATTTAAGGCCCTTAAAAGGACATAGTCAACCCCCCAGGCCTAATATGTCCTGTTTGAATTAACATAGTGGTTTAATTAAAAACTAAGCAGAGAATTCTGCTTAATTTGATTTTCAATTCAAGCTCTGCATCCGCCCATGGCCAGTGGCCAATTTCCGCATCTCGGCACAATATGCAAGAAGCTGTTTGAACATCGATTGCCCAGGGGAATCCACGGGAGTAGAGTGGGGCCATATGCCATTTAGGGATACACCAGACTTAGACACAGTAAAACAGCACCAGGAGGGTGGCCACAGGAAAAAAAAGGAAATTTTACTTAACCATATTACAAGTTTGTCATTGCTCAAATTAGTGTGCTGAATCTACCAATTACAAAGGTTTCTAGCCTCTCTTCAGGATCACTTCAGAAACTACATGCGTCAAATGTAATCGATGAGCAAGCAGTTTTAAAGGAATATACATAAATATACATACTTATTAGCCAAATATGTTAAACATTTGAATGACTGTGATCAATCATATTAATTTCAATAAAGCAGCAAAGTTAATTCTAGTAAGTACTGTGTAAAGAACCATATATCTTAAAAAATGTTATTTAGAACTTACACAGGTAATTAACAAATGATTCTAGACTACAGAAATATACAACATGAACGGGCTCAAATGTATACTTAACACATTTAGACTTAACGACACAATATTAATAACCTTTCCAACTTTCATGTGATTGATTTTAAAACTGAAAAATATGAATATTTTAAAATGACATGCCTTGATTAGCTTAATTTTAAAACTTTCTAAACGTTTCTACTAGGATCTAGAACACATCTTATCTTCAAACAACTTTGTTTCAAAGTATGCTAGCTGTAATGCTCAAGCTGTTATTCTACTTCAGTACATGCCATTTCAAAACGGGAAACATATTTTAAAACTACCTGAGATAATAATTTGTGAGTAATAAAAGATGACTGTACTATATTCAGTTGCTTGCTTTCTGAGGCCCATATTTTATAGAATACTTAGTGATAATAAGTATTCTAGCATACTTATTAGTGATTAGTGATATTTTACAGAATACTTATTAGTCAAATGCATTTAAAGACTACCTCGAAGATAAAGGTAATTTAATAATAGCTAATATTTACTAAGTGAAGTCCTGGGCTATGTGCATTACATAAATAATCACATCTCATTTAATCACCAAAATAAGACAATAAAGTAAATATCATTATTACACCCGTTTTTACAGAAAGCAACCCTGCGGTTTAGATGAAATCACCTGCCCAGGCAGTCTGACTGATGCCAAATTTTCTCAGGGTTGTAGCTTCACCATCTTCCGCTGGTCTCTCTTCCTCAATACAGTCAGACTCTCCAACTTTAAAATGATTCTTCCTCCCCTACCTTCAAGCAACAATTCCATCTCCCTCCTTCCTTTAATGGCATTAACCACCAAATTCTTTAATTTGGTTTTCTGTAGCACCTATTACAACTTCCCAAGTCGGACGAATGGCAGTTATCCAGTGCTCCACCTCATTGCTCTCTTTTTAAGTCTTCTGCTGTGTTTGGGAATTAATTGGATTCGTAGTTGCCTGTATCCTACAGTCATTCAATATTTCTGTCCCATTTGAGGTCATGAAACACAGCTGGTGACTCTCAAGTGATTTTTAGGCAACTAACATGGTCAAAGATGTGCTAAGAAAAGAATATTAATCATGTATAAAAAGACTAAATTTTTTTTTTAAATAAAGGAAATAAGTGCTGTACAATCGTAGGTGTGAAATATCTCTAATTACCTTCTAGGATCCCTCCTCGCTGATTCTCCCTTTGACCTTAAGTCTATAAGGGGGAACAGGAGAAAAGTGACGTGTCACTGGAATTTTTTGTCATTTTTTCTTTTTTAATTCTGGAGATTGTTGCTAATTCTTCAAACAGATTTAGCCAAGTCCCTTTCCTAATTGGTTAATTCACAAGAAGGGAAGAAAATAACTTGGAGGCAAAGAGTTTGTCCATATTATACCCTGTTATCGTAAATAACAATCTATTCAACTAGATTTTTATAAAAGTATAAATTAGGTAGATAGATACTGCTTATAATGTCAAATATGAAAACATAGTTCACACCGAGCTTTATCATTTGCTTTTTGTATGTGGGACTATTACACAAGAGGTGGTGTCAGGAAGAGGGAAGAACTTGGCTTATGGAAAGCAAACATCGGCAGGCAACGTCACAGAGTCAGGTGCAGGACTGATTTGGCGCCGTGATCTACAGAACAGTGTTCTGCACCGTGTGGGGCATGTACTCCTTTGTACTCCTTTCCTTTGTGATCTGCACAAAGTCTAAAATGCATATTTATCTCTAAATATACTCAAATGGTAGGTGAAAAAAATTTTCAAAAATCCTATTCTGGCTTCTCTGTTGCCTACATCATAAAACTCAAATGACCAGACAGAGGACTCCAGGCCTCCAGAATTCAACCCTGGCAAGCGGCTTGTGCACCCTCATCTCTCACCATTCTCCAGTATCTAAGTACCGGTCATTCCCTCCATTCTGTCAGAGCTCTGGGCCTTTGCTCAAGCCTGGAATGCCACACTCTAGTAAACCTCTGATCATCCTTCAAGTACCAGCTCAAGTCCAGGTTGACTTCCCCTGTGAAGCCTGGTCAATTCCCCAGGAAAATCAAGATATCCGTTCCTTTCAGGGTTTCCCATAGGACTTCATTATATAAAAGGGCTTCAAACTGCATCTTATTTGTTTGCATCTCTCATTTCTCCCACTGTCCGACCCTTGAAGGCAGGAGCCCCATCTTTTCATCTGTGTCCCCAGCAAGCTCCTATAAATAGCATAATAACTGCTACTTAAGGAACTGGTTAATAAAACTCTGAATTCTCGATGAAATTCATTCTCTGTTGAATGAATGAATATCCATCAAAAGTTATGGTTCCAAAATTCTACAGAAATTGCCTTCTCAAGAGTCTACGATGACCTCCTTTCTTCTTGTTGTTCATTCTTGGTTTCTGTTTGTTTCTGAGACAGGCTGGAGTGCAGTGACGTGATCACAGCTCACACCACAGCTTCAACCTGCAGGCTCAAGCAATCCTCCCACCTTAGCCTCCCGAGGAGCTGGGACCACAGGTACCCATCACCACACCCAGTTAATTTTTTTATTTTTAGTACAGACAGGGTCGCACTATGTTGCCCAAACTGGTCTCGAAGTACTGGCCTCAAGCGACCCTCCTGCCTCAGCCTCCCAAAGTGCTGGGATTATAGGTGTGAGCCACTGCACCCAGACATTGACTAAATTTTAATTGCCAGTCTTAAGAATACATCATGATTTTTTAAATTCCAGTATATAAAAGCCAGTTTTCTTAATGTCAGGTTTGACTGCCAGAGTCGTTCCCTCTGATCCTTGTACATTTACTAAATGTGAAATCAGCTGTCAGTTTTCAGCTGCAGACTGTTAACGTATGGAATAACAGATAGACAACAGAAAGGGGAGCCCATGGAAATAACACTTTACTGTCACCTAAATAAGATACCCTAAGGAAAGAATAAAAGCTATTATATCAGGTTTGTCCGTTACACTAAATGGATGCATACTGTAAAAGTACTCCCAGGTCTAAAAGACGCCTCTCGTGGACACGCACCATAATTCATTATGCAGAATCGCTGTTACTGTTAACACCATGTTGTTAATATTATTATTCATTTAACTTTGTATATTCCATTTAAATAATTTAAGTCTGCTTCTTCTAGTTCAACGTGAATGATATTTAATTCCTCACTTAACCAATTTAATTCCAATACTAGATTCACTTACCTTTTTCAGGCCAGCAAAGCCTTCTGATTCCAGAAAGAAAAAGGCAAAGGGCATCAATACAAATAAACAAAGGTTGGAAAAAAGGGAAGCAAGATTCCACAAACCTATAAAAAGAGTAACAAGAAAAGAAGAAAAACAGGTTAGATACTGAAATTGTGGTATTAATCAAGATCTATACTTTTAAATAGTAAAAACAAAAAGTAACAAATGATCTAAACTTAGAAATCATAAAATAAATATAGTATGTATATATTTAAATTTTTTTAACATCGTAATTTGTACCTATTGGGAAAAGTCAGTATAGAAACTAATGTTTTCTTCCATGCCGTAAAATAAATTCAGTAAAAATATGACGTGTGCAGAGATCCCAAGGCACAGCCTCTTTAGACATATAGGCACCGGAATATTTAAATTAGAGCCACTAGCATTTATTGAGCCCTTAATAAATGCCAGATACTCTACAGAACATTTTACATGCATAATCCCATTTAATTTAAGCCTCATAAAAACCCTAAAAATAATAATTAGCATTTATTGAGCCCTTATGTGCCAAGCACTATTCTAAGTGATTTACAGATATTATCCAAACTCATTTACTCGCCACAGCAATCCCACGAGGCAGGTAGCATTACTGCCCCAATATGACAGAAGAGGAGCAGGCTGTGCAACTTGCCACAGCTGTAGAGCCTGCAAGTGGCAAAGCTGACTCTTAATTCCTGGGATTTTAAAAAATCACTACATCACAGAAATTTTGGTAAACAATTCCAAGTGGGAAAGAAAAAGTCAGAGACTGGCAATCTCAAGTGACCTTTTCCTTGTTGGCACAAAATGGCAAGTAAAATAATAAGAACAGATTTAGTAAAAGACAGAGCCCTGTTAGGTATGTCATTGGGAGGGTATTTGCCCAACATGTCAGATCATAAAAAAATAAAATTTAAAACTGAGTTTCAAAATGATGGTGATAATCATTACAAAAGTTTATAAAATCAAGAGTCAAAGATAAAATTTATGTCAAGGATAAATTCAATGGACTGTTTGCAATTATAATTCAATGTTTTTGAAAGTAGCCAACTAATGCTTTTTCAACACCTTTATTTCCAAGCAGTGCTAAAAGCACTGGAGATCCGGTGACGAACAAACACAACACCTCTGCTCTCAGAGTTGCTCATCTGGAGATTCGCACGCAGAGACTACCTCTGAGCTGGCAGTGAGCACAGGGAGCAGAGCTGTCCCTAACTACTGCAGTTATGAATAAACATAAAGGCTTGTAACTGTCCTGATGCCCTTTGGAATAGCATAGAGTATAAACAAACACATTAATTTAGCACTTAATATGGGTCAGCTGGGAGACTCACTTCCTTTAGCAGACAAGGTAATATAATAAAATCAACTCACAGTTTCTTATTCAAAAATCTACATAAATTTAACATCACTTCCTTTAGTAGACAAGGTAATATAATAAAATCAACTCACAGTTTCTTATTCAAAAATCTACATAGATTTAACAAATTTACAATGTACATTTATCTTTGTAGAAAGTAAAATGTTTTACAAACAATATCTTAACATCTTTTAGTGGAAAAACTGCAATTTGAACTATTTAAAATTTTTAAAAATTTAAATAATTTTATACTTTCCAGTCTTTAAAAAAAAAGCCAAACATTCTGTTTTCTTTATTCAAAAAGAGTATAATTAGAGTCAATTCTTTTATTGTGCTAATTACTGGAAGAACATATAGAATGATGGCTGCATGCGCACAATTGAGTTCCAGGCAGACCTGGGTTCACATCCTGCTGCACGTCTATGTGACAACTTTGCTAAATCACAGGTTCTTCATCTATAAAATACGGCTAATGACGGGTCTATAGACATTGGTAAGTATTAAATGATGCACGTACGACAACTGGCACAATGCCTGTCATAAAATAAGCATTTAATGAATTTTTGCTTTTATTAAGTTACAGCACCAGAGGCTACTAGTTACAGTGCTATCAGCTCCCACACCAAACCACCGTCCTTCCTGAGACTCCAGATCAGCTCCCACACCAAACCACCGTCCTTCCCGAGACTCCAGATCAGCTCCCACACCAAACCACCGTCCTTCCCGAGACTCCAGATCAGCTCCCACACCAAACCACCGTCCTTCCCGAGACTCCAGATCAGCTCCCACACCAAACCACCGTCCTTCCCGAGACTCCAGATCAGCTCCCACACCAAACCACCGTCCTTCCCGAGACTCCAGATCAGCTCCCACACCAAACCACCGTCCTTCCCGAGACTCCAGAGCAGCTCCCACACCAAACCACCGTCCTTCCCGAGACTCCAGATCAGCTCCCACACCAAACCACCGTCCTTCCCGAGACTCCAGATCAGCTCCCACACCAAACCACCGTCCTTCCCGAGACTCCAGATCAGCTCCCACACCAAACCACCGTTCTTCCTGAGACTCCAGGCTCACTTGCTAGTTTTCCCTTTCATCTTCTTTCTACCAGGTGTATCGGCTCCTGGTTTTACTAGAAATGAGCATGTGTCCAGCAACAATCTCTCCCGCCCCCAACAGCTTATGGGTAAAGGTATACGCAACTTTTAAAAATTATGTCTAAATAAATAGACCTGGATCAAAGCTGTAACTTCCAGGTCCAATTCATAACCTAAAGTGCATGGTCTTTGGCCTCTCTTTGCCTGCTCACAGCATTTTCTCTTCTTTACGGTTTCCAAGTAAGTTACTTTCAGATATATGAGGTATAACAATAATTAGTATTATGTAAATTACATAATTATTATTCTTTAGTAGGCTAGAGAACCATGGCTGTTAATCTATTGCTTTATTTAGGCATGGTGAAAGAAAGACATGACCATTTCAAATCATTTGTGTTATAAAAGATAAAGGTCAGTGTGTCAAGAATCATACTCATTTTACACAACATAGTTTTATTCCAATTAAATATCTCACAGTCTTTTAAAAAAAAAAAAACATTTTTAAAAGTTATCTACTGGCCAGGTGTGGTGGCTCACACCTGTAATCCCAGCACTTTGGGAGGCCAAGGCGGGAAGATTATGAGGTCAGGAGTTTGAGACCAGCCTGGCCAGCATGGTGAAACCCCGTCCCTACTAAAAATAAAAAATAAATAAATAAATAAATTAGCTGGGCATGGTGGCACGCGCCTGTAGTCCCAGCTACTCAGGAGGCTGAGGCAGGAGAATTGGTTGAACCCAGCAGGCGGAGGTCAGTGAGCCGAGATCGCGCCACTGCACTCCAGCCTGGGCAACAGAGCGAGACTGTCTCAAAAAAAAAAAAAAAAAAGTTATCTACTACAGGTACACCTAGCTAAAACCGATTGCATGTTGCTTTACCGTGCTTTGCAGATACTGCGTGAAGGTTTGTGGCAATCCTGCGGTGAACAAGTCTATCAGTGCCATTTTCCCAATACCAGATGCTCACTTCATTTCTCGTGTCATATTTTGGTAATTTTTGCAATATTTCAAACTTTTTCATTATTATTACATTTGTTATGATCTGTGATCAGTGATCTTTGATGTTACTATGTTAATTGTTTGGGGGCACTGCAAACTGTGCCCATAGAAGACGCAAAACTTAATCAATAAATGTTGTGTGTGTGTTGACTGCTCCCCCGATGGGCTGTTCCCTCATCTCTCTCCTTCTCCTAGGGCCTCCCCATTCCCTGAGACACAATGATATTGAAACTAGTCCATGTAATTATCCTATAATGTCCCCTAAGTGTTCAAATGAAAGGAAGAGTCGCACATCTCTCACTTTCAATCAAAAGCTAGAAGCTTAGTGAGGAAGGCATGTCAAAAAACAAGACAGGCTGAAAGCTAGCCCTCTTGTTCCAGTTAGCCAAGTTGTGAATGCAAAGGAAAAGTTCTTAAAGGAAATTAAAGTGCTACTCCAGTGAACACACAAATGACAAGAAAGCAAAACAACCTTACTGCGGATATGGAGAAAGGTTTTGTGCTCTGGATAGATCATACCAGCCACAACATTCCCTAAAGCCACAGGCTGAGCAAGGCTGTAACTCTTCACATCTACAAAGGCTGAGGGAGGTGAGGAAGCTCCAAAAGAAAAGTTTGAAGCTACCGGAGGTTGGGTCATGAGGTTTAAGGAAAGAAGCCATCTCCATAACATAAAAGTGCTAGGTGAAGCAGCAAGTGCTAATGGAGAAGCTGCAGCAAGTTCTCCAGAAGATCTGGCTAAGACCATCAATGAAAGTGGCCGCATGAAACAACAGATTTTCAAGGTAGACAAAAGCAGTCTTACAACAGAAGAAGATGCCATCTAGGACTTACATAGCCAGAAAGAAGTTCAATGTCTGGCTTCAAAGCTTCAATCAACAGGCTGACTCACTTGTTAGGGGCGAATACAGAAGGTGACCTGAAGTTGAAGCTGGTGCTCAGTCACCATTCCAAAAATCCTAAAACCCTAAGAATTACCCTAAGCCCGCTCTGCCTGTGCTCTATAAACAAGAACAACAAACCTGCCCAGATGGCAGCACATCTGTTTACAGCACGGTTTACTAAATAGTTTAAGCCTACTGTTAAGACTTGCTACTCAAAAAAAAAAAAAAAAAGAAAGAAAAAGATTTTCAAAATACTACTGCTCATTGACAATGCGCCTGCTGATGGAGACGAAAAAGCCCTGGTGGAGATGTTTAAGAAGATTAATATTTTCATGCCTTAACACAACATCCATTCAGCAGCCCACGGATCAAGTGGTAATTCTGACTTTCAAGTCATATTATTTAAGATACATTCTGTAAGGCTATACCTGCTACAGAGTCCTCTGATAGACTGTGCAAAGTAAACTGAAAACCTTCTGGAAAGGATGCACTATTCTAGATGCCATTAAGAATATTTGTGGGCTGGGCGCGGTGGCTCACGCCTGTAATCCTAGCACTTTGGGAGGCCGAGGCGGGTGGATCACGAGGTCAGGAGATCGAGACCATCCTGGCGAATACGGTGAAACCCCGTCTCTACTAAAAATACAAAAAAATTAGCCGGGCATGGTGGCAGGCGCCTGGAGTCCCAGCTGCTCGGGAGGCTGAGGCACGAGAATGGCATGAGCCCAGGAGGCGGAGGTTGCAGTGAGCCGAGATCACGCCACTGCACTCTAGCCTGGGCGACAAAACGAGACTCCATCTCAAAAAAAAAAAAAAAAAAAAATATTTGTGATGCATGGGAGGTCAAAATATCAACCTCACCTGGAGTTTGGAAGAACTGATGGGTTTGAGATGTCAGTGGAGAAAGTCTTTGCAGATGTGGTAAAAATAGCAAGAGGACTGGAATTAGAGGCGGATCCTGAAGATGTGACCGAATTGCTGCGATCTCATGATAAAACTTTAATGAATGAGGAGTTGTTTCTTAGGGATGAGCAAAGAAAGTGGTTTCTTGAGATGGAATCTACCCTGATGAAGATGCTGTGAACATTGAGGAAATGACAATAAAGGACTTAGAATATCATAAACTTAGTTGACAAAACAGGGACAGGGTTTGAGGATCGACTCCAATTTTGAGAGAACTTCTACTGTGAGTAAAATGCTGTCAAACAGCATCACACGCTACAGAGAAATCTTTTGTGAAAGGAAGAGTCGATCAATATGGCAAACTACACTGTTGTCTTATTGTAAGAAATTGCCATAGTCACGCAACCTTTAGCAAAACCAAGGCAAGACCTCCACCAGCAAAAAGATTACAAGTCACTGAAGGCTCAGATAATTGTTACCATTTTTTAGCAATAAAGGCATGTACACATATTGCTATTGCACACTTAATAAATGACATTATAGTGTAAGTATAATTTTTACATGCTCTGAGAAACCAAAAAAAATTGTGTGACTCACTTTATTGCCACATTCGCTTCATTACAGTACACTGGAACCAAACTTGCAGTATCTCCAAGGTATGCCTGTAATTGTTAGGTGTGTAACACAGCAGACATTGTTCTAGATACGTTAAGGTGCTATCTTTTTTTCTGAGACAGGGTCTCACTGTGTCACCCAGGCTGCAGTGCAGTGGTGATCATAGCTCACTGTAGCCTTGACTTCCCAGGCTCAGGTGATCCTCCTGCCTCAGCCCACCAAGTAGTTGAGACTATAGGCGCATGCCACCATGCCAGGCTGATATTTGTATTTTTTGTAGAGATGAGGTTTCGCCATGTTGTCCGGTCTGGTCTCAAACTCCTGGGCTCAAGCGATCCACTCACCTCGGCCTCCCAAAGTGCTGGGATTACAGATGTGAGCCACCTTGCTCAGCCAGGTGCCACCTTAGTATTTTATGACAGGGAAGGTCCTCCATTTTACAAATGGACTTCAGGCTCAGAAACATGCCCTTGTCCCAGAGCAAGAAAAAACTCAGCTATTCCTTCTAATATGCTGTATTTTTAGGCAACATAAATTCCACCATTTCCTAAACTTCATTTTTTTAAGACAGTCTCACTCTGTTGCCCAAGCTGGAGTGCAATGGTACAATCTCGGGTCACCGCAACCTCCGCCTCCTGGGTTCAAGCAATTCTCCTGCCTCAGCCTCCTGAGTAGCTGGGATAACAGGCACGCGCCACTGCGCCAGGCTAATTTTTGTATTTTTAGTGGAGACAGGGTCTCACCACGTTGGCCAGGCTGGTCTTGAACCCCTGACCTCAGGTGATCCACTCACCTCAGCCTTCCAAAGTGCTGGGATTACAGGCATGGGCCACCACGCCTGGCCCCTAAATTTCTTATATTCTTTAGAGATGCTTGCAAATGTATCGTTACAAATCTCTAGATCAAAGGTCCATGAGGCAAGAATATATTTCTCCTCCTCATTTTTTATTTCCCAATGCCTGCTACAGTGCTGGGTAATCAATACAAATGAGTTCCATAAACAAACAATATCACAATCCATACAGCTAAATGTTAACAGGAAAAGACCCTCTCAGGAAAAAGGTCACAGGCTGAACTAAAGAAGTCGTCTCAGATTATCCATTGTCAGCGCAAAATGAAAATTGTAACGTATACAAAAATAATATTAATTTTTAACAGCTTTACGGAGCTACATAACATAAACTACAAAGGGAGTATACCATTTGATAAGTTTTGTCATGAGAATGCACCAATGACACCATCACCACAATTAAGCTAATGAACATAAACACATCCATCACCTCCAAATTCTCATATCCGTTTATAATCCCTGCCTCCTGCAACTCCCCACCTCCCTCTGATTCCCAGTCAGCCACTGACTCTGCACTTTAGAATCTAAAGATGGATTTTCTAGAACATTATACAAATGGATTGTGTGATATATACTCCTGTTTTTGTCTGGCTCCTGTTATCTAGCACAACTATTTTCAGATTAGATTGAATTGCTATTGGATTGCATCCATTCACCTGCAAACAATCCATGTTGTTCCCAATTTGTAGATATTAAAAATAAAACAGTCATAAATGCTCATGTACAAGTCTGTGTGGATCTATGGGATCATTTCTTTTGGGAAATACATAGGTCATATGGTAGATAAATGTTTAACATTTTAAGAAACTGCCAAAATGTTTTCCAAAGTGATTGTATTTTACAGTCTCTCACCAGCAGAGATCAAGTTCATCCACATTTTCACTAAAAATACTATTTTAACCCTCCTGGCAGGTGCACAGTAATATATTATTGCTATTTTAATTTGCATTTATCTAACAAATAATGATGTGGACATCTGTTCATGAGCTTATTTGCCATCCATTTATGTCTTTTTTAGCTAAGTGTCTCTTCAAATCTGTTGCCCATTTTTTCATTCTTTTTTTTTTTAATTACTGAGTTTGGCCAGTTCTTTATATGCTCTGAATACAACTCCTTTATCAGGTATGTGATTTGTCGATATTTTCTCCCAGTCTGTAGACTCTCTTTATTCTCTGAAAAATATCTTTAAAAGAACAAAATTTATTAGAAGTCCAATTTATCAATTTTTTTCTTTTATGGATTGTGCTTTTGCTATCCTACCCAAGAAATTATGGCCCAGTTCAATGTCACAAAGACTTTCTCCTATGTTTTCTTCTACAAGTTTTATAGTTTTAGAATTTACATTAAGCGATGATCCCTTGAGTTACAATTTGCTAACAGTGCCAGGCATGGACCGAAGTTCATTTTTTGCCTCTAATTAAACAATTGTTCTAGCACCATTTGTTTAAAAAAAAAAAATCATCTTCCCTCTAAATTCTCTTGGCACCTTTGTCAAAAATCAACTGACATTATATGTATGTATCTGTTCCTCGACAAGTCTATTCCGCTGATTTGATCTGTTTATCTTTAGGCTAGCACCAAACACTTCTTTTTTTTTTTGAGACAGAGTCTTGCTCCATCATCCAGGCTGGAGTGCAGGGGCACGTCTCGGCTCACTGCAACCTCACCTCCCAGGTTCAAGCGATCCTCTGCTTCAGTCTCCTGAGTAGCTGGGATTACAGACGCATGCCACCACACCCAGCTAATTTTTGTATTTTTAGTAGACACGGGACTTCACCATGTTGGACAGGCTGGTCTCGAATTTCTGACCTCAAGTGATCTGCCTGCCTCGGCCTCCCAAAGCGCTGGGATTACAGGCATGAGCCTCCATGCCCAGTCACACCACACAGTCTTGATTACTGTAGCTTTAAAATAAAATAGTCTTTAGGTTAGATGGTCAATCCTCTAACTTTGTTATCTTTCAAAGTTGTTTAGGCTATTCTAAATCCATAGAATTTGCATCTGAATTTTACATCAGCTTGTCGATTTCTACAAAGCATGCTGGAATCTTGACAGGCATGGTGTTGAATCTACAGATTAATTTGAGGAGAGCTGACCTCCTAATATTGCTGTTACAGACTGAATGCTTCTGTGCCCACCCCCAAATTCATAATGGAAACCCTAATCCTCAGTGATGGTCGTTAGAGATGGGAGCCTGTGCGGGGCAGTTAGGTCACAAGGGGGCAATCCTCATGATGGGATGGTGCCCATCTCTGGAGGAGACAGAAGAGAGTTTGCTTTCTCTCTCTCTGCTCTCAGCCACGCAAGGATGCGAGGAGACGACCATCCGTGAACCAGGAATAGGGTCCTCATCAAGACGCTAACCATGGGGGCAGTGGCACCCTGATATCGACTTTCAGCCTCCAGAACTGTAAAAAATATTTGTTTTGTAAGCCACCCAGTCTATGGTATTGTTAGAACAGCCCAAACTGATAAAGACAAGTGTCTTCTAATCCATGAACACAGTATCTGTCTCCACTTACCGTGGTACTCTTTAATGTCTCTCAACAACGTCTTATTGTTTACAGTACTTAGGTCTCACGCATCCCTAAGTATTTCATAGTTTTGATGCTACTGCATAAGTGATATTGGGTTATAAATTCAATTTCCAATTATTAATTGCCAGTATATAGAAATACAATTGTTGTATCTTGATCTTCTATCCTGCAACCTTGAAAAATGTACTTACTGGTTCTGATAGCTTTTTTATAACAGATCCCATCAGAATTTCTGCATAGAAAATATCAACTGTGACATACGGTTTTACTTTTTCCTTTCCAACTTCAGTGACTTGTTTTTAAAAAAAAAAAAAAAACCCTCCAGAATGATGTTAAATAGAAGTGGTCAGAACAGATGTCCTTGCCTGGTTCCTGATCTCAGGGGGAAAGCACTCAGTCTTTCACCATTAAGTATGATGTTACCAGTGGGTTTTTTGTAGATGCTTTTTTTTTTTTTTTTTTTTTTTTTTGAGACAGAGTCTCACTCTGTCTTCCAGGCTGGAGTGCAGTGGCACAATCTCTTGGCTTACTGCAACCTCCGCCTCCCAGGTTCAAGCGATTCTCCTGTCTCAACGTCCCGAGTAGCTGGGACAACAGGCACACACCACCACACCCAGCTAAGTTTTATATTTTCAGTAGGGACAGGGTTTCACCATATTGGCAGACTGTTCTCAGACTCCTGATCTCAGGTGATCCACCCACCTCAGCCTCCCAAAGTGCTGGGATTATGGGCATGAGCCACCATGCCCAGCCTGATGCATTTTATTAGGATGAGAACATCCCCTTTCAGGCCTACTTTGCTGAGAGATTTTACCAGAAATGGATAATGAATTTTGTCATATGCTTTTTCTGCATATATTGTTACGACCATAAGACTTTTTTTCTAGCATGTTAATAAAATCACATGGATTGGCTTTGCAAAAGTCATGATGTATTATCATTTTTATAGAGTGTTACATTTGATTTGCTAAAATTTTATTCAGAACTTAAGCATCTGTGTTCATGACATTGGCCTGCAGTTTTCAGTTTTCATGTATTGTCTGCCTGGTTTTGGTATCACGGTAATGCTGATCTCAATGAATTAGGAAATATTCCCACATCTCCAATTTTCTAGAGGAATCTGTGCAGAACTGCTATTATTTCTTCCTTAACTATATGACAGAACTGACAGCAAATCCTCTTGGCCTAAAGCTTTATTTGTGAGAATGTTTCTAACATTCCCAGAATATTTGAGACAGCTTTAATAGTTTTTGCCTGTTAAGGAAATTTGTCCATTTCTCTAAGTTGTTGAATTTGTTGGATAAAGGTGTTCATAATATGCCATTATTATCCTTTTAATCACTGTACAATGTGTAGTGATGTCACCTCTCTCATTCCTAATACTGGCAATTGGTCTCTTCTTTTTTGCTGATCAATCTGGTATTGTTTACCAATTTTAGTGTTCTTCTCGGTGATTTTTTCATTGATTTCTTCTCTCATAATTTTTAAAGGAAGATTTTCCTTCTTTGGGATCTATTCATTGAATCTGTGGAAATTGATGTGAGGCCTTTTTTCTATTGTAACACAGGTATTTCATGCTATAAATTGACCTTTAAAAACTTTTTAGACACATCCCACAAATATTAAAATGTTTTATTTTCATTTTCATTCAGTTCAAAGCACTTTCAAATTTCCCTTTTGATTATTCTTTAACCAATGAGTTATTGTAAAGTATGTTATCAATTACCAAATACTCGGGGATTTTCTAGATTGTTTCTAGGTAAGTTTTCTGCCACTTATTTAATTTCATTGTCCTTACGGAGCGTATCTTGTATGACTCAAAATCCTAAAATGTATTGAGACGTATTTTATGGCAAAGAATGTGATCTCTCCTGGTAAATGCCCCCATTGTACTGGAAAAGACACGCACTCTATTCTTGGGCGTTCCATACACGTTAATTAGGTCAAGTCAGTTGACAGTATTATTCAAATCTTCTGTATCCTGATTTTTCTTCTATATGTTCTATCAATTATTGAAAGAGGGGTGTTGAAATAGCTGAATGTAACTGTGATTCTGACTATACTTTCTACCCGTTTTTGCTCCATGTACTTAATAGCTATGTCATTAGGCAGATGTATGCTGAGTATCATTGGCTCTTTGGGTGAACAAACCACTTCAATATTATGAAATGGTCTTCTTTATGACTGGTAATATTCTTTGCCCTTGTCTGATAATCATATAGCCACTCCAGCTTTGCTTTGATTAGAATCAGCATGGTATATCTTTTTTCTCCTATTGCCATTAACCTAGTTTTGTCCTTACAGTGGGTATCTTGTAAGCAGATATACTTCAGTCATTCTTTTATATTCAATTTGATAATCTGCCTTTTAGTTGTAGTGTTTAGAACATTACGTTTAAAGTGATTATTGACATAGTTAGGTTTAAATCTATCAACTTGCTTTCTGTTTTCTATTTGCCCCATGTGTTGTCTTCCCTTCTACATTCCCATAGATTAAGCATTTTTTTATGATTTTATTTCCTTTGTTTACTTATTCACTATATCTCTGTTGGGCTATTTCTGGTTTGTCTTTAGGTTTATCATATACACCTTTAACTCATCACAGTCTGCCTTCAGATGATTTTATAGGCTGCTCTGCCAATGCAGTAGCCATTCTTTTATTCCTTTACTTTCTTAATAAGCTTGCTGTCATTTAAAAAAAAAAAGATAACACTTCATGTAGAGTATGAGAACTTCACAACAGTGTACTTCCATGGCTTTCCTCCTGTGTGTTATTGTTGTCACATAATTTACTTGTACATATATAATAAAATTCATAATACATTGTCACTATTCTTTAAACAGCCAATTATCTTTTCTAAACACATGATTTTTAAAAAGCTTCTCTATCTACCTATACACTGCCGCTTCTAGTGCTCTACATTTCATTTTGTAGAGTTAGGAAACGAGTTAAGACATATTCCCTCGGGTTTGTTTAGCTCACAGTTCCTAGATAGCTATCTCCTACCCACTTCCTACCGCATGAAGGACAACCTGTAACATTTTTTAATGTACAGCTCTGCTGATTACGAATTTTTATCTTTTGTGTATCTGACACTGTCACTATCCTGCCTTTGTTTGGAAAAATATTTTCACTGGGAATAGAACTAGACTGGCTGGGATTTTTCTGTTAGTTAATCCTCCCTCAGTGTCTGTGGGGGATTGGTTCCAGGACCTCCCATAGATACTAAAATCCACAGGCGCTCAAGTCCCTTATATAAAATGGTGTGGTATTTGCATATAACCTATGAACATCCTGCTATATACTTTAAATCATCCATAGATCACTTATAATACCTAATACAGTGTAATTCTATGTAAATAATTATACTATATTGTTTGGGGAATAAGAAGAAAAAAGTTTGTACATGCTCACTATAAACACAACCATCTTTTTTTCCAATATTTGTGATCCATGGTTGGTTGAATCAACAGATCTAGAACCCATGGATCCAGAGGGCTGACAGTACTATACTGCTGCTACACGGTCACGCTGTCATCTGGCTTGCACTGCTTCCCACCAGAAACATGCTGTGATTCTTATTCTTGCTCCTCTGTACTTAACGTGTCTCTTTTTGTAGATGCATTTAAGATTTTCTCTTTATCACTGATTTTGAGTAATCAGATTATGTGTGTTGGTACAGTTTTCTTCATGTTTTCTGTACATAGAACTGGTTAAGCTTCTAAAATCAGAGGGTTTATAGTTCTCATCAATTTTTAAATTTTTCTGCCATTAACTTTTCAAATATTTTTTCTCAACTCCCCTCCTTTAGAAACACTAACTACATCACTGATGCCCTATGTGTTAGCCCACTTTGCATTGCCATCAAGGAATACCTGAGGCTGGGTAATGTACATATTTTTTTTAAAAAGGGGTTTATTTGGCTCACAGTTCTACAGGCTGTACAAGAAGCTCGGTGTCAACAGCTGCTCTGATGAGGGCCTCAAGCTGCTTCCATTCGTGGCAAAAGGCGAAGCGGAACTGGCATATGCAGAGATCACAGGACAAGAGGGGAAGCAATGGAGAGGGGGTGGTGCCAGGCTCTTACGAGAATAAAGAACTCATTCACTCACCTCCCAGGAAGGAATTCATCTATTCTTGGGGGATCTGCCCCACTGGCCCAAACACCTCCCACTAGATCCACCTCCAACATTGGGAATCACATTTCTCTCTCTTTTTTTGAGATAGTGTCTCACTCTGTCCTCCAGGCTGGAGTGAAGTGGCACAATCTCAGCTCACTGCAGCCTCCACCTCCCAGGTTGAAGTGATTCTCCTGCCTCAGCCTCCCGAGTAGCTGGGATTACAGGCATGCACCACCACGCCTGGCTAATTTTTGCATTTTTAGTAGAAACAGTGTTGCACCATGTTGGCCAGGCTGGTCTTAAACTCCTGACCTCATCTTAGGCCTCCCAAAGTGCTAGGATTACAGGTGTGAGCCACCATGCCTGGCCCTGGGAGTCAAATTCCAACATGAGGTATGGGGGAATAAACATCCCAACTACAGCACAATTGGCACTTTTCAGCCATTTTTCTCTCTGTGTTTCACTTTCACATAGTTTAATTGTTGTTTTGTTTTTTTCTTTTTCTTTTTCTTTTTTTTTTTTTTACATGGAGTGTTGCTCTGTCGCCCAGGCTGGAGTACAGTGGTGCGATCTTGGCTCACTACAACCTCCACCTCTCCCGGGTTCAAGTGATTCTCCTCCCTCAGGCTCCCGAGTAGCTGGGATTATAGGCACGCACCACCACGCCTGGCTAATTGTTGTATTTTTAGTAGAGACGAGGTTTCACCATATTGACCAGGTTGGTCTTGAACTTCTAACCTCAGGTGATCCACCCACCTCAGCCTCCCAAAGTGCCAGGATTACAGGCGTGAGAAACAGTGCCCAGCCCCACTTTTGAATAGTTTTCTATTGCTATGTCCTCATATTCATTAACCTCTTCTGCAATGTCTAATCTGCTATTAATCTACTGTTTTATATACTTTCACATCACATGCTATAGTTTTCATCTCAAGAAGTTTGTTTTTTTACATCTTTTACATCGCAATACGTTCAACATTTCCTCTAAGTTTCTGGAACATATGGAATAGTCATAAGAATTGTTTTCCTGGCCAGATGCAGTGGCTCACACCTGTAATCCCAGCACTTTGGGAGGCTGAGGTGGGAGGATCATGAGGTCAAGAGATCGAAACCATCCTGGACAACATGGTGAAACCCCGTCTCTACTAAAAATACAAAAATTAGCTGGGCATGGTGGCAAGTGCCTGTAGTCCCAGCTACTCAGGAGGCTGAGGCAGGAGAACTGCTTGAACCCGGGAGGTGGAGGTTGCAGTGAGCCGAGATCGCACCATTGCACTCCAGCCTGGGTGACAGAGCCAGACTCCGTCTCAAAAAACAAGAATTGTTTTCATGTATTTGTCTACTAATTCTGACATCTCAGTTGCAGACTCAAGGTAGGCATAGTGGACAAGGTCCCCATGCCTTAATCCCCAGACTTCTGTGAGAATGTTGCATGGTGTACTGGTTTTCTGATAAAACAAAGCACCACAAACCAAACGGCTTCAGGCAACAGAAATCTACTCTCTTACAGCTGCAGGGACTAGAAGTCTGACATCAAGTTGTCAGCAGGACCATGCTCCTTCCAAAGGCTCCAGGAAGAATCCTTCCTACTCCCTGCAGGTGGCTACCTGCAATCTTTGGTATTCCTGGACTTGCTGATGCCCTTATTCCACTCTTGGCCTCTGTCTTCACACGGCTTTCTTCCCTGTGTGTCTATGTCTCTGCTTTATGTTTTTAGGGGGACACCAGTCTTTGGATTTGGGTCTTCACTAATCTAAGATGGCTTCATCTTCACTAATTATGTCTACGAAGACTGTTATTTCCAAATAAGTTCACATTCTGATGCTCTGAGTGAACCTGAATTTTGGAACACTATACGACTCACCTCAGTACACATGGCAAAAAGGACTTGGCAGATATAATTAAGGTTATGGACCTTACAATAGGGAGACAGCAAGGCCATTGTGGATTATCCAGTGGCCATAATCTAATCACATGAGCCTTTCATGCGATTTTTAAATACACAGAGAGAGAGAGAGAGAGAGAGAGAGAGAGAGAGAAAACACAAGAGCGCAGAACTTTCTCCAGCTGGAGTCAGAGAGATGTAGCAGAAGGCAAGTCAGAGAAAAACTTGACCCACCTTTGTTAGAGGTTATCACATGGAAGAGAAGACAAAAGAGGCAAGCAGCCTCTAGAAACAAAGGCTAGCACCTGGCTTACAGGTAGGAAGGAAATGAGTGCCTCAGTCCTAAAACTACGAAGAACCAAATTCAGCCAACAGTCTGAAAGCAAATTCTTCCCCAAGGCCTCCAATGAGGAAGGCAACCCTGCCAACACCTTGATTTCAGCCTGGGAGACTCTACACAGAGGGCCTTCATCTGCCAAAAACAGAACACCAGTTTAGTAAGGTTTTACTACGGGAAACGTTCAAAGTGAGAAAATGATATCCCATTACCTCTATCCATCAGTGTAAAACAAAATGCTTCTCTGTGCAGCAATCTCCCTTCCAGTACATGCTTCTCGGTGCAGCGATCTCCTTTCCAGTACTCCGCCTGGTAACTCTAGCCCCTTCTTGGTCTCTCAAAACTCCTGGGTTCTCAATCCAGAACACTGCTCAGCTCCACCTGGGTTCCCCCTCTCTCTACTGCAGTGTGGAAACTCTCTCAAGGCAGCACCTTGTTTGCCTCCCATCTCTGGATTATTGTCCTTCTTTGCCTATAGTTTCTCAAAAACCTAGTCATTTCAGGTGGGAGGGTATACATCCAGTCCCCTTACTATACCTTAGCCAAACTATTTAGCTTTTAAAGTGTTTCTCTATCAACACTTGAATATTGGCTTTTTATTGTCTGTAGATACAGGGTCTCACTTTGTTGCCCAGGCTGGTCTTGATCTGGCTTCAAGCAATCCTCCCATCTTGGCCTCCCAAAATGTTAGGGTTACAGGCTCACCACACCCGGCCTAATTTTTCGTATTCCATGTCTGAGCCTTAGTCCTCAATAATACAGAAAAAGCTCTGGACATAAAACATCAGCGAAGAGTGCTTGCTCTTTACTGTCTATCTATCCTAATGGATTTGCTGATCATAGAAAAAATGTTTTAAAACTGTAGTTACCTACTCTATTTCAAGTTGGCCTCCCCAAATACTTATTGATATCTTTGCCCCTTGTTTAATTCTCTCAACGTACAACTCAACAACAAAACAAAGTCTATTTATTACTAAAAGAGTAAGCCTCAACTCCTATGTCTTAGTTTTCTCTTACTAGATGGAATGTTGCTCCCTATTGTGAAATATACGTTCTCTTCATTCTCTTGCCCCAAATGCCTCAAACCTAACGATTCCAGTATACATTTCTACAATAGGCCTCCAGGATGCTTCACAACACCATCCAGCTTATTCTTTTTCTCCTTTTCCCACACTCTTTCTATTATGTTCTTTGATACATTTAGAAAATAAAGTCTACTCAAATGATGTTGTGTTAGAAAATTTTAAACATAATAATGAAATAATTGCAAAGTTTCACTTTGGTTAACTTCCTTTAACACTGTTCAATATCTGCTACTTTGAATTCACATTCAGAAAAACCACCATCACTTGAAGAAAAACCGTCCTAGTTTTTTTTTATCTTTTCCAGACAGAATTGTTTTAGACTGAAATAACCTCTTTCCTCTTTCTAATGAACTAAAATATATACTTATTTCAATACTTAAGCAGAACAGATACAATTGTAAGAATCTAAAATTAAAATCTGTTCAAAATAAATAAAAGCTTGCTCTTATTTTAGTGCACCAAGAATAAGGTACAGAGCAGAAGAGAACCTAAGATCCCCTTAGCCAACGCACCCATAAACTGAACTTTTTGTTAAAAGAGACTCAATAAATTCCTCACAAATGGCAGCCCTGGGATTAGATCCCAGATCTCTTATTCTTTCTACATATGACTGAATGATGTCTCATACTTAACATTCTGGGTGAAAAGGGAACAATGTTTTGAATTTCCTTAATATTATCTGCCAAAAAAGAATATATTAGTTTAGTAAGATTTTACTAAGGGAAATAATGAATATGATATTCCATTAATTCTATCCATCAACACAAAACAAAATGCTTAACTGAGGCTGCGATCTGTTTTGTAAAACGGAACAAAACATGTCTGCGTTTGTTTTCTCAGTTGTTGACATGTGGGTGAGTACATGTACAATCAAGGCTTCTTAAAACACCAAGACATCTTTCAACTACAGAAGGGTTTCTAAACATCTAATTTCAGTAAAATATTGAATATGCTATATCTGTTTAGTGTACTATACTGTACTCTAACAAAATCAAGGTATTCACACAATCTGTGATTTTTAAAACTTCACCAGTTCTCAATGGCAGACAGCTAAGTGCATAGCACTTTACGTCTAACAAGCCTGGATTTGCACCTATCACAAATATGTGACCTTGAAGAGGGATTGCAACTCTGTCACTCAGTTTCCTCAGGTATACAATAGGCTATAGTGCACAGGGCTCTTATGAAGAACAGAAGATAAATTAACACCCAATATGTTAAACAAATGTCAGTGCCTCTTCCCTGCCCTGTCTCAACATCATAAAAATGGTACAAGACAGAGCATGGTGGCTCACACCTGTAATCCCATCACTTTAGGAGGCCAAGGCCAACCTGAGGTTGGGAGCTCGAGACCAGCCTCACCAACATGGAAAAACCCCGTCTCTACTAAAAGTACAAAATTAGCTGGGCATGGTGGCGCATGCCAGTAATCCCAGCTACTCGGGAGGCTGAGGCAGGAGAATCACTTGAAGCTGGGAAGAGGAGGTTACATGAGCCAAGATCGTGCCATTGTACTCCAGTCTAGGCAACAAGAGTGAAACTCTGTCTCAAAACAAAAAAAAAAAGTACAAAAAAAATGAAAAGTTCTGACATACACCAGCATTTAGACCATATAAAGACAACAAAATGATGTGAGTTATAACTACAGTTAGCTCTCAACCCTTTCCTTAAAGAATTATTCTCATTAATTTCACCAAAAAAAAAAAAAATTTAACCAGCAAAATCTATATACATAGGTGACACTGAAAATATTTTAAAATGGCAATAACAAAAACCAGGCATAGAAAATCAACTGCAAATAAATACCCCAACTAATTAACAGTATCAATGTAGCACAACTGTGCATGATTTTTTTGTCTGGATATTCTAAGTTTTCTATAGGAAGCGTATAAAGTCCTCTAAAATTCACAAAGCATATATTTAAACACCTTTGTGAAATTCAAAATTCTCCAGATCCCCGTATCATATAATTTCCCCCATAAAATGAATAAAAAGGGCTGAAAATAATAAAACTAAACTGAAATGGGGATGCTGAGCTAGGCTCACTCACTAGCCATGTGGCTCACTTTATTTACTAGTTTATCTGAGCGCACAGTTTAGATTTTAGCCTCAGCAGAATTACAAATTACCACGTGTTGGGGAGCCTCAAATATTGCTCTCAAATTGTTGCAACCATGAATATAAATCCTTGAATGCTAAAGGTCCACTATGCTTTTATATTCAGAAGAAAAAAAGTTTAAAACCTATTTCTAACTTTTGACATCTAGAGAAGAATTTGAATGTTACCGTATAAAAGGGATATGTATGATTAAAAAGATACAATTCTGGGGCATAAAAGAAGTTTCTTTTTATTGTTATTGATCTATAAACATACATGCTTCCAGAATTTATCTTTCTAATCATACATATCCCTTTAAAACAGTAAAACTCAAATTCTTCTCCGGATGTCAAAGTTAAAAAAATAAAACTTTGCCTTAGGCAAATGCTCACAAATCACTAAAAAGTATCTATTATGACTAACCAATACACTTACTTAAAACAAAGATAGTTTATCAAAAGCTAAATGAAAAAAAATCTTTTTTTTTTCTTTCTTCCTATTTTCTTTCCTATTTTTGGAGACAGAGTCTCACTCTGTTACCCAGGCTGGAGTGCAGTGGTGCAATCTTGGCTCACTGCAGCCTCCGCCTCCCGGATTCAAGTGATTCTCATGCCTCAGCCTCCCAAGTATCTGGGATTATAGCCACACACCATCACACCAAGCTAACGTTTGCATTTTTAGTAAAGATGGGAGATGGGGTGAAGAAATCTTTACGAGCAGATCAAACAAGCAGCAATGTCCGTTGGACAACTGAAGAAAACAATTCAGTACCCTGAATCAAGAAGGGTTCCATATACCAGTTAATTTAGTCTGTCAAGAAATTAGATGCCTTTTACATGCACTGATCAACCAGCTTTTTTCAACCTAAGTAATTAAATGCAAAATATTAAGTTTATTAGCCAGAATAAATAAATGTGAAAATTTCAGACTCAACTTATGCTAATCTAATAAAATTTGCAATATATAAGAAAGTAAAAATACTATGAGAAGAACATCTAATACATAGATACAATATTATATCTAAGATATATTGCTAAGTAGTAATTATATTCTTGGCAATTTTGCAAAGCTTAGTAAATTTCTAACATTTTATAAATACATGTCAACATACACACATACACATTCCTTAATAATATTCTATAATTTTGATAAATCATTCTTAAAATTTTCTGTTGGGGCCAACACATATTTCATTATACATTATTTCATATTAATTTGTAAAATAAATATTAATCAAATCTCTCTGCTTTAGAAAGGTAAAATTATATACTTCCATATAGCAGTAAAACCCTAAAAAAATACAGCAACAGTATAAAGGCAACCTATTTGAAAGATATCCAATGCCCATCCCCAGAAAAGGTATTTGAATTTAAAGTTATTTAATCATGGTTTAAAATAAAACAAAACAAGACTGAATTTCCAGATCACCATAGGATGCATTAACTTCTAGCTCCATCTGCTGGAGTTACAAAATATTTCAAAATACAATATACAATACTATGGAGGAAATAATTTATCTTTTTTCCTCACATAGACAAAAGCCTTCATAAATTTAAATTAAAAAATTAATCAGAGTTCAGCCATACGCAATAATTTCCGAAATGACAAAAGTTCAACCAATATTTCAGTAGAATTGAAGATCTAATCAAAAAGTAATTTATACAATTTTGTTAAATTCTACCAACAAAGCATAAGCCTTAGAAAAGAGACTACAGTCTGTTTTCAAGCAGTGTGAGGACTTCAGAATTATTAGCCACTGTTGATTTGGGGTGAAAAGAGACAGAGAGAGAGACAGGGACAGACAGACAGACAGAGACAGAGGGAGAGAACTTCAGAATTAGAATAGCCTCTGCTTATTTACTTAGAAGAACAATAAATAACAATTTACCAATGAGTTGTGGGACTTTTGATCTTAATATAACTTTTTTCTTAAAAAAGAAATAATATGTCCATTGTATAAATGCAAACACCAAATGCAACGTAAATACCAAAAAAAAAAAAAAATGTGTATCATATAATCCTACACAAACTCTTTGCATTTACCCTTCCAGATATTTTTCTGTGCAGCTACCTACACATGTACTCTTTTTTCTTTTTACAAAATAGGCATCGGATCATAAATATGGGCTTTTTTCTGGATATCTTTGTATATCAACAAATACCTACATTATAATCTGTAATGGTCAAAAAAGCACTCCACTGTTTGGATCTGGCAAGATAGGATTAATTTCCTATCCCAAACACCAGGATTTTTCTGTTTATAATGTTATAAGCAATACTTCAATATCCAGTAACTATCTTGATACACATTATGATAAATGACTGAACTACTGAGCCCAAATGACTAGTAACATTTAGCGAACAACAGTACATTAAAATTTATTAGGGACTTAACTTTTGACTTAGCATCTATGCATAAGTAAACACAATATTTTCTTAAGTTTGATTGCTTATACTCTAAAAGTCTGGTTTTTTGGATCATCTGTGGAACTTAAAAATGAATTTTAAAAGGTTGGATTTTGCATTGTTCCTTCACGATGTCCAAACAGCATATCGTCTATTCCTGATGACAAATCAAAATAAAGCACACAGTCCTTGCAGCGACTCATCGGATTCATTGTGGTTATATTTTAATAGACAATCTCAAACTGGGCATTCATGTCACAAATGTTTGTTTTGTCTCTATCTCTGGCCATAAGTGAGTGGACAGCTTAGCCAAAATTGGGCCCCACTGGGGAAAAAACACTCAAAAACTGAAGAATTATTTCCTGGTTTTATTTAAGGGTATAATCTAATTCCATCATTTTCCTATCTTCCAAATTTTGATCGTTATTTGGCTCTTATTTTGATATTAAACTCACATTACTTAAAATTAGTCATTTTAAAGTGAACAATTAAGTGGCATTTGCACAGAACTGTTCATTTGCAATGGTGTGCAACCACCAACTTTACCTAACTCCAAAACATTTTTATCACCCCAAAAGGAAAACTCACAAAGCAGCTGTATCATTGTTTTTCAACTTATGGAAATGAAGAGTTTCATATTTTCCTATTAATTTTTTTAACAGCACAGAAGATATAGAAAATGTATAGAAGCAGATATTTTATGTTTTTGGTCCATTTCTAACCCTTTTTCCTATTTTAACAACAAAAAGAACTTACACTACCATTTTAATTTGTCATCTCTGCCCCATCCTACAACAAACTACAGTTGCTGGCATGTCATGGACCCACACTGTGTGAATTACAGAACACATCTCACAGCATCAAGCTGACAAGTGATGACAACCACCAGACAAAAGCCAGTGGCCAGAGGATTACCATCAGTTCACCTAACTCCAGTGCTCCAATGTCATTTTTCTATATCACATTTTTCAAGCTGTTTTCTCACTGCAGGCAGAGATACATCTTGTTTACATGACACAGTTTACTAAGGTTATTATTTTATTTATTATGTTACAAAATTCTTGCCCAAAAAAGTAAAGAAACATTCCAAGGTAATATGGTTAACACATAACATCTCAAACCTATGTCCAAAATCCAAACACTGTATTTAAGCCAAACTAAATATATTTGCACATACAAAAAAAAAAACATTAACACATTTAGCCTCTAATCCATATGTGATTTACGCATTAAAGGCACAATCAAAACATCCATACTGACAATTTTATAAGATAAGCCATTAAATTCCCTCTCAAATTCACTTTTGCCAAAATATTCCTAATGACATAATTATAATGACTTTTATTCCTTCAATCAATAAATATTTATTGAACACTTTCAACATGAAAGTACAGAACAGATGCTCCATGGGAGATTAAAGGAATCTGAACATTTTCTGGGTACTCACAGAATCCCATAAATGTCACAAAACCGTAAATGACAGATTGACAAATGAATATAAGTGATGTAACTGTGCTCTGGGGAAAAGGAAATAACCAGACCGTTTGTGAACTTCTGGACACTGGCTCGGAACTGACACTGTTCCCAGGAGACCCTCACTGTGGCTCTCCAGTCAGAGTAGGGGCTTACGGAGGTCAGGTAATCAATGGAATTTTAGCAGAGCTCCAACTCAGAGCGGGTCCCTGAACCCATCCTGTGGTTGTCTCCTCACTTCCAGAAGGCATTAATGGAATGGAATGGCTAGCAGAATTCCCATACTGATTTCCTGACCCGTGGAGTGAGGGTTATTATGGTGGGAAAGACAAAGTGGAAGCTACTAGAACTGCATCTACCTAGGAAAACAGTAAACCAAAACCAATACTGCATTCTTGGGGGGATTTCAGAGATTACTGCCACCATCAAGGACTTGAAAGATGCAGGGGTGGGGATCCCCACTACACCCCCATTTGACTTGTATCTACACCGCCATTCGACTCGTAGCTGGTCTGTGCAGCAGACAGACAGAGCTTCCAGAATAACAGGTTATCGTTAAGCTTAACTAGGTGGTGAGTCCAATCGCAGCTGCTGTACCAGATGTGGCTTCATTGCCTGAACAAATTAACATGTCACCTATCTGGTATGCAGCTACTGATCTACCAAATGCTTTTCTCTCTGTCCGTGTTAGGAAAGACCACCAGAAGCAGTTTGCTTTCAGTTGACAAGGCCAGCAATACGCCTTCACTGCCCTACCTCAAGGGCATATAAATTCTCTAGCCCTGTATTATAATGTAATTCACAGGAATCTTGATCACCTTTCCCTTCCATAAAATATTAATATCATACTGGCCCATTACGTTGATAATATTTTGCTGATTGTAACTAGTGAGTGAGAAGTAACAACCACTCTAAACTTATTGGTAAGACATTTGTGTGTCAAAAAGTGGGAAATAAATCTGACAAAAATTCAGGGGCCTTCTATCTCAATGAAATGTCTAGGGGTCCAGTGTTACAGGATGTATGGAGCTATCCTTTCTAAGGTGAAGGATAAACTGTTGAATCTGGCGCCTCCTGCACCAAAAAAGAGGCACAGCATCTAGCAGGTCTCTCTGGACTTCGAAGACAACACATTTCTCATTTGCATGTGTTGTTCCAGCTGGTTTACTGAGCGGCCTGAAAAGCTGCTGGTTTTGAGTAGAGCCCAGAATGAGAGAAGGCTCCGCAGCAGCTCCAGGCTCTGTGCAGGCTACTCTGCCTCCTGGGCCACATGACCCAGCAGATCCAAGGGTGCCTGAAAGGGCAGAGGCAGAGATGCATGTTGTCTGGAGCCTTTGGCAGGTTCCTCTCTAGGTGAACTGGCCCTTAGGATGTTGGGGCAATGCTCTGCCCTCCTTGTGGATAACGACTGCCTTTGAGAAACAGCTGTTGCCCCACTATGGGGCTTCAGTAGGGACTGAATGCTTAAACATGGGCCACCAAGCTACCATGGGACCTGAGTTGCTCATCATGAACTGAATGTTTTCTGACCCACCAAGCCAGAAAGTTGGGTGTGCACAGCAGCATTCCGTCATCAAATGGAAGTGGTACGTGTCCAGGCCTAAGCAGGCCATAAAGGCACAAGTCACATAAAGAAGTGCCCCCAATGCCGACGGTCCCCACTCCTGCTGCACTGCCTTCTCTCTCCCAGCCTGCACCTACAGTCTCCTGGGGAGTTCCCTAAAATCAGCTGTCGGAGGCAGACCTGGGCCTGGCTTCCAGATGGTTCTGCACGATATGCAGGCACCCACGTTAGTGGACAGCTGCAGCACTACTGCCCCTTTCTGGAACACCCCTAAAAGGACAGCGGTGAAGGGAAATTCTCCGACGGACAGAACTATGGGCCATACATCTGGCTGTTTACTTTGCTTGGAAAGAGAAATAGCCAAATGTGTGATTATTACAAATTAACGAACTATGGCCAATGGTTTGGCTGGATGGTCAGAGTCTTAAAGAAACACAATTGGAAAACTGGCAATAAGAAAACTGGGATGAGGTAGATGAACAGACCTCTCTGAATGGGAAAAAAAATAGGAAAGTATTTGTGTCCCATGTGAACGCTCACCAAAGGGTGCCCTCAGCAGAGGAGGATTTTAATAATTAAGTGGATAGGTTGGCTGGCTCTGTGGATACGAGTCAGCCTCTTTCCCCAGCCACCCCCGTCATTGCCCAATGGGCTCATGAACAAAGTCACCATGACAGTAGGGATGGAGATCATACACGGACCCAGCACCATGGACTTCTACTCACCAAGGCTGGCCTGGCTAGAGCCACTGCTGAGGAACCCAATCCACTAGCTGTGACTTTTGCTTTCCAAATCTCCCCCACCAAAGATGTATTTCTTTAAACACACACAAACATATACATACACATACATTTCCCTAACACAGACAAAACAATTAAAAGACAAATTTCCATAGAATTGTCATATCCCACACTGCACAAAATACATGCCTTTGCTTATGAAAAGCTTCATAAAATGTATGAACTTTTTAAAACCTAGCAGGAGCAAAGTATTACAAAACTATAGTCTTTAAAACAATATGGCACTGACATAGGAACAGACAGACAAACCAGAGGGGAAAAACAGAAAGTAAAACTCAGCATTTATTTCCTGCCTACTCTGGACCATCAGACAATAGACTAGGTACTTTGGTACTTGGTGTGTGTGTGTGTATATATATATATATATACACACTACTATATATATATATTCCACTTACTACATATAATAATTCTATAAACTAGCCCTTAATATGGTCATTTTAGAGATAAAAGACTGAGACTTTGAAAGCGTAAACAATTTGCTCAAGGTTGCTAAGGGTTTCAGACAGATTTGAAATTCAAGCTCAGGTCTATCTGACTCCAAAACCTGCATACCTGAGCCCAGAAACAAACCCTAATATAATATTTAGCTTACTGAAAATGAAGCATAAAAAATCAGTACAGAAAATAATATTCAATTAATGGTATTGGGACAACTAGCCGTCATATCTCAGGATGGGAAACCATCTTATAAACACAAAAACAATTAGAGACACCAAAGAGAAAAAGAAAAACCAAATATTATAAAAAATATTCAAATTCTGGAAAAAGGCAATTGAAATTAAAAAGCAAAATAACAATCAGAAAAACATGTATAAAAATTGAATGAAAAGCTGACGTGTTCACACATAAAGAGATCATAAATTCAATATGAAAAAAGCAACAACCACAAAAAAGGGCAAAAACATTAATCAAATAAAATGATACATGGGCCGGACACAGTGGCTCACACCTGTAATCCCAGCACTTGGGAGGCCGAAGAGGGTGGATCTCTTGAGGTCAGGAGTTTGAGGCCAGCCTGGCCAACATGGTGAAACCCTGTCTCTACTAAAAATATAAAAATTATCTGGGCGTGGTGGCATACACCTGTAGTCCCCGCTACTCAGGAAGCTGAGGCAGGAGAATCGCTGGAACCCGGGAGGTAGAGGTTGCAGTGAGCAGAGATTGCGCCACTGCACTCCAGCCTGCACAATAGAGCAACACTTCATCTCAAAAAAATTATAATAAAAATAAATAAATGAAAATAAAATGATATATGTATTTTTCTATATTTTATAAATTAAAATTAAAACGTCCTATCTCACTAAAAATTTTTTAAATTAACATTACAATAATGAGAAACAACCTTCTATCCATGAAAATGGAAAAGATTTTAAAGATACTAATATCCATTGTTATTAAGTTTATGGCTAAAAACAAGAGGCACCTTCATGGTCAATCAAGAGAATATAAACAAGTAATTCTAGAAAACAGTTTAGCAATAATACTCATTAGCCTAATAATTTTCATTCTAATTTCCATGTAAAGAAATTGTCAGAAACCCAAATAATAATTAAAATTTAAAAATCCTCTAGATGCTCAACAACAGTTTACTGGTTAAGTGAAATGTTCCACAAACAGGACAGGGTGGGTTTGGTACCTGAGGAACAACTCAGCCGTTTTCTATTGCAAATCTGAAAAGTGCAGGTAGCAAGTCACTGGAGGGATAAATGGTTCCACCTTTTAAAATGACGAAATAGCCTTTGAAAACCACTAGCTTAATATATTGCCATATATACAGCTCAGGTTACACCACTAAAACTGGTCTCGAAGAACATACAAGGTATGGAAAACACAATATAATATTAAAGGTTTTAAAGGTATAAATTGCATATGCTATACATAATATACACATGCGGCCAGGCGCGGTGGCTCACGCCTGTAATCCCAGCACTTTGGGAGTCGAGGCGGGCGGATCACGAGGTCAGGAGATCAAGACCATCCTGGCTAACATGGTGAAACCCAGTCTCTACTAAAAATACAACAAAATTAGCCGGGCATGGTGGCGGGCGCCTGTAGTCCCAGCTACTCAGGAGGCTGAGGCAGAAGAATGTCGTGAACCTAGGAGGCGGAGCTTGCAGTGAGCCAAGATCATGCCACTGCACTCCAGCCTGGGCGACAGAGTGAGACTCCATCTTAAAAAAAAAAAAAAAAAAAAAAAAATTTATATATATATATACACACACACACACACACACACACACACACACACGCTAAAAAAATGTGGATTTTTCCTTGTTTGTACATTTTAGTATTTTTCATATTCTGTATAGTGCACACACACTACTTTATGAACAGAAAAAAAATAATGGAGTGGTTGGTGTTGCTGTTGTTCTTAATATATAGGGCCACAGTCTCAGCACAAGCTTAAGGGATTGCTAAGGTAGCACGACCTACAAAAACTGTCTTCTACGTTTTCTCAAACAACAGGAGACAGGAAATATACTCGTCTTACATATAAAACTGGTAATCTCTTAAATTTAAACTTGCTCTTTTCCTCCACTGGATTACAGCACCATGAACATAATAGCAATGAAAAAAGAATATACATTATTAGTCTAATGCACCACAGCCTTCTACAGCAACTCCAGTAATCACGTGTCACACATAAAAAGTGACATCTTGGCAACATCTCTAGTCCTAGCACTTTGGGAGGCCAAGGTGGGAGGATCACTTCAGTCCAAGAGTTCAAAACCAGCCTGGGCAACATGGCAAAACTCTGACTCTATAAAAAAAATACCAAAAATTGGCTTGGCGTGGTGTCATGCACCTGTAGTCCCAGCTACCTGGGAGGCTGAGGTGGAGGATCACCTGAGCCCAGGAGGTGGAGCCTGCAGAGCGCCATGATCATGTCACTGCACTCCAGGCTGGGCGACAGAGTGAGACCCTGTCTCAAAAAAAAAAAGGGATGTTTTCCAAATGCAAAATGCCAACTATAAAAACTAAAGCATACTTAACTGTAACGCTACTACACAGGCAAGTTATTCCATTTTTTTCCTTGGATTTGAGATCCCAACACTTCTTTATGTTAACTCAGAAATCCCAAATTCCCTGACCTATAATACAAATGTAATGAAAACACGCTATCTCTGATACATATTTTTTTAAGTCAAATGGCAACTTAGCTTAAATATTGTCAAAGAAGGACATTTAATCATTAACTCATAAGGTTCTTACTAAGAAAAAAAATTTTCAAAACACTTTTACCTTAAAACGAGATGAAGAAATTGAAATACAAAACAAATTAAAATAATTATTAACACTGATAACACCAACAATTAATAACATTAACAAAATAATAACTAGCAATATAGTTACTAGTAACACAAATCAACACTAATAAAATGAGAGAGGGGTATGGGCATGATGAGCAAGAAAGATATCCAAATTCCTAAGAGCTGTAGTTCTAACACATAATGACAAAATCTTAACAAAGGATAAATGCTAGAGGTGATGGACACCCTGTTTACCCTGACGTGATTGTTTTGCATTGCATGCCTGTATCAAAATATCTCATATAGCCCATAAATATATACACCAACTATGTACTCACAAAAATTAAAATTAAAACATTAAAAAATAAAAATAAATTAGAACGCCTCAAAAAAGAATTACACCAGTATGTTCTATGAGAGACAAGAGTTCAGTTTACATACACTAAATTGACTTGTAAAAACAATGAGTCTTCAGAAAGAAGAAAACACCTCACAGTCTAAATAACTATCATAATAGCTACCACCTATTAAGTGCCTACTAAAAGACAGTTACTTTACATACATCATTCCTATTCCAAAAACAAGCCGGCAAGCTGGGTTTTATTTATCATCCCAGTTAAGACAATAGGAAACCGTGGCGAGAGGACAGCGGCTTGCCCAAAGACTACAAAGCAATACACCACGATACCTATTTGTACTTGACATAGTGTTTTTCCCCTTCTATATTTTGAAATGACTAAAGAAACTACTAGCAAATAAATAAAATAGAAACTATAGCTGCTGTTTTTTAGGTCTTTTGAGATGGAGTTTCACTCTTCTTGCCCAGGCTGGAGTACAATGGTGCAATCCCGGCTCACTGCAATCTCCATCTCCCAGGTTCAAGTGGTTCTCCTGCCTCAGCCTCCCAAGTAGCTGGGATTACAGGCGTGCGCCACCACGCTTGGCTACTTTTCATATTTTTAGTAGAGATGGGGGTTTCTCCATGTTGGCCAGGCTGGTCTTGAACTCCTGACCTCAGGAGATCCACCCCCCTCGGTCTACCAAAGTGCTGGGATTACAGGCCTGAGCAACTATGCCCGGCCAGTTTTCTAGTTCTTAAATGGAGGCTGAGTTCTTCTGACATATTCAGATAAACCAAAATTCTCTTGCTAAATACTGAAATGAATTTATCAAAATCGTAAGTATAAAAACTGCTTCTTGACTAAGAGAAAAGACTTTCACAACTAATTAAACATAGAAATGATAAGTAAAATCTGGTTTTCTGACATTATTAAAGACCCAAATCATTTACTGGAGGAAGTCACAAATTATGAAGAAAACTAAGAAAAGAAAAATCTAAAAATATGATACAGTAAAAAAATAAAATACTGATTGTGATTATATTAAGCAACATATACTAACCATGAATCAGGGAGCCATTTAGCCACTGAATATAGTAGTTGTGGGGAAAAGAAAGCAGGATTTCATTGCTGATTATTGAGAAAGGCAAAAGCAAAACAGCCCCAGCTGACACTGCGAGGGTGAACGTGCTCAAAAACAACCTGGAAGAAAGGAAAGTCATCGTCACAAGTGATCGGAAAAAGCAATGAACATGAAAGTCATCAAAAAGAATGCAAACTCCTTAATGTTTTAATCAAAAAAGCATTATATTAAGAATTTTATTAAATACATGTAGTTGGGAGACAAATGATACACATATGGGCCTAGAAGTTAAACTAGATAAACTCTAAAACTCCTTACTCTATGAAAATATCAGTAAGTCTAGCAAGTAGTACCTAAAAGACAAACATACACTGAAGACACAGTACTTCACATATTTTACAAAGAAAAAATTATAGTTCATTCCTCTTTGAAATATAAGTATTTATTTCACAATTGCATTTAACAACTTTGACAACATATGCTAACAGCAATGCAACAACTGAGGTGAAAAAATTACTGTGAAAGCAGTATAAAAAAATTTAATTTAAAATGTTTATTTTAGAGGGGGAAAAAACTTAGAAAGCCTGACATCTCTTTAATGGGTAAAGATTAAATAAATTATAGTAATACACAACAGGAAACTATTAAACAATATTATACTATTCATATTTAAAGCACTACTTTGTCATTTAAAAAAATAAGATAGCTTCAATAGGTACTAATATGGAACAATATCTAAAATAAGTCAACCAAAAAAATGAAGAAAAGCATGAACAATAAATGTAAAACATGCTCTCCCCCCAACAAATTCGTATTTATACAGAGGTACAAAAGAAATCCAGCATAATATGTAACAATCCCATAGAAAGGAGGGATTATAAGGGGCTTTCACCTTCGCAGTTATACATTTCTGAAACACTTATTTTTTACAACAAACACCTAACTTTTTAAAAGATTTTACAAGAATAAATTGGCAAAGGAAAAAAGAACTTCACCAATATTAGAGATAGAATGGATATTAAAGTTCTATTAAAGTTAATATTGGAAGAAAGTAAAAATAAATGTAAGAAAATATTTTTAAAAAGCAGGAAAAAAAAATACTAAATACCCAAAAACACATCTAACAGAGAAACTTTGAGGCCAATGCCATCTTGTGGCAACCAACAGAAGTGTATTCCTACTTAAAAGCCAAAAATAACCAGGATTCGTTGGTTCAGTAAATCAATGATAAATGTTTAAATGTAGACCATATGATACATACCAAAAATACAACTGAAATCAGATATAGAATTTCTGTAAATTCGTTTTGCTGAATAGACACTGTGTTTCCTGGGAAAAGCCCTCAGACAAGTGCTGTCTCAGGGTCCACAGCCAACTCTGGCAGCAACAAGCCAGCAAGCGGTCTCCAGCAAGCTTCTCCAGTCACGGGAGGAAGCTATCCCGATAGCTATCATTCCTTCCCGTAATAAAATTGAGATCAAATCCAAAATCTCACCATTCCATGTCCCGCACGGCTATCCCAACATAATTTTCCAGGCTCTTCTCTCACCATGTCCCATTTTGACATACACTTAGACTTACCTAACTCCTTCATAGCCCAAACAAGAAATAGATTTTCAGGACTCCTTGCCCCTCTGCACAGTCTACTCACTCCCTAGAATACCCTCTAAGTTGCATGGCAAACTCATACATGAATTTCAAGACAGATCCCAAACATCATTTGCCCTGTGAAGCATTCCTCAACTTCACCTTCTGAAATGGAGCATTATTTTTAAAAATTACATCTTCAGAGTAATGCATCTTTTCTAATTGTGGTAGTAATAAGACAAGTGTTTCCACAAATATCTGACATTTGTAACTATCTCCTTAATCCAACCGGGAAGAGAATAAAATAAACCTTTGTCTAAATAAAATAAGGTGATGAAGGCATGCACTCAGATGCTGAATATAACTAGTCCCTGAATATAACTAGTGTAAAAATAAAAAAGCC